>NC_083354.1:68053447-68380010 GCF_030254825.1 Meriones unguiculatus
TCTTTAGTTTCCCACTATTTTCAAATTATTTAAGCATGCCACCAGCAGATGACAAAAATCACCCCTGGCATCAAATCTCTCTCTCTCTCCTTCCCCCCCCCCCTCTCTCTCTCTCATGTACATACCACAGTGCATGGCCATGTGTGTGGCTTAGGTGTAGTTTCCTCTGGGGTACTTGGGCATACATCTATGAAAACTGATGTCTTAATCAAATATTTAATCTGTAGATGTCTGACTATATCATCTAAAAGAAAAATCTACATTTTCCATCTATGTATTTTCTTTAGCCATGTCTATTCTAATTATTCAAGATAATCAATGAGATCAATAAGGCACATTAATCACCTCAATTTTCAAGGGACTGAAATCTCCCATACCCCAAAAGAATAGAGGTCCCTCTGTGCTGCCGTGTGTCTGTGCCCTTAGCAGGGCGCAGGGCACAACTTACTGTACTGCTGCAGAAACTTAGCCTTTTGTCAGACCTCAGTGTCCCCAAGATCCTGAGATGTTCCAGATACTGGAAAAACATTTGTGGAATGCATGAATATCAGTCTTTTGAAGTACTGGGAACACATGAGCCTTGAGGTGGACAGGTCTGTCATCCTAGGCCTACCATGAGCAGCTGGATGACCCGGGCAGAATAGCGAACCTTCCTGAACCTCGATTTCTTTACTTGTAAAATGAGCATAGGAGCTTCCCACCTCATGGGGCTTTGGGGGCAGTCAACTGAGGCCATACGTATGTACTTGAACATCAGCACTCACTAAATGGAAGTTCTTTCTCCTTGTGGGCACTGAAATGTTACTGTAAATGTAGAACTACCTGGAGAAGCTCCATGTCCTTCACCAAGTGTGTATGAAAAAAAATCAAAGTTTATTTTTGTAAACTATTTTGTTCTCCTAGGATGCCTTTTGTCCTTCCAGTCAAACCCAGCCTCAGCCGTTCAGCGTGCACTGTGGCCTGCTGCTCACAGAGCATGCTTACGTCTCATCTCCCCTCCTAGGCTGTCAGATTTCTGAAGGTCAAAAGTAATTTCTAGTTCAGAACTGTACCCTTAAAAGCATTTGTCCCCTTCCTTTCCAGGTAACAGAGAGGTAGTGAACTTTAGAAAGACTAAATTAATAAACTTGATCATATTTTCCCATAGGAAAAATAACATAATAAGTGATTACATGTCTGTTTAAGAATTGATTTGAACTAAATTGCAGATGGAATTAGCGGGATAGGAGCAAAGACTCAAAGCTATGAAAATAACTATTAAAATGGTCAAATTAGGCTCCAGAGCCTCTGAAATGTGTATAAATGGGCTCAGCATGCAGTAGACTGAGCACAAGGACTGAGGGCCTCAACACAGCACAGAGTCATGTGCGCAGCCTCCCAGAGTAGCGCTAGCATAGCCACAGCAAACACAAAGCTTTCCTGATGCGGAATGACGTTAGATGAGGAGGTCGAATCTTCCCGCTGCTTTCCACGACTGGCTGGAGCACATGAGCGAGCACGGCTGTTCCAAACCCCCTGGTTATTCATGCCAAGACAGCATGCTTCACCCCAACGCACAATACAAGAACATTACAGACACGAGAGTCTACTACTGTCCTTCCTAAGAGAGAAAGCTTAGGAGCCATTGCCATATGACTCCTCCTGGGGCTCCTGTTAGACTATGCCGCGCCCTCTCCGTGGCCTGTACCTCCACCTCTGAACTCCAGTTCTGGGGATAATAGACGCTGCCACACGCTGGACAGCTACTGCTCTGTGCCAGGCACCAAGTTCTTCAAAGGCCATCTACCACTCACAACCTCACAACTGGGGGTGGAGATGGTACCCAGGGAAGGTGGCCCAAACAAGACTGTGGATGGCTTTTTCAGAAGACGCAGCTCTGTCAACAGATGTTTGAAAGGTTAGGTCAGACAGAGCTGTTAGCACTTGTACACGGGGCTCTGAGCTGTAAAACCACAGGGCTCGTTCAAGGCCTGCAGTTTTGTGATAACAGGTCAGCTAGCTGTGGTTTGACCCTCTTGGGACAATGAGTAAGGGAGACAGTTAGAAGGGCCAGGAGCTGGGCTTGCCTGGATGCTCCTTCTGGAAAGCACAATCACACTGCCTTACCGGCAGCCATCACCTCGGTTAGCCACAAGCTGGGTGTTAGCAGGTGCATTCCCCTTCCGGAAGCTTTCTAGTGCTGTGACCCATCCATTTCTCTGGGTGTCGCTACACTTCTCCCTCTAACCTCTGCCCCCATCCGACAGCAGAGATACAACCAAGGACAGCAGAGATACAGGCGATGGTTCTGAGACTAATGCCTGTACGCCTATCGCCTGAAGTTTCTGTCAAAAGTCTAGGTCAGTCAACCTGAGGATGAGGCCAAGAGCCGACGTTTCTAACGGGCTCCAGAAAACTGGAGGTGGAGCTCTAACAAGAGGAGTGTGGTGCCAGAGTACTGACCTAAGAGCCTCCCAGGTGGTGCTGGAAGGTCTGAGGATCACTCCTTAGCAGCCTGGTCCTAGAGCAGACTCTGCCAGGGCCCTGACCACGAACGCCTTCCATCCTCCACCTGAATAACACATGCTAACCCTAGGTTTCTCACCCTCAGAGTGGGGAGTGGCTGCTAGGAAATTGTCCTTACGAGACAGTCTTGTGTCTGGTCAACCTTTTGGATATGGTGGCTGTCGTTGGGAGCAGTAGACACTTTTGGGGGTGTGCAGGCAGAGTCATTTCTGTTCCTCCCTTGCCTCTATCCATTCTTGATTCCATTCCTTTTCGCCTGCTCCCAAGTCATGACTGGGAAAGTAGTCCCACACTTAGTAATAGTTCCTAAATATCACTCTTATCTACTTTCAAAAATATTTATCTTTCTCATCCTAAAGAGTTCACTATCCCTGTGACGGCAACCACCACCTTCTTTCTCTCACAGGAGAACTTAAAATGTGAAAGACACCTTTACCTTCTCTAGATGGCCCTATCTCTAACTCCATAGTCCTTTATCATTTGGGGAGTTCAGCCCCACCAACAAGTGGGATCCCTGTGCCCGGCTGGCCATAATGATCCTACAACATAAATTATGGTCTCCTATAGCCTTCCATTTTCTTTGACTTTGATCTTGGTGGTATGTTACCCAGAATCACTTGGGATAAGGTATGACAAGGGTCATTTGAATGTAGTTATAACACATCTCCTTGCCATACAGATTCCCTTTATTAGGAGTTTGATCATGTTGCCCATGACTCTATCACTTCAGAGATTATACTAATAGGGTCATACCCCGGGGCTGACTTAGTTCCTGGGCACATGGTAGGGGTGAGCCTATGATCTATAGTAAATAGGGATACTTTCAAGAGACTCTCAAATCTGCCTAACTCCCTGTCTGGGTGGTAAGAATAAATTGCTAGGAGCTGGAGAGAGTTCCAGAGAAAGCTTAGGTTTGGATCCCAGCAGCGAAGGAAAGACTCAAAAGGTATGCTTCCTTCTAACATATCTGGAGCATGAGCCAATTCTAACAGAAGCTATGGAACTTAAAATCTTCTGTGCACTTGTGTTTCCTGGGAACCTCATCAATCAGGAATGTCAACTAAAAGTGAAATTTGATTTCCTCATCCAAGTATGATATTACTCTCCAAAGAGGCAGGGGCTTAGGGCATCCTGTGGCGGTGGGAGTGAAGGTTAAAGGGTAACCTGGTAGAAAATGTGACACTAAAAAGCTAAAGGCCGGTGATATTATTTAATGGCAGCAACAGTTGCCAACTTCTTGCTAAACTAGTTCTCCTGGTCCTGATAACCAGCCACCCTTCCACTGGGTTGTTTTTGTAGGCTGGTCAATACGGATAATCACTACGCTAATTCAACACATAAATATGTAATGTTCTGTAAGAAAATCTCTTCCAGGAATCTGCCCATCCATGTGTGTATCAGGAAACATCTAATTCTAATCTCTGACTAAACAGTTTCAAAATCACAGTACAGATACTGGCCTCACCTGAGCCCTTCCTTCTGACTGCTGTTGTAATTCTCTCATACAGTATGAGGAACCTTGAGAAAGTTGACTTAATTTTACCCATTGTCTGGGGATTGGGTAATCATGATGACTGATGAGACTTATGAGAAACAAGATTAGGAACCAAGGCTGGGAGTGATGCAAGAGTGCTGGTGTCCACCACTGCCCCTTGTGGTGCAGGGGGCAACCATGAACTCAGAAATGAGGCAGGTCTTTGACACACATTATTTTCAATTTAATTTTAACAACATCATATGTGCAGACTTTACATTGTGACCATTCTCATCTCCATCTCTTCAGAAATCTCCCTCCTACAGTCATGCCTATTTGTGTTGTTTTGTGACCCACTAAAATTACAGAACCATCTGTGTCACCATGGGTTTAAAGCTATCTATTGGTGAGCTCAACAGAGTGTACAGATCTAATGGTGGCCATTCTCCTCTCACCAAATCTATCAACAGCCTATAGCTCAGAGGTAAAGGGTAGGGCCACGTGAGTCCCTACAGTTGTGCAGGCCCAAGACAGTAACTACAGTTGCTGTGAGTTGATAGCTGCTGTACTCGTGTCTGGTGTAGATAATGGTGTTTTGCAGCCCTGCACTTCATCTCCTGGCTCTCACACGTTTTCCATCCTCTCTTCCACAATGTTCTCCCAGCCTTATAGGGGTGGTATGTGTGGGGTGCTTCAGGCTGGGCCCACAACAATCACCAGTTCCCTGCATCCATGCTGCCATGAGTCTGCACCCACTACCTTTCACTGTAAGGGGCGGCTTCCCTGAGTAACACTGGGAGCTGCTTTTGTCTAAGGCTGGAAGCACAGGTATTTGAAGGCAGTTTGCTGCTATTTTCCTGCTATTTTTAATAGTGTACCAAACCTCCAAGTGGGAAGCAGTGAGTGATTCACTCAAGTGATCAGCAAATAAATCTGAATGAGGGGAAATGTACCAGGTGGGCTTAAAGGACACAGCGTGATCAACATTGCCAACTTTCAGAATCTCATAACAAGCACATAAATTGTGGTGTCTGGAACAAAAACCATGGCGTGATTGCTGTCCCCCCTCCCCCAAAAGAGCTCAACTCAGCACCACATAATAACCATATGTTGTTAAGTGAAATTCTCCAGAGAATACAGACCCAAGGAATCAAAAAGGCCCATGCTTTATCCTGATGGCCATGTTCCTACAAACATGAGGAATTAATAAGGGCAAAAAAGAGATGCTGCCAATCCCCATCATTCAAGGCAGTTACTTTTGGAGATATCATAAGGTCAGGTAAGAGTTCATGTGAGGGCGAAGTGTTTTTAAGCCAATGTGTTTTCTACATGGTGACTGAGAAACTGTTTGCTTGGAGATTCAAGTAAGATATTTCTGAAACACGGAAGTGGTGAGTTGATTCCTTGAAGAGATCTTACGGAACAATGTGTATATTTACATGTCGAATTGGCTGAGGGCTTATCTTTACATCAAAGTCTCTTCAAAACTAAATTAATAAATACTGAATCCTTGTTCCTTGAGACATTATGGGACTGTGTTCTTGCAAGCCTCTGCTCATATTTTCTCCAATGATCAATATGTTAACTTTGTTTTCTGCTTGCTTTCGTTTAAAGAACTCATCAAACACTGCTGATTTATTCACTGAACTCGAAGCCAAGAGCACAAGAGCTTGCTCCTGCTGAGTGAGCTAACAGTGGTGTTTTCCCCAAGGCCCATCATGGCCTTCTTGCACCTAAAAGGGAAGATGGTATTTTAGCCTTGCGTTTGGGCCCATTTTAGACATGATGTCAGCAACATAGAGACAGAGGAAAAATTACACTAAATAGACTGAGAAAAGGACAGTTATTTTCAGTAGGAGAGCTGAAACAAGAAACCTCAGTCAGGAATGTTTGCCTGAGACAACCCAAATGTTTCACGGCTCCACCTGTGACCACCAACTGCAAAGTATCACCGTGTTGGCCCTAGGATCACAAATGGCCATTACAAACACTGGCACTAGAAACGTAGAAATAAAAGCTAGTGATGAAGTAAATTCTGCATTTTGATTGGTTGTGGTTTTCTGTAAGAAACTCTTCTTGTAAACCATTTTTAAAAATATATTTATTGGTCTTTTGTACTTTTTTTGAAAGTGTTACCTCAATTCATCTCCTTGGTTATAGGCTATTTTTTTTTGTTTTGTTTCTTATTTTTTCTGGCTTCTTTATCTATTTAAGATATTAATCTCCTGTCAGATGAATAGCTGGTGAAGACTTCATTCTGTATTCTTTCCCTTTTCTCTGTCATCTTCTTTGCTATGCAGAAGCTTTATAACTTAATGCCATCCCACTTGTCAATTCTTGCCATTGTTTTCTGATCTTTTGGAGTTCATCTAAAGAACAATTCCCACAGGTAAGTCTCAGCAAGGGGGAGAAGCAGAAAGATTGTAACAGACAGGATCAGGGAGTTTGATGTGAGACTAAGTCTTAGCAATGTCAGAAGCTACACCCATAAAAACTCAACTAAAGGATGGACTGAACAAGAGCTGAACAGGACGAGGACTTGCCAAAGTGAACAGAGAAAACGCCATAAGGCCTCAACCTTTCATAATGAACTACAGCAATTGAGGACTGCTGAGACTGGGAGAAAGAGTCTTCCCCAGGGAAGTGCACACCAGCTGGTTGTCTAACCCTGCTACCCCCAGCAAAACTTCTAACCACCGTTGATGGAGAAAACAAGATAGTCCACAACGAAATCAAACTTTAGCGATATCTTTCCACAAATCCAGCTCAATAGAGGACACTAGAAGGAAAACTCCAATACAAGAAGGTTAACTATACCCAAGAAAACACAGGAAATAAACAATTTCACACCAGCAAAATAAAAAAAAGTGTACACACACACACACACACAATATAACCCCAGGAATTAACAATCATTGGTCATTAATATCTCTCAACATTTCAACATCAATGGACTCAACTCCCTAATAAAAAGACACAGCCTAATAGTATGGATACAAAAACAGGATCTGTCATTCAGCTGCGTACAAGAAACATATCTCAGAAACAAAAAAAAGACGTTACACCAGAGTAAAAACCTGAAAAAAGATTTTCCAAGTAAACAGACCCAAGGAGCATGCTGGAGCAGCCATTCTAATCTAATAAAACAGAGTTTCAGCCAAAATAATCAAGAGATGGAGAAGGACACTTCATACTCATCAAAGGAAAAATTCACCAAGATGATGTCTCAGTTCTGAATATCATCTATGTCCCAAATGTAAGAGCACTTACATTAACAAAAGAAACATTACTAAAGCTAGCTTAAATTACACATCAGACCACACACATTAATAGTGGAAGACTTCAACATCTCTCACTCTCACAAATGAGCAGGTCATCCAGACAGAAACCAAATAGATAAATGAAACTAATAGACATTATGCATTAAATGGACCTAACAGATATCTACAGAACATTCCACCCAAACACAAAAGAAAATACCTTCTTCTCAGCACCTCATGGAACCTTCTCCAAAACTGACCATATAGCAAAGCAAGCCTCAACAGATACAAGAAAACTGAAGTAATTCTCTGCATCTTATCAGACTACCATGGCTTAAAGCTGGACATCAACAAACACAGAAACAACAGATGACTATAAACTTATGGAAACTGAACAACTTTCTACTCCATGACCAATGGGTCAAGGAATGAATTCAAGACTTTATAGAATTCAATGAAAATGAAGGCACAACATACCCAAACTTATTGAACACAATGACAGCAGTGCTAAGATGAAAGTCCATAGCACTGAATATTTTCATAAAGAACTTAGCGCGATCCCATACTGACAACACACCTGACAGCTCTAGAACAAAAAGAAGCAAACACATCTAAAAGGACTAGATGGCAGGAAATAATTAAACTCAGGGCTGAAATCAACAAATTAGAAATAAAGAGAACAATACAAATAATCATTGAAACCAAGATTTGGTTCTTTGAGAAAATCAACAAGACAGGGAAGCCCTTAGCCAAACTAAGCTAAAAGGCAAATAGACAATGTCTAAATTACCAAAATCAGAAATGAAAAGGGGGACATAACAATAGACATTAAGGAAATCCAAAGAATCATTAGGTATTTCTTCAAAAACTTGTATGCAACAAAATTGGAAAATCTAAATGAAAGAGACAATTTTCTTGATAGATACCACTTACCAAAATTAAATCAAGATCAGGTAAACAATTTAAATAGACTTATAAACCCTAAGGAAATAGAAACAGTCCTTAAAAGTCTTCCAACTAAAAAAAAAAAAGCCCAGGACCAAATGGTTTTAGCACAGAATTCTACTAGACTTTCAAAGACCTAATACTGATACTCCTCAAACTATTCCACAAAATGGAAAAAGAAGGAACATTACCAAACTCATTCATTGAGGCCACAGTCACCCTGATACCTAAACCACATAAAAACCAACAAAAAAGAGAATTTCACACTAATTTCTCTTATGAACAGTGATACAAAAATACTCAATAAAATATTTGTACACCAAATCCAAGTACACATAAAAATCTCATCCACCACGATCAAGTGGGCTTCATCCCAGTGATGCAGCGCTGGTTCAATATATTAAAACCCATCAACGTAATCTACCATATAAATAAACTGAAGAAAAACCACATGATCATCTCATTTGATGCTGAAAAAGCCTTTGACAAAATTCAGCACCCCTTCTTGTTAAAAGTCATAGCCGAGATCCGGGATACAAGGCACATAATTAAATACATTAAGGTAATATACAGCAAGCTGATAGCCAACATCAAATTAAATGGAAAGAAACTTAAAGCAATTCCACTATAATCATAGACAAGACAACGCTGCCCACCCTCCACATGTCTATTCAATCTTGTACTTAAAGTTTTAGCTAGAGCAATAAGACAACTAAAGGAGATCAAGGAGATACAAACTGAAAAGGAAGAAGTTAAAAGATTGCTATTCGCAGATGATATAATATATACATAACTGACCCCCCCAAATTCTACCAAGAACTACAGCTGATAAACACCTTCAGCAAAGTGGCTGGATACAACATTAACTAAAAAAATGATCAGTAGCCTTCCTTTATGCAAATGATAAATGGCTTGAGAAAAAAAATATTAGGAAAACGACAGCCTTCACAATAGTTACAAACAATATAAAATACTTTGTGTAACTTTAACTAAGCAAGTGAAAGAAGCGTATGATAGGAACTTTCAGTCTTTGAAGGAGAAAATTGAAGAAGATATCAGAAGATGGAAAGATCTCCCATGCTCATGGACCAGTAGGATTAACATAGTAAAAATGGCCATCCTACCAAAAGCACTTTACAGGTTCAATGGATTTCCCATGAAAATTTCAACACAACTCTTTACAAACTTTGAAAGAACAATTCTCAACTTCATATGGAAAAGTAAAAAACCCAGAATAGCTAAAACAGTCCTGTACAATAAAAGATCTTCTCCGTGCCTGGCATCACCATCTCTGACCTCAAGCTGTACTACAGCACAGTAGTAACAAAAACCACATGGCATTGGTGTAAACGAGACAAGCTGATCGATGGAATCATGTCAAAGGTCCAGGAGTAAACATACACCTATGGACACTTGATTTTTGACAAAGAAGCCAAAACTACACAATGCAACAAAGTATCAACAAATGGTGCTGGTCTAATTAGGCATCTGCATGCAAATATATCCATATTTATCACCCTGCATAAAACTCAAATCCAAGTGGATCGAAGACCTCAATAAAAATCTGGATACACTAAATCTGATAGAAGAAAAAGCCAGGAATAGCCTTGAACTCATTGGCACAGGAGACAACTTACTGAACAGAAAACCAACAGCTTAGGCACTAAGATCAACAATTAATAAGTGGAACCTCATGAAACTAAAAAGTGTCTGCAAGGCAAAGAACACTGTGAAAAGGACAAAATGACAGCCTACAGAATGGGGAAAGACCTTCACTCACCATACATTTGGCAAAGGGATGATATCCAAAATGCATAAAAAACTCAAGAAATTAAACACCAACAAACCAAATAATCCAATTAAAAATGGGGTACAGAGCTAAACAGAATCTTAACAGAGGACTCTTTAATGGCAAGAGGCATTAAGGAAATGTTCACCATCCTCAGTCAATAGAGAAATGCAAATTAAAATGACTCTGAGATTCCATCTTACACCCATCAGAATGGCTAAGACCAAAAAGTCAAGTGACAGCTCATATTGGCGAGGATGTGGATCGACAAGAACCCTTCTCCATTGCTGGTGGGAGTGCAAACTTGTGCAACCACTCTGGAAATCAATCTGGCGCTTTCTCAGAACACTGGGACTAGTTCTACCTCAAAATCCAACTCTACCACTCTTTGGCATATATCCAAAGATGCTCCATCATACCAAAAACAAAAACAACAAAAATAAAACCTCTTGCTCAACTATGTTCATAGCAGCTTTAATTGCAATAGACAGAAACTGGAAACAACCTAGATGTCCCTCAACTGAAGAATGGATAGAAAAATTGTGGTACATCCACACAATGGAATACTACTCAGCTACTAAAAACAAGGACATCATGAAATTTGCAGGCAAATGGTGGGAACTAGAAAAGATCATCCTGGTGAGCTAACCCAGACCCAGAGAGACACACATGGTATTTACTCACTTAGAAGTGGATATTAGCCATAAAGTACAGGATAACCATGCTGCAGTCCACAGACCCAAAGAAGCTAAGTAACAGGTAGGCTCAAGGGAGGATGCTTGAGTCTCACTGAGAAGGGGAAATAAAATAGACATCTGGATGGATAAAAGTAAGGAACTGGGTAGGAGGTGGGAGGGATCAGGTGTGTGGAGGATGGCGGGAGAGAAAATTAGGAGGGGGAACTGGAATCAGTGGGAGGTTTTGTCTGGGATAAGCTAGAAATCTAGGAAAAATGGAAACTCCTTCAAATCTATGAGGGTGACCCTACCTACGATTCCCAGGAACAGAAGATATAGAGCATGAAATGGTCATCTCCTATAACCAGGCAAGACTTCCTACATAAGTGTTGGGATACCAACTCAGCCACAAAACCTTTGAACCACAAATTTTTCTTCAGGGATAGAAAGGGAGCAGAAAGTGAGGGACTGGCCAACCAATGACTGGCCTAATTTGAGTCCTGTATCATGTGAGAGAACTCACCACGAAACCGTTAATGATATTCTGCTATACTTCCTGATAGGAGGCTAGCATAACTGTTATCTAAGAGGTTTCACCCAGCAGCTGAGGAAAACAGATGCAGAGGCCCACAGCCAAACATTAGGCAGAACTTGGGAAATCTTGTGGTAGAGAGAGAGGGAAGATTGGAAGAGCCAGATAGGTCAAGGACACCACAAGAAAAACTACAGAATCAACTAACTTGGACCCATAGAGGTTCACAGAGACCAAACCACCAAACAAAGAGCATTCATGGATGGACCTTGGCGTAACAGATACAGCTTGATCCTCATGTGGGACCTCTAGCAGAAGGAGCAGGGGCTGTCTCTGACTCTGTTGTCTGTCTTTAGATCCCTTTGCCCTAATTGGACTGCCTTGTCTAGCCTCAGTAGAAGAAGATGTGCCCAGTTTTCCAACAACTTGATATGCCAAGTGAGCTGATATCCATGGGAGGTCCCCTTCTCTGAGCTGAAAAGGAGGGGGTGTAAGGAGAGGGGAGATGGAGGGACTCGGAGGAAAAAAGGGAGGGTAAGACCTGTCTGGATGTTAATTAGTCAATTAGTTTAAAAAGACCTTAAAATAAATCAGTATACAGCTAGTCTATAAGCAGTAATAACTACTTATAAACAGGATCTAGATCCCACTCCTTATAGCCTAGCCCTTAGCTCTGCTCATCCCAAGAATCCTCCTGTTTCCTCCTCCCTCTGCTAGGCTGAGTAGGTTCCACTCCCTAGCACTTCAAAGTAAGCTGGTTACAGGATACAAACACTTGATCATGCCTCTCATAACAGTAAGAATTCGCTCACATTTCAACTGCATTGTCATCTCTTAAAATAGACAGTGAAAAAAACTACTGTTGGATATGGTATAGCTGCTTTACAAAAAAGTCCAATTCCTCAAAAGGTTAAATACTGGTATATACCCAGGAAAAATGGAAACAGAACCTTATATGTGAATGGTTATGGAAACATTATTCAGAATAGTCAAGATGTGGCAACACCCCACATGTTCACCAAATGAGAAGAAAAATGAAATATTGTATATACATGGAAAGGAGTATAACTCTTAAATAACAGGATGAGGTACTGACTGGCTACACCAGGCAGAAATCTTGAAAACATGCTAAGTGAAAGAAGCCAAACACTAAAGGCTACATACTACATGAGTCCATTATATGACATGCTCAAAACAGGCAAATCATGGAGACAGGACATGGGCTTGTGGCTTCCTTGGATTGGAAGGTGGTGACAAACACTTCGTGACTGGTAATGGAACACGTGTTCTATTTGGAGAAGACAGAATGGCTGGACAATTCTGGAAATTAGTAAAGACCATCAAACTTTGCACTCTAAATGGCTGAGTTGTATAAGTATATATCCCAATAAAGCTTCCACAGAAAATAATGAATAAATCAGGAATTTTCATCAGGAATTTCACTGTCTGGTCATTTTATAGAACACCAAATGCCTGGCGCTCATAAAAATGGCACTTTTTGCATTAATGTGATGAGCCCACTTCAGCGTCAGTAAATCAAACCACACAAGTGTCTTCTGAGCAGTGGAGAGGGAAGCAGGGCGATGAGGTCCTACAATTTAGTCTTTCAATAGAGAAAGATTAAATTTGTTTTCTCTGAATTACTAGAATTTAAAACAGCATGTGAATAAAAGGTTTTGGCCTTTTCTGGCACCAGAGTGAGAACCTTTACTCACCCAAAGAGGATCCAATGAACAAAGGCTTTTATTAGCTTAGTGATGTTCCAAGAAGGCATGGTAAGATATCAGATAGATTATTCAACCCCCTGCAAGGTAAGTCAGAATTTTACATTGTTCTTAACTCCTTACAAGCAAAACCTTTCCTGTTCTCAGGTCATAGGGTTCTAGAACAGACTTTGGGAGAGAGAGTGTCTCTCCTGAGGCCAGCTGTCCTGGAATCATTGGTAGGAGCCCAGTCCTTTGATGAGACCCCAGGGACATCAAATACAATAAGATCAGTGCATAAGCAATTCAAAATATGTAATTAGAATGATAACCCAGGTACTAAATTAAGTAGGATCCAACTTTGTTGGTCACAAATATTGACTAAGTCATGTGCTATGTACACCTGACAGAGATGTGTAATAGACAACGTGTGGGTATTCTAGGAGATGCAGATCATCAGGGCTGCTCTCAATGACCACACTTGCAGGCGTTCTGTCTCTGGCACAGGTACACTCTTCAGAGTTTCAGTCACCGTACAAAGCAAAGGCACCTTTCTTCCCTCCGATTCCTTCTTTGTTTTTAAACAGCATGGATTGCGCTGAGTGTCCACAAAGGGAACCTGCAGGAGTCCATTCAGGGACTCTAACACTAAAGAACATGCTAAAAACACACAGCGCCTCCCCGAGGGATGCTTGTCACGCCTTCTGATTTCGATTTTCAGCTTTTTTTGTCTTTTTTTAAATTTTCTAGACTCTCATTATCCCCGTCCCCATTCTCATCTGCAAGGTTTCCATCTTAACAGGGCACAAGACAGACATGATCCTCACCAGTTACACTTCAGAAGTGTGTCTAAATGTGTTTTTTGCCACATCTTTTCGTCTCGCCATTCACATTTTTTAAAAGATAGTTTTCATTTGAAAAATGACCCAACTTTTTTTCCATCATTAAAGCTGCAGAGGAGAAAACAAACAAACAAACAAACAAACAAAAAAAAACAACAAAAAACAACCATAAAAGAAGAAGCTGCCAACAGCCAGTAGGGGCATATGCCCCCAGCGTCTTCACGGACAAAAACTATGTGCAAACAGACGTGTCATGGAGAGTCAGCCCTGTTCCTGGGGACCTAGTCATAGCCATGTGCCTTCAAGTTAGGAGAGGGCCCAGCCAGACTTCTGGATGCAGAGGGTCACAAGGCAGTCTTTTGCCCTACTAGGCACCCCACCACGGCCCATTCCTGGACTCCTCTTAGGTTCTCAGGGCTAAAGCCTCCCGTCCAGATGTCTTTCCCTCTCTGTAAAAGGGACATTCTGTGCCACCCTGTCATCCACTGAGGCCCAAGAAAGGGCTACAGGCTGTTTCCAGTACCTCCATGAGGAAAGTCTAACAAGACGGATTCTGATTTTTAAAAAAAATCTTCATTTTTTATTTCATTTTTATTTCTAGAAATTTAGACACAAATGGTTTTTAAATAGCTTTTGCAAAATGATCTCTCCACAACCCACGGAAAGGTAGTCCTGATCAATAGTTTCTTCCTAATTTGTTTCCCCATCATCAGTCACCACAAGAACTTTCATGTTTTAATCACTTTTCTAATAAAGAAATTAGGCATTTTGGGAAAATGGCTCAATTATTGACTAAGTGAGCCTCAGTGAAAATTGTCAATGAAAAGCCTGATGATATATTTACTCTTTATTGTGAAAGTAGTTAACATTCAATCTCTACAAAATTGACATTTATAGATCTTACTATTACCTACTTTACCAAATCTTTAAATTACTTGTATAAACATTGTAGAAGCATGTCCATATGTGATTGCTAATTTTTAAATGTAACTTTAAAAATGTTCTTACAGCAAAAATGCCCCTTTCCTTTTCCAGATCAGATGGTAACTACTGAGCTAACTTCTGAGAAACACTTTTTATCAAGCAGGTTTTAAAAGTCTTTTGCCATAGCACATCTTTTTGAAAGAACCTTAAACAAAATGTTGGTTTTATCAGTACAATAAAGTGTGGTTGATAGCTAGATTTCAACGCACAAACTTTTCCCCACTCGAAGAGAAGATCCAGTGGCTGAAGCCTAAACACGGATCCTGAATGACAGAGACTTGCCTACAAAACACTTCCAGGATGCGGAGGATGGCTCAGACCCCTCTCCCACCTCCAGACTATAGAAGAAATTGCTTGTATATTGTCCAGATGCAATACCTGTCAATTAAAAAAAAAACAAACCTATAGTTTATATCTGAGTCAGGAAATAGGTGAGACATCCAACAGGCAGAAGGGGTTGGGGAGAGAGCCAGGTGTGGAAGATTCAGGGGCCAAGATGTGAGGAAGGTGGATGTGTGTGGTGCCTGAGCTCAGGGAACCAGCCATGTGGCAAAATTTAGATTAGTATAATGGGTTAATTTAAGTTATGAGCTAGTCAGAGCAGAGCCTAGCTATATGGCCTGGGCATTTGTATAATATCTAATGAGTCTCATGTGTCATTATTCCAGGAGCCAAGGGAGGGGAGAAAAAAGCACCCTAGGCTGCGTAAGAGAAGGCCGGGGAGCTGATGATTAAGCATTGTTGTTGAGAATAGCTAGCTTAGTAGAGGCCACTGTGGCCCTTTCTCCTCTTTGAGATAGGGAAGTGCCTAGGACCTTCTTCCTCTGTGTGAGGACCACAGAACTCCTGAGAGAGTGGATGTCATTGCCAGTGGATGGCAGTGAAGTCACAGTCCTCTACATGCTGCCACCACAGAAGGTGCAGAATAGTCTCTACATGAGCGATGGGCACGAATGACAGGGAGGAGTCGTGCTTGAGCTGCTCCAGAGATGGGGGGGGGACAAGACGGCACTGTGAATGGCCCACAAATCCAATAGTTTTGTGGGCCAAGTGAACAAGGCAGAAGACCACAGAAGACAGAAACTGCCTTGAAGGGACCCTATCCAGGAGGGCTTCCTGTCACAGGGGCGAGGGGACACCAGCAGAGAAGGACGGGAGCTGTCCTCCCAAAGCAGAAGGCTGAGCAGCAGGCAGAGAAGGCCGCTGGAGAGTGTGCACCTGTGAATGAGTAAATGGGGTGATTCACATGTGAATAGGGGTGTTTAAATGTGTATGCACATGTAATAAAAAAAGACAATTCAAAACCTAAAGTAATCAACTTTCCCTTTTTATCTTTCTTATCCCACCTAGATCCCGAGGAACCAAAACTTGTGTTCTGGAAAACAGAACAGAGAAGTTCTTCTCTTCTGATTCCCAAGACAGAGATAGTCCTGAGTGGAAGGAGGCATGGACTCACTGAACCAGGTGATGGGGTGGGGGGGGAGAAAGCTTAGTCCAGACTGTTTTATAGGTAAAAATTAAACTTAAAAGGCATGACAGATACAATCCAGACACACAGAAGAAAGATCTGACGAACAAGTTTGAAGAAAGTAACAAGAAAAACCAATCTGTGCTCTGATGTCACCCTACAGGCCCAGGCAATCCTTCAACATGGTGGCTCCTTATTGGCTGCTGCTTTCATTTTCTTCAGACTGTGTAGAAATTCTGAGAGTCACCCAAGGGCCAAGTATCAAGTCAAGTTGTGCACAAAGCAGACCCTGCACTCCTAGTCCTGCTTTGAGCTCTCTATGAGCCCCTCATAAGCTTCTTACAGCATCTAGATGCTGCCACCTTCCTGGCCCACCACAGACCATTCTCTGCCAACTTGCTCTACCTGAGACACATTGAGCTACACTAGTTATTCTAACACTCTGGCTTTTTCTGACCAGGTGACCGCTGTATCTTTTCTCCCCAGCACCCGCATGGCAGCTTACAACTGTATGCAGCTCCAGTGTCTGATACCCTCACACAGATACACAATCAGGCAAAAATTAATGCAAATAAAATAAAAAATAAATTATTTTAAAAAGGATTTGTTGAAAGCAAGAAAGGATGGAAGGAAGGAAGAAAGGAAGAAAGGGACATGGGATGATTCTGGCAAAGGTTGTGAAGTCTGTGGAGTTATAGCCTAGAAGATCAAGTTAAAATTCCATCACAACACATGAAGGGAGAAATGAAAAAGAAAGAGAATCTAGGGGATTATAGAGCAGCCATCAATAACTCATAACTGAAGAAAGAATAAAAGAAAGCTTTCCTGAGTTAGAGTTAAACTTTTAGGGTTAGTTGATAAATTCCATTGAAATATATGAATCATTAGAATGAAAGATGACATTTGTAAACAGAGTGGGGGAAGGAAGGAGAGAATTAGTGTCATGTGACATTATCAAGACAGGCACTAAGAGGGAGAGCGAGCAGGATGCTGGGGTTACAGTGCACATATGTAGGAGGCAGTGGTGGTAGTTTTTCCTTCATAGATGAAAACCTTCAGTCAAACAATTAAAGAAGGGGATTCTCCAATTTTCCAAGACAATAATAGGGGCTTAAATCCAAAATTTCTCAAAACAAACAAACAAACAAAAAGCCCCCTCCCCACGCCTTAAAAAAAGCAAGCAATGAAATACCCACAGGTCGCCCATAATTTACAGCTGGAGACTCTCACACCATAGACTGAGCCCCAGAGGGAAAAGCGCAGCCCCTTCTGAGAGCAGAGCAGTCACTCTTCCTACCCCAAACCACACTACACTAATCACCTCAGGGGAGCTTTGACTTCTGTGCCACCGTGGATTCTGCCTGTGTCAGCAGCAGGCAAGAGGCTCCGGAGTCACCCACTAAATGGGCACTGCCACGCTGGACCCTGACCCTGCTCTCGCTTGCTTCCAGGGCCCTGACAAGGGTGGAGGACTTGGAGCACAGAGTCTCCACTATATATCATCAGGTCTGTCTCTACCCCAGCCGAGGACTGCAGGGGTGGCAGGGCAGAAGCACACTCAAGTGGCCGAGAAATTATCCAGGGGCAGTACGGAGGGAGGGCTGCGGGGCAGGGCAAGCTAGGGATCATGTAGTAGCTAAGGCCTCTAGGCCATGGCACATGCTCCATTGTCAGATTTCACTTACAGAACAGAAATCCCAAGATGAAACTGTGAAGAATTTCAGGACAACGACTGCAGAACCTGAGGACTTCAGACCTTTCTGAAGAATAGATTCTGTGTATGCCTACAAGGGCACTCCTGTCCATAAAACAGCTAGTGCACTTTAACCCACGAGAAATGCAAAAAGATGAAATGAACACCAGAAGCCAATGGAAATTTCTCAGAGAAGAGAGTCCAGGACAGAGGCTGGGAGTGGGCCTGACAGACACGCTCCCAGAAGAGCATCCACCTGGGTGTGGATGTAGGGAGCTTGGTCTGCTCCTAGGCCACAGAGGAACTGGGAAGTGCAGAGGTTTGCAGGACCTGGGAGGATAGTCAGGAAGCTACCGCCCCTGGGTGGGCAGGGATTCGGAGATCCACAAGGCCTGCACGCTTGATAGTGAAGGGCAAGAGTAAAAAGGAGGAGAGGAAGAGGAGGGATAAAAGGCGGAAGCAGCAGCAGGAAGCGAGCAGTAGAAGTTAAGGATCCTTTAAAAATAAGAAAGTCACAAATAAGAGTGACCTGTGGATATTTCATCTGCTTGCCCACCATCTCCCTCTGCCCCTGAGGTGCTATTCGGTAAGTTAATGTTATTTTCCCATGCCCACTGAGCCACTGGCAGGCTCTCATCTTAGACGGCATAGAACATCTGTTGATCACCTACCCATCCATCTGGGATAGTGGATCTTGCAAGAAGAAAAGGAAGAGAAGACACAGTTTTCTCACTCAATGAGAGAACTGAGAACATGATTAAAAATAAAAAGATATTAATTACAATGAGGATTCTTTTCAAGATATAATGTTCTGACAACAAAATTACCTTTAC
The DNA here is from genome assembly GCF_030254825.1 of Meriones unguiculatus. Classification (NCBI taxonomy): domain Eukaryota; kingdom Metazoa; phylum Chordata; class Mammalia; order Rodentia; family Muridae; genus Meriones; species Meriones unguiculatus. The sequence continues at coordinate 68,072,153 of NC_083354.1, forward strand.
CTTAGACATAGAAACTTGATAGTGGAAAAATAAAAACAAAAACTGAAACAAAGACTTAAAAGACTAAAAAGACTTACAGAAAGGGAGATGGGGACAAAAGAGTGAATCTTCAGATACCAGACAGGACGCCACTGCAATACAGTGCCTAGAGGCTGGAGGAAGGTGGTAACCCATTGGACCTTGGGACCTTAGAGAGAACCAACCACTGATTTTTAGCACTTATTTTAATTTCTAATGACTGCATATTTCAAGTTAGAAAGCAGTCCTGTTTCTATCAGCTTCCAAGGCTGAGATAGTTCTTCTCTGATGTAATTTCATGTCTCCATTTCAAAGCAAGAGACCAGTGACATAACAAGGAATCTTGCAGTTTCTAGGGAAGGCACATTTGTCATTCTTTTCAGGATTTCCAGCATATATGATCTGGTTGCTAAGCAACTAGATGCTTTTGTATCTGAGACCCACAGTGGATAAGAAGGGAAGGTTCTGAAAGGAACCTATAAAACAGTTCAAGAAGAGACACCATGATAAAGCTCATCCTGCTTATTGGTTGTGTGTGAAATCCTGGCTTTCTTTTAGTAAATATTCAGACCATGACAATGAAGACAATATGAACATATACTTCCTGTCAATGACTAAAGAAAGTAAGCACAGGAAAATCCAACTTCATTCAATCTAGTCTACAGCCATATCGAATCTAGCCATGTAGGACCTAAGTATATGCTAATTTTAAAAAGGAAAACAATTCCTTTTTCCGCAATTCATTTGTGATCATCTAAAACTTCCCTCTTTATAGGGTTCAATTTCACACCAAAAGTCTCAGGGCTGTCCAATTAAAAACCTCACAGTTTCATCTTGGGATTTCACTCTAGAACTCTGGCTTCTGCACCCTAAGCCATCTGCAGATGGCGATGTCAAAGAAAGAACGGCCAGTGAGGACCAGGAAGATGGCTCAGTCAATAAACTGATCACTAAGGATACACTAGGGCCTACAGTTGAGCCCTGTATCATGTGAAAGCCGGGCATTCCTGTAATCTCAATGCCAAGGAAGGAGAGATAGGAGGATACTGTGCCTTCTGGTCAACTAGTCCAGTGAGATAGTTTATCTAAAAATAATAAAAATAAATAATGTGGGACATGATTAAGGAAACCATGGGACATTGACTTCTGGCCTACACACACACACACACACACACACACACACACGCACACACAAATGCCAAATAAATGCATTCACTGCAAGTTATCTTCACGTCCAAGAAATTTAAATGAATGAAATAAATTATATGAGGATCATCTTCAGCTTTTTTTCTTTGTTACTTACCAAGGATCTCTGTGGTGACTGAAATGAGAATGGTCCCCATAAGCCTCATATCTTTGAATACTTGGTCCGCAGGTAGTAGAACTGTTTGGGAAGGATTGAGTGCTGTGGCCTTGTTGAAGGGGGTGTGCCACTGGGGGTAGACTTTGAGGTTTCAAAATTCCATGCCATGCCAAGCCCGGCCCCCGGCCCCCGACCCTCTCGCTCTGCCTGCAACTTGTGGCTCAGATGTAAGCTTTCAGCTACTGCTCCGGCACCACACCTGCCTGCCGCCACAGCCCCTGACATGATGGTCATGGACTAAACCTTTGAAACGTAAGCCAGGCCACAGTTAAAAGTTCCCCTCTATAAGTTGCCTTGGTGATGGTGTCTCTTCAAGGCAATAGAACAGTGACTAAGACAGTCTTGCAATGAACAGAAGGAAAATAACAATATTTTGAGTGGCTGTTGCCAATGATTTTGAAACTTGATACTTTGGAGGCAGAAATTTAGAATCTGAAGGTGTGAAGGAAGAAAACTGCTAGGGAAAAAAAAATCCAGTATCAAGAGTGGTGAACAGCACCTCTGCCATGGACGCTGCCTTCCTCCCACAGGGGAGAAGCACTCTTTGCCAGCACCGCCTGGCTGAGGCCATCGCTCATCTTCTGAAGCTCGAAGTCAGACAGCAATCTACCTCAGACACTGTTGTCTCTAGTTACTTGAGCCCATGTACCAATGCATGAAAATACATGCCTCTGTCAGCAGAATACCTGACACTGCCCTAGAAACAGACTTCCACCCCGTGGCCCAGAGATTGGCCCCTACTCCTTCTTGTGCATACATTCAATTTTCTTGCTGGGTTTCCTTGACTGTGTCTGTTTAGAGGGAAAAGTCAGTTCTCTAACATAAATGGCATCTGCTTCTGACAGCCTAGTATTTTGTTCTACGATAGGATGTGAGTCCAAAGGAGAGGGGCTAAGTTCAGAAAGAAGAGCTCTCCCTGGCCAGGCTGGAATGGAGAATGCCCGCCCAGGCTCTGCTTCTAAGATGGAAACAGAAAACTTGATGGTAAACACTGAGCATAAGCGTCATTCTTTCCAACATAGCTGTGCTTGCCCATTCCAATCTCACTGTCCATGGCAAGTCTCTGCCCAGGAATAACACTGTCCAAGAAATAAATGCACGCCAACTCCTTCTACTCTCTCCTGCAAGTTTGCCTAGCCCCTGGGAAGCCATGAATCTAATCTCAGCGCTCTTTTTAAAAAGTGAGAGAAGTGGCACATGCCTTTAATTGCAGCACGTGGGTGATGGAGGCGGGAGGATCACAAGTTCAAAGTTATCCTTGCTTACATAGCAAATTAGAAGACAAACTAGAAAACACAACTGAGACTTGTTTTAACTCCCCTCCCCACACAAAACAAAACAAAAACAAAGAACCCAAAACACAGGGGAAAAAATACAAGCACATAAAAAAATAACAACAACAAAGGAAAATGGCAGAAAATTATGTCACAATAGTATCTTCCTGATTAAAAAAAGAAAAAGGATCAACAAGGTGCCCATCACTGCCATAATAGAATACTGTAGCGGACTGATACACAAAGAAACTCAGCTGACATGTCCAAGAACTGGATGGGATTTTTAAAATGTATCTATTCTTTGAGAATCTCACACACGCATACAGGATACAAAGTGTTTTAATTATGCTCACCCCTCCCTCTTCCTACTGCTCTGGCTCCTGCTACTCCCCCACCATCCCTCAATTTAACAATCTCTATTTTTCTCACTCATGAAGTCCAGTTCTTGCTTTGAGTATCCAGATGACTATCGGGCAGCCCGCTACAGCACGCAGAAACCTGACAGAGGAAACACCCCTGAAAAAACACACTTTACCTTTCACAGGGACAAGGAATGTTAATGCAACCTTTTAAAAGTTTTGAAGGTAAAAAAATACAGGAAGAAATTACAAGGCCAAATTATGGATGCTCAGATCTGGGTGTACACACTCAGCAGCCAGAGGCATTTGTGAAGAGAAGGCTACAACGCTGAACTTACTTAACAGCACCAAAGGGAACGGGCACTAAAGCATCCAGGGTGCCAGAGGTGGAGAAGTCTGTGAAACACGGGTCCATCTATGAAACTCAGAGAAAGAAAGTGCGTAAGACAGGCCCACTTCCCAGCAACTCACAATGCAGGGAACTGAATTCAGGCCTTGACCACAACTAGGCCAGGCACCTCGCCAAGGAACAAGAGGGGGCCTTTGTGAAGGACAACCAGGCATGAGTGTGTGTGACATCAGTGGGAATGCTCTCCAACACAGCACAGCTGCAACACGCTGCGCTTCCCACACTCAAACCCTGAAATTTCAGAGGGAAATTGGAACCTGTTAAAAAGTGTTTTGCAGACCTGAAAACAGCCAACTCGAAGTTTCAGATCTAGAAAGAAAAGCAGTATTTAAAATTAATAAATCAGTGAAAATATTTAACAGCTGGTAAAATCCAAATGGCCAGAGAGCTAGTAAGCTGTGTGAATACCTGATCACACACAATGCAGCTCACGTTTGTAATCCTAGCACTTGGGAAGCTGAGGCAAAAGAACCAAGAGTGTGACGCCAGCCTGGGATACATAGAAAAACTTTTGAGTTTTTGTTTGTTTGTTTCAAATTGGAACTATGTGTCATAGATATTAAAAGGTGGAAGAACTTTGGTGGACTCAACAAGAAAGGCTAACAGAGATGTACCTGCAGTTGAGGAAGGAGTGACAAGGTGAGGCAGAAGTATCTTGTGAGGAGGCCATGGCTGAGAAAAATTCAGAAACCATGAAAGACATCAATTCCATGGATTTAGGAGGGCCAACCAGTCTTAAGCAGCATGCATAGAAGAAATCCACATACACACACATTGCCATGAAATGGCAGAAAGTCAAAGACAAAAGCCACCTTAAAAGCAGCCAAGGGGTTAGGGGTCAGATGCTCCCCAGGGAGTCCTCACCAGAGAGGCCACCCTCAGAAGCGACCTGCTGGGCAAGCTCTATCATCATCCTTACTTCTAGATGAAGGTTCCAAGGCACAGAAAGGTCAAGAGTCCCCCAGGGTCACACAACTGCCTGAGAGAAGAAAGCTAGGTCCCTGACCCCACAGTCCATGTCTTTAGCACTCTTGTTAAGTAGCCTCACCAAGCCACCCACAGTGGCCATGAGGGCCCACAGTGTGCTGAATTATGGTCACAGATGGCCATTTACTAAGAGCACCTGCATTACATGCTTTTAAAGTTTGACCCAGAAAGAAAATTGTTCAGCCTAGCTGTGCCTCCGCAACCATGCTAGGCCTCCCTGGCCTCTGCTGCTGCACCTCAGCAGAAGTTGCATCTTGTTCTCCCACCCATGACCTGGGTGCTGGAAAGTCCATACAGGCCGGTCACAAATCATCCTCAGCTGGAGTCAGGATGTGAGTGAGGCCTCTCCACACCCAGCTTGACTGTGGGCTCCAGAGGGACAGCCATCACTGGGCCGGAAAGAGGCAAGGCAATCCTCCTGGGGAAGAGGCCTCTTCTGCTACAAAGCAGGAAATGCATCCTAGACCATCAGAAGATAAGCCTGTTTACCCAGGAGCATGGCACTTAGGGAAAGAAATGTCCCTGTCCTGGGCCCTTAGTGCTTATATAGCCGAGAGGCAGCAGCCTCCCTTCCCCCAGTCATCACAGAAGAAAAAATTAAATCAAAACAGAACAGAAACAGGAAGGAAGTGACTGGATTCCATGGGCAGCAAGAACAGGATTTCAGAATCACGTGACCTTGTTATGCTCCTAACCTTCAAATCAGAAAGGCCTTTTTGTTTGACTGTTCTGCTCCTTGCTATGTAATCTCTGCCTCATTGATAAAACTGAGCCATCAGCAGTGTCTGTCAGAGAGCCTGGCAGAGTAGGCACTGAATCCCATTGGATGAGGAGGCAGCAGTGCATGGCTGTTTGTGCTCTCTAGAAAAAGATGGTGCTTGCTGCTTTTCTTCTCAAACAGGAGACAGCCAAGAAAAGTAGTAATGCTGTCTTAGCTTGGTGTGCAGCTGTGACAGGATCGCTGAGGCTGGGCAATCTAGAAAGAAGATGTGTGCTTACAGTTCTGGAGGCTGCACAGCCCAAGCTCAAGGATACAGCGTCATCTCATGGCACAAGGTGGACACATGAGACACACAGGCAAAAGGTGACTGTCCCCTTTTATATGGACACCTATCGCATGAGGCAGAATCTTAACACAGAGGTTCTCAACCATGTGGGTTGTGACCCCTTACGGGGTCAAGTGACCTTTCCACAGGGGTCACATATCACATATCCTGCATATCAGAGATTTACATTACAATTCATAACAATAGCAAAGTCACAGTTGTGGCCTAGAAGAGATAATAATTGTAGGTTGGAGTGGACACACCTTGAGGAGTTGTATTAAAGGCTCACAGCATTAGGAAGGTTGAGACACTCTGCCCTAGGGCCTGACCACCTGAAAGGCTTCCTTTTCAGTGGCACTTGAATTGCAACATGACTTTGGAGAGGAGCGACAGTCACCCCAAAGTGCACAACCATTGTGTAATGTGTTTGGGGATGTGTCCAGAGAGACTTCCCATAAGACACTTGGGCACAGAACCTGAAGACGGCTGAGCATCGACTTGTAATTGTTTTTGTTTCCACTAACATTCCTCATTTCTGAAGACTCAAACATAACCATGCAGCCGCTTCATCCAAATGGCTTCTCTTGTGCTGGAATGCTTGCCCAAGAAACTTCATTCCTCCAATTTCTCATCAGTGAAAAATGAAGTGCTTCTCAAGTGGCATGCTTCAGGAGAACAAGAGCAAACGGCCTTGACGGCTGATAAGTCTGGGTGCCACTGACGCGTCCCGGCCCTCCGTCCGTGAGTAATTGCTGCGGATGTGGCATCCGCATCCCACACGTTCCTGAGATATCCATTACTTCAGAGAATGCTGTCAGGTAAATTAAGGACAAAGACAAAACCTTCCTCCAAATTTGCCTCCTTGGGTGACAGGGCTTCGGCCTCTCTTCATTTATTTAGTTTATTTTCTGCCACTTGGTAGATACGGCCATTAAAGGTCAGAGAATCTGAATAACTACAACTGCACGGCCTAGTCCAAGAGGCAAGCGCCCGGGCCGGAGTTCATAACCATTTACAAGCTCCGAGGCAAGTCATTCAGCCTCTGCGCAGGAATCTCCTTCCCATTGCCAGCAGCACAGTGCTGCTCTGAACCCTCACTGCTTGCCTTCCGGACCAGACCACACACGCCTCCCTGCTGTGGGGGTGTGGACTGGTTACTGATTCCCTAGACCCAGCTCTTGTCCCTCCTCTCTGACCTGGATTCATCTTCCTTTTTTGCAATTTTTTTTCATACAATATATTCTGATAATGGTTTCCTCCTCCCCAACCCCCCAGACTCTCCTCACCTTCCCACTCACCCAAAGCTACACCCTTTCTTTCCTTCTCTCATTAGAATACAAAAGGCATATGGAATAATAAAAAAATAAAATAAGATAAAATAAAAACAAACCAGAACAAGTCAGACGAACAATAAAATGGAGCCAAAGAAAAAGCACAAAAATGTGGGGACACATGTCCATGTCTCATTTCAGCTCTGGGGCCCCACTGGATGCAGACCCACGCACCAGTGCAGGCTGCCTCTGTCTTTGTTGGCTGTGTTGCTAAGGGCCTTGCTTTCTTGGTGTTCTCATGCCTCTGGCTCTTATCCTCTTTCTGCCTCCTCTTCCACTGAGTTCCTTAACCCCAAATGCAAGGATGTGATGGGGACATCCCATTTAGGGCTGAGTGTTCCAAAGTTTCTCACTTTTTGCTCATTGGCGTGGACTTGTCTTTATGCTTCTATTCAAAGGTAGGTTCAAGTCCGGCATGGTAGTGTATACCTTTTATCCCAGAACTTGGGAGGCAGAGGCAAAAGGATCTCTGTGAGCTCAAGTCCAGTCTGGTCTACAGAGCAAGTTCTAGGACTGCCAAGGACATACAGAGAAACTTTTCTCAAAAACCAACCAACCAAACAAACAAACAAGCAAATGAACAAAAATGAACAAAATGTAGGTGTCCAGAGCTGCCGTCCTGTCCTGCTACTGTGTACCCTTTCTGTTTTCAATACTGTGTTTGGAACTGAGTCCACAGCTGTGGTCCTCTGCAGCCAGTTCACGTCACTCTCTGAGGTGAACAGTGCCTAGGTCACAACCCCATTTGAGCCTGGATGCCCCCCAGTCCTCTGTTCTCATTGCCTTCCTGGCACACACGTAGAGGGTGATACAACCTCCCCAACCCTTGTCCACACTCTCTCTTGCAAATTTAAGATAAACTTTTAACCAAGAAGAAAATGAAATAAGGGGGCCCATGGGGACTTGGCATATCTCTTTAAAAATGCTACCACACAAACCTGCTTCTACTGGTGTGATTCTACTCAAGAGAAAGAGTAAAATCAGAAATCCCACAAAACATGTATGCAAATATTTATATGTTTATAAAAGCAACAGATTAGAGCCAATACAAATGACCATCTGTGGCTGAACAGATAAATGAAATGATGTGTACGTCTATAACAGAATATTATTCGGCAATAAAAAAGAACAGGTCACTCTAGCATGCTGCAGTGCAGATGTACATTGAAGTTATTGTGCTAAGAATCTAGATGAGACTACATGTGTGCTTTCCATTTATGGAAAACGCCTAGTTCAAGTCACATGGTTCTGGGGTAGAGGCGCATACCTGTAGTTAGGTATTCCGGTGCTTTTAGGACAAACAGAAGTGTTCTAACATTGGGTTATGGTGACGTCTATGTAACTGAACACACTCACTAAGCTTTAGGTACACACTTAAAATGGATGGATTCCACAGTGTGCAAACTGCACCTTAGCAAAGATGTTTTTAAAATATATCTATCTATCTATCTATCTATCTATCTATCTATCTATCTATCTATATCCCAGTGTTACAGCTGATGTGAAAAGTTGCTATTAAAAAATACGAAAGAGTCTGGGAGATACTTAACTGGTAAGTCTGACTCAAATTTTGGTCCCCAGAACCCATGGTAAAAACTGGATGTGGCCACATGTATCTGTAATCCTGCACTGGGGCAGCGGTTATGGAAGAATGTGAGGGGCTTCCTGGCCCCCGGTATCCCTGAACTGTCAGGATCTAGACCAACAAATAAGGTAGAGAGCAACTGAGGAACCGTTATCCACCTCTGGCCTCCACCTGCAAGTGTTCACATGTGCAAAGATCTGCACATGTGTGCACAAACATGCTTGCGCACGCACACACGGTCACACACGCACACATACACACACATACACCTACCAGAAAACAAGAAGTACAACTGGTATTTTTGTTAGGAGTTTCTGAGAATTTTAAATGAGACAAAAGAGAAAAGTTAGCAATGTTTTACTAGAAAGTTCCTAACATAAGGGAGTTGCCTCACCTCCCGTCTACAGTAAACTCCAAGCACTATCAACAGGCTCTCCAAATTGCACTTAGTATTTCATCATCTGTCATTTACATACGGTTTAGTTTGAGATACTTCTAGACCACTGATGTTTTGTTTGTTGTTGTCTAGTATTCTCTACCAGCAGTATTCTTTGCAACACTTTAAAACATCCTGTTCCTGAAGAAATAGGTTTAGCAAGTAACTGTTGACATCTCCTTAGTCACCTTTGCTGCTGATGGCAGCTCAGCTCTCTCTTCTCTAGTTATCTGAATGTATAGTCAGCACTACCAATATTTGCTCTCCACAATATCTGTGCTGGATAATTTTAGTGCGGAAAGTAATATTCAGTCTCTGAAGTTAAAATTTACCCTTTCAATGAAAATGGCCCTGATCTCTTTTCTACCGCTATGTACTTTAAAAGCTTCCTCATCCTCCTAACACACACACACACACACACACACACACACACACACACACACCTCTTTCTTCTTTGGGAAGATCCAGGACAAGGTTAAACATGTCTGTCTTTGGAGCTCTTGGCTCTTGTCATAACCTGGCCAGGTCTCTCCAGAACGTTATTTACCCAGGAGGTTTGTTAAGTATGCTTGTCGATTGCTGCTACAGGCTTGCTGTCCCCCAGAACATGATGTTTTGTAGGGTCCTTGAGTTCAGCCCGGGGAACACAGGAAACACTTGGACGCATCCAAACCTATGTGTTTTGCTTCCTGCACCAGGCCCTTTCTATGATCCCACTCCTACCCTCTCCCTCTTCCAACAAGCTCTCCAGTGACAGCCTAGGACAGAAATTAAAACAAAGCCTTTTTATTTTTTTGTCTTAGTCACTCAAGTGAAGGTTTTTCAGAAGGGCAATTTAAATTTTAATTAAAACCCAAGGCTCACAGGAGGCCTCTAGGACAGAATCCCACTCATGCAGAAAGGAAACCAGCATAACCTGCAGCACAGCCCAATGAAACTGTCCCCTGTAGCTGGTCAGACAACCCCATCCCAACATCTCCTCCACCACTAGGAGCTAAACCAGTGTAACCTGCAGCACAGCCCAATGAAACTGTAACTGACCAGCCCTGTAGCTGGTCAGATAACCCCATCCCAACATCTCCTCCACCACTAGGAGCTAGGTATGAATTCCATTAAAATATTCAATATAAAGTATTATCCACATACTAATTATTCAAAAGCATTCAAATTTAAATTAACTGAACCCACAATTATTCAGCACCCATTTATGCAATGGAGGTTGTGAAAGGGAATAAAGAAAGACACATAACTCTCACCTCCAAGAACCTTGCTCATTTGCATCTGCACAAAATAAAATTATGCTTCTTTTCAAACACAGGTTTCCAACTATAAAGAGCTAAAAGGTTTTAGGAGCTTTTCAAATAATGCACAGCTATAAAGAAACAGTGGTTTACTAAGTAAATGTTGTTTACAAACTTTCTAGGAAGAGACGAGATTGTTATTAGCAGTGATAAACACACTGAAGGTTTTGTTTAATGCCAGCATAAAGGATGAAGACAAGTGAGACACTTGCAATTAAGAGAGGAGACAGAAGCCACTTGAAGGATTTTTCCAGCTCTTCTCGAAACCAGGCACCGAGGGACAGTCCTGGTGACATGCTTTCTGGACTTGTGCATACACACATCATTGTTTACCTCTGCTCTGTACTTAGAACCAGTCCCTGTCACACTCAGAGAGCTATTCACACACGTTCAGTACAGAAATGGGGTGGGGCAGTATGTGCTTACTGCTTGTGAGCCTTGAGAATGAATCTCACTTGATGCTTGAGATGAGCCAAAATATTAAGAGGAGAGTGACTCCAAGTCACATATTTCAGCAGGTTAAACAGAATATTGAATAGAACTGATACAGAGAGAAAACAAGGCTAAGTTCTTTCCCTTATGACAAAAGACCATCACGGTAGGAACATTCGTTAATGCTGACCCAGTAGCACTGCCTTTGGGACTCAGCAATCCTGCCCCCTGAGCTCCGCCAATATTGTCCTGTTTCACTTCTAAAGGAACAGAGGTTCGAGAGGCTCCATAGCTTGACCAAGGTCACACAGTTACCAAGTGACAAGGTCAAGACAGATGGGTCTGTGTGAGTGCCAAGGCCAGCCCTCAGCCCCCCTTCCTGTCCTTCTCATGAGATAATGCATGCTCAGAGCAAAGTTCACCTTAGTCTGTGGAGGACTGCTTGGGAGAAATGGTAGAGCTGTTATCCTCACGAGCCGGAGGTGACAAGTGTCTGGACAACTTGCACTGCAAAGTTTTAAAAGTTGTCAAGTTATCACTTCACGAAAATGCAATGGGCGCTGAGATGCTTCTGGAGCAGATGCCGGCAAGGAGCCCACCACCATGCCCACACCACAAACACAGCACATAGCTCTGTGCCTGCTGTCACTCACAGATGTTACACACGGTGAGTGTGCCTCCTATAACACAGCCTGGGATGCGGCATAAGCATTCTCTACCCTGTCTCTGTAGCAACTATGACATCAGAACAAGAGGCACAGAGCTGCCACGCCACACCCACAGGAAAACACACGAGCACACACGTCAACAGGGAGATGGGGAATTCATCTAGAATACAAAGTTCCATCAAAGCGGCAATGACTCTGACATCTTTCCTTCCCTCGAGCACAATTATTTTTCAATGTATGCCTGGTATAGCCTAAAAAAGATCAATGTGCTCAGTAAGGCTTCCAACCAGTTTTTAATTTTGGTGCAAGGAATAGGAAAGAAGTCACATCTTGGAGTCGGGGGTGGGGGTTCCCATTTGTTCTTTTCTCCATTATCTTCTACCCTATGTCTTTCTCTGTGCCATGGGAGAAGGAGCGTAAGTCATAGGAAACTACAATGTCAGCACCAAACAAGAACTTCTCTCATCTACGAGAGGGTAAATCCCTGATGTTTTCTTTTCCTTTCTGTGTCCTTGTATCTCTTATCCCCAGATGTGGCCATAGCCACATATACAGCAGAACCAAGAACAGGAAGTCCCATATTTCTTGCCACAGGAGCCAAAATGGTAATCCTAGGGATCTAGGAAATATAAGAGATTAAGAAGATTGTTTTAGCAATTCTGGGTTTCTTGTTATTCCATATGAAGTTGAGAATTTTTCTTTCCAGGTCTGTAAAGAATTGTGTTGGTAATTTGATGGGCATTGCATTGAATCTGTAGATTGCTTTTGGTAAGATGGCCATTTTTACTATGTTAATCTTGCCAAGCCATGAGCATGGGAGATCTTTCCATCTTCTCATATCTTCTTCTAATTCTTTCTTCAGAGATTTGAAATTTTTTTCATACAAGTCTTTGACTTCCTTGGTTAGGGTTACTCCGAGGTACCTTATGTCATTTGTGGCTATTGTGAAGGGTGTTGTTTCCCTAATTTATTTCTCAGCCCTTTTGTCTTTTGTATACAGGAGGGCTACTGATGCTGAGCCTGATGGGCAACTGTTGGGCAGAGTGAATGGAATTTTAGGTAAGAACTGGGAAATAGTAAGAGCTGGAGAGGACAGGGTCTCCACAAGGAGAGCAACAGAACAAGATAATTTGAACACAGGGAACTTCCCAGAGACTCATACTCCAACCAAGGACTATTCATGGAGATAACCCAGAACCCCTGTACAAATGTAGCCCAGGGCAGTTCAGAGTCCAATTGGGTTACATAGTAATGTGAAGAGGGACTGCCTCTGACATAATCTGATTGGCCTGCTCTTTGATCACCTCCCTCTGGGGGGGAGCAGCCTTACTAGGCCATAGTAGAGGACAATGCAGCCACTTTTGATGTGAACTGACAGACTAAGATCAGAAAGGAGAGGAGAACCTCCCCTATTAGTGGACTTGGGGAGTGGCATGCAAGCAGAGGGAGGAGGAAGAGTGGGATTGGGAGGGGAGGAGGGAGGGGCTTATGGGGGGATGCAGAATGAATAAAGTGTAATTGATGAAAAATTAAAAAAAAAGTAAAGTTGTACTACAAAGTTATAACAATAAAAAAAAAATCATGAAAAAAAAGAGATTAAGAAGAAAGGAGGACCTGGGAAAGCAAAAGCATGGGTTGTTTATGTGCCTCTGGGCTTCCCTCCAAGTTACACGCATGAGTCTCCTGCTGGACAGCAAACTACAGACTTTAAGAATTAAACTGTAAAAAAAAAATTAAAAAAATAAAGAATTAAACTGTAGTATAGATTACATCTTAGGTCACAGCCAGGTCACTGGGCAGCATATACGCCAGACAAGTGCAAAGAGTACCTTAGAAAATGAAAATAATGATGAAACTCCCACATCCAGAAGGATAAGAGGACTTTGTCCCTTGAATTCAGCATTAAGATTAACCATGAAATATAATTAAGATGAAAACACTAGTATATAATGAGGTTCAAAGTTGCTGGACAGGAGAACCAGAAAAATCACATCGTTCTTGAAAAGACAGTCAATACTGTGATGTGTGCTATGGACTAAGAGATGAATACACAGCTTGTAAGACACTTTTTGTTTGTTTGTTTTATGGGGAACAGTTTCTATTGCTATTTCTGGAAGAAATTTTTATGTGGATGGTTAGGCTGAATACAGAAGATCTATCAACATGGGTGCACATTTGTCCCTCAACAAAGGGTCTAAATAGAAATGGCAGGGGACAAATTTACTGTCTCCTCTTGGTCTACTGTGTCTATTTTCTCCTTCCCTTGGACATCACTATTCTGGCTGTTGGACCTTCATGCTCAGGCTGGGATTTACGTCACTAACTTCTCTGGCTCTAAGGCCTTGTGTTTGGCCTATAATTGAGCCTCCAGCCTCGAGACAGAAGGAAATGAAGTCTTAGTTTCCATATTTGTACTTTACACTCCTTCATAAGAAGTCTGTTCCACTGGTTATGTTTCTCTGGAGATTTCTGGCTAACCTGGATCCTAACACCAAAACAGTAGAATTATCTGACAAAGACATTTAAGTAATTATCACAAAAATGTCCAACAAGTAGGAATTGGCATTTGAAATAAATGGAAAAATACAGAGTCTAAGCACAAAATACAATACATAAAAAAGAGCCAAGTCAACTGTCTTAGTTTATGTTTTATTGCTGTGAAGAGACACCATGCCTATAGCAACTCTTATGAAAGGAAACATTTAATTTCGACTGGCTTACAGTTCAGAGGTTTACTTTATTATCAGCATGGTAGCATGCAGGTAGATATGGTGCTGGAGAAGGAGCTGAGAGTTCTACATCTGGATTCATAGGCAACAGGAAAATAATTGCCACAGTGGATATAGCTTGAACATCTAAGACTTTAAAGCCCATTTCCAAGAGACACACCTCCTCCAACAAAGGCACACCTCCTAATGGTGCCACTCCTTGTGGGCCTATAGGAGACATTTTCTTACAAACCACCATATGGACATTTTAGGTCCACAGCATAAAATAACTGGAAAGAATCAAGATTAAAGTATCTGTGAACTTGATTATGAGCCTATCCAATCTGAACAACAGAGAGAAAAGACTGAGTAAAAATAAACAGTTCCTTGGGGACTTGTGGAATGTAACAAAGGGTTCAATATTTTGCCATGGAAATTCCAGAGAGAAGAGAGTCTTATGCATTTGAAGATACAATGCTGAAAGACTTGAAGCTATGATGAAAGTCACAACTATACATATTCAAGAAGCCCAGCAAACTCCAAAATGAAGACGTCCAAAGAAATCTATGTTCAGAAGCATTTATAGCCAAATTGCTAAAAACCAAAGACATAGGAATTTTTCTGAAAACATCCAGGAAAATAAGGCATTACTATAGGAGGGCAATATGTGAAAAGACTGAGTTGTTCTCATCGGGAACCACAAATCATGGGAGGAAATGATATGACATAATCAAAGTGCTGGGGGAAGCGAGCTTCTCAACTCAGGATTCTTTATTTACTAAAGAATATCCATAAGGAATAAAAGTGAAATGAAGGCATTCTCAAAAGAAGAAAAAGTGAGAGAGTCAGTTGTCAACAGACTTGCTCTAAAAGAAGTTTAAAATACATCACTCAGAGTGATGGAACTGTCAAAAGAGATATATGGGAGGTAAGGAATTAAGAAAGAAGAAGAGAAGTTATAAATACCTAGGCAATTATGGTAAAAAATTCTTGCAAATTCTTTAGGCCATGCTTCACTGTTGAAAAAAGCTTTATAACATTGTTTGGTGCTGTTTTCAATGAAAATAGATCTAGCATATACAACAAACTATTACAAAAAGGGGGTTCTTTATATGGGATTCTTCATACCATTTGAAGCAGCCGAGCATTGTTTCTAATAGAATGAGAAAAATTAGTGTGTATATGTGTATTTATGTCTATATATCTCTAGTGTAATCACCAAAAATATACACAAGGAGACATGGGTGAAAAGCACAAAAGACAAAATAAAACTGAATAGTGAAAAGTGTCCAAATAACTCATAAAAATCAGGAAATAGAAAACAGAAAAATAAAAACTAGCAGGAGAAAAGAGAAAACCATTTTTAAAATGTTAGCTTTAAACTAAAACATGTTGACAGTTACATTAAATGTAAATGAGCTAAGCAAGCAATTAAAAGCCAGACTTCTTAGAATGGAGTAAAAGCAGAGGACCCAACTAAAGACTGCCTGTAAGAAACTCACTTCAGGAATAATTATAGCTGTGTTAACTCTAAAAGAATAGCAAAAGCTATACCATGTAAACATTGATTAAAAGGAAAGAAGTTTGGCTCTGTTAATAACTGACCAAATCACCATCAGAGCAAAAAATCAATAAGAACAAGTGAAACATCGCATAAATAGATCAATTCATCAAGTATGCATGCAATATTAAATATGTAATCACCATAAGAGCTTCAAAATACACAGAATAAGACCTATAGTGCAAAATGGACAAGGCTGTGATTATAATTAGGGACATCAACACC
The DNA here is from genome assembly GCF_030254825.1 of Meriones unguiculatus. Lineage (NCBI taxonomy): Eukaryota > Metazoa > Chordata > Mammalia > Rodentia > Muridae > Meriones > Meriones unguiculatus. The sequence continues at coordinate 68,087,856 of NC_083354.1, forward strand.
TCCCTCTCAGTAACCATGAGAGCTCCTAAACAGAAAATCAGTATAGATACAGAAACTACTATCAACCAGCTGAAATAAACTGACATTCGTAGAACATTCTCCCTGAGTACCTGCTCAAACCTTAATCTAGCTTTACTTCCCCTGATTTGCTCTTCACACCATTTAGGCAGGTAAACTGATTCTGTTCAAGTTCACTAACCCCTTGGCTTTTATTTGTTTGTTTGTTTGTTTGTTTGTTTGTCTGTTTTTAATGAGACAAGATTTTACTCTTCTGGACTTCCTTTGCAGACCAGGCTGGCCTCAAACTCACAGAGATCCATCTGCCTCTGCCTCCTGAGGGCTGGGATTAAAGGCTTGCAACACCATGCCCAGCTGCCCTTGGCTTTTTAAAATCTCTCAGTTAAACATGGGTCCTCATCTTACTGAACCCATCAGCAGCACATGACACAATGGCAGCTCCCTCCTCTTTGAAACCTTATTTTTCTCCAGACTCTTGGGTCACCACAATATTTTCCTTCTTCCCAGTAGCTACTCATTATCAAGAACCAGGTTCTAGTCATCAAGCCAATCTCCACATTCTATATGCTATAAAGTATAGTCCATCACTTAGATCCTTTCTATTTTGTCCATACTCCCTCCCTTGGAATCCAATCCACATTCATATTTATGCACTGATAGCCCTCAAATGTATGTCCACAGTTAGGACCTCCCCCATCACCTCTGTAATCTGACTTCCCTCTCAGCTCCTTCCTACCTATTGTACTTCCTCAAAATGGGCTTTCTTCAGAATGCTGTGCACATTCCAGACTCAGAGCCACACACACTTTTTTTGTGGACATACGTCATTTATATGCCTATTTAGCTTCCTCACTCACCTCCTTCAAGTTCTTATCTCAAAAGCATCTCTAAAAGCTCTGGCAGCACAGCTCCACAGTTAAGAGCTCAGCGAACCTGCCTACATTCCAATCCTGACCATACCAATGCCTGTTGTATGACTCTAGTAAATACTTACTCTTCCTTAATTCTTCACCTTGAGAAGGAAGCAAGTCATAGTACTGTATCCATCCATTTGTGATGTTCTAAAAGAACACCATAACGACACTGGATAATTTATAATCAACAGAGATTTATTTGCTCATGGTTCTGAAGGCCAAGAAGCCCAAGATGGAGGTGCTGTGGCTGAGGGGCCATCAAGCTGCACCATGCCTCAGCAGAATACATCAAATGGTGAAGGAATACAAGGCAGCAGGGAGCAGGAGACAGACATGGACTTTGATGTTAGAACAAGCCACTCTTGCCATAACTAACCCAGGGCCACATGATGGCATTAATCCACTCATATAGACAAAACCTTTATGGCTGAAAATCTCTCCTATGAAGAGGATCAGGTTTCCAATATGTGAACTTTGGGGAGCCAATTTGAATTATAGCAAGTACCAACCTAAGAGGCTGTTGAAAAGACTCAGCACATTAATTGCTAAGAGCAATGGCTGGCACATGGTGAGTAATGCCACATTTATTACATTGAAGATGCCACGCTATTAGGAGATACACCCATATTGGAGAAATTCTGCCAATTAAAGAAGTAAATGTCATCACTCATGAAGTGCAGCCTAATTTTAGAGGAATGAAAATTCTTTTTTAGAAAGCACATCTTTAAAATCAGTGAACTCTAATATGTGTGGGTATTTTGGAAGGTCATTTCCTGTGTCTTCTCTGATCAGTTTCTTCACTGCACTGTCCACCCACTTACTGTAGTCACTTATGCTCTTCTTTGGTAGCCTCCTCTAACTGCAATGTAAACCAAGATGACAAGAGCTTGTTTTGCACAGTTGGAAACCCGCATCTCAAGCTCTGTCTAACACATATTAGACCCCATTCAGTGTATACTGTATACATAAATAAATAAAAGCATGGATGAAAAAGACAAAGATAAGAAGGAAACACAAAGTGAACACATGAAATCTTGAGATGTGTTGAAGAAATGAAAATGGTCACTGAACTATAACATAAGACCTATGAAAATAAAGATTTGTTTGTATCCCCTCAATCAAGGACAAATAGTCATGCAACATGAACTGGCTGCATACATGCATGCATGTATGAATGAATGAATGAATGAATGCTCTGATAGACAATGAGACCCAAGCATAGCTTGGAGAGTCTTGTTCTCATGCTAGAAGGAAAAGTATTGAACTCCACACAGCAAACAAGAGTAACCTGGAAACATTTCACAACAAATGGTAGTCTGAATACTTAATCCACTGGCAAATAAGTTAAAAGATTGGTAAACATGGTCAGATTTGATTCTATGCCCCTGCTTTCATGTTTTCCAATTTGGAGCCCACACACCAACATGCACCAACAAATCACAACCCACGTGTAAATACTGCAAGGAAGGTAAGGACATGGGCCTACTCTGCCCTGTCTGCTGCATAAGAGAAGCCACATACTATAAGCTTTTGTGGGCTTTTCTGGGGTTAAAGGTCATGAAATTATACTTAGGTCAAGAGAGCTGAGGATGGCCCTTTAGTGTGAAGGTAGGAGACCATTGGAGGGGAAAGTCCTGATAAGAGAATGGTGACAAACATTTACACCAAGAGTCAAGCATATTGAAGGGCACACTCTCATTTAATCCTCACCAATTCCAGACGAGTCGGGGCTTTTCTCACCCTATCAATTGAAAAAGAAAGTGACTAAGTATTGTTCATCTAGCAAAAAGGGACCTAGAATTTTACAGCTTCTCAAAAAGGATGCACATTCTGGGAGAGGCTTTACTTTCACCTGGTTTGGATCTTAGGTGTCTGTGCAACTTGAAGTGGATGCTGAAAGGAAAAGAAGAAAGGTTCGACTTCTACAGAAGAGACCCCAGGGGTAGAAGGCTAGCATCCTTGGAAGATTAGATAAGAACTGTCGATACCCCAAGGCAAACCCTGCCTGTTCTTGCCTGTCATCCTGAACTCTTCAGTGATGTCCTTGAACATGACAGGCTTTGGCAAGTGTGGACACCATTTTATGTATATGAATTGGCCAGAATACTAACCTGGGGATGGGGAGGGGCTCCCACATTTACACTGAGGTTTACATGTGTGGTGACAGAGCCAGAGTACCCCTGTTTTTCTGGTGTTGTGTTCTGGGCTCTATTTTTACCAACAAAGACCTTGTCCATAGAAGGTCAATATTGGAAGGTCAAAAAGAAATGCTGGGACTGTATAACATGCAGTCCACAGGCACTGTATCCAAAAGTCTGCAATTAGAGAAAAAAACCAGCATTATAGAAAGTGAGACATGGGCGCTCAGAGACCTGAGCAGAGATCAGCCCACTGGTACCTCTCAGGACTACTGTAGCAATATGTTCCAGCTGGCCTGGCTTTCAGTCCCGTGAGGTACCTGCTACCTCTGATAATGTTTTTGTAAAGAAGAAGTATCTAGCACAATGAAGATGCTCAGAAAACATATGCTGAAAAAAAAAATATATATATATGGGTCTTCTACAGTATTCAGTGAAATATTCATCTAAGTTGACTTGTTCAATTGTCTGTCTTAGGAGTCATACATACAGTCAGACTTTCCCCTAAAAAATGTCAAAACCACATACATTAAACATGAAACATCAATAAAGGATTTTTTTTGGAAGTATCTAAAACACAGAGCAGATTTAATCCAACGGAACAGAAGTCAGCTGTTGGGCAAGTAGGGATGAAACTCCAGGAGCTACACTAAACCCCTGGGAAGCAGATGAGCAACTTGATGGGCATTACCACCTGCTTTCAGCTCAGCTCTCCTGCCCTACTTTTATCTGAAAGCTTAACCTAGTAACCCACTGATGAAAACATAAGCCACATCCATCAATAGCTGAAGTAGTAGAAGCTCTTGCCCTCAACACATAGTGAGGTCTTCTTTTCTTTTAGGACCCCTAAAATCATAGCAAGAAGGTCAGGGGTGACAGTGGGGGCAAAAGAGGACAGATAGCAAACAGAACAGGCCCAGGGCAGAATGTCCATGTGGCCGGCCTTCATGGATGACAGGCTTAGCAATGTCACCCACAGGAAGGGCAGCATAAGGGGGTGATGGTCACGTAAAGCCAACCAACAAGGCACCAAACCCTAACTCCCTGCCAAGCCTTACTGCTACAAGCCAGACCTGGGAGCATTCACAAAACTCAGTGCCAATGAGCCAGAGGATGAGCATGGATTTCCCCCTTCAAAGGACATAGAAAGCAAACTGATGAGGTACAGTTTGCCCTCACCAATGGGAGTGTCACAGTATTCTTGCCAGCAGCATGGTGCATCACATGTATGCACCCAGTTCCAAAGCTTGCTATGTACAGCAGTTCCCCTTGAAGCTACTGGGCTTGGTACACATTTGTGTGTGTGTGTGTGTGTGTGTGTGTGTGTGTGTGTGTTATTTTTTACCCATTAGCCCCGGATTACAAATTTTATCATTAAACCATAAATTAGTCAGACAAGGCAATGATGCACTTGGTTTCCACGACAACACTGCACCAAAAAAGTTCAACCCACTGCATCACCACAGAGTACTTTGAAAACCATTTCCTAGCAACACCATAGGCATCTGGAGAACCACTGTCTCAGCCCTTCACACAGACAGGAGAATATGAACGTGATGCTGGTGAAACAGGACGCTTGGCTAACACAGACATTTCAAGTCAATGCAATTTGTTTCTTTACATAGCAAAATAATTCCCAGTGGGGTCAACCAGGAGGCCTACAGAGCCACACTGATGTCTCTACCATAACTCTGACTCAGCTATAAGCTACAAAAGATGCAAAACTCAGTCTGACTTTGAATAACATGAAGACAAATGGCCACCTGTGTACAATTCACAAATGCCTACATATTCACCTAGAGAGGAGGAGCTGAGGAAACACACATGCCCACACCCCTCTCCCTGCTCCTTTGTGCCCCATTTTTCTCTCTCTCCTCACCCCCAGTAGTTATTTGAGCCTGGGTCTCCCACAGCTCAGGCTAGCCTTAACTCAGTTCTGGCCTTGAGCTTCTATTCATCCTCTCTAGACCTCCCAAGTGTGGCAATTACAGGTGTAAAGCTACCTCATCGGGCTTCCTCTGCCTTTCTGGAAAGCAGATGTATTAGGAGAATAAGAAAAAAGACCATTTAAGAGACTTCATAAGTAGTTTAAAAGATAAGGGGCCACACAGACAAGAAATGCAATGGAATTCCTTAAACATAAAAAGCAGATGTTTTTCTGTCTTGCCACAGTTTTCAAAACAATAACATTCTAAAATTAACAAAAAACAATGTGATTGCTGAAAAGGAGCTGAATAATGTGCAAACTGGTCTCCAAGTACACAGCACGTCCACCGTGCCTACCTGGGTGGAGGCTGACCCCAGCAGCTCTCTGAGCTGGCCTCGTATTGGCAAGGGCATTAGGAGGCACCAGCCAGGCACGAAAGAGAGATCCAGCTGTTTCTTTCCACTGTCAGCTAAAATGCCCTGAACTAGCTGTGCCTACAAGAACACAGCACCTGCCAGACACTCTGCAGCTAACAGCATGTGGGCTGCTGAAGGCTTCATACAGTCAGGATATCTCCCTTGTCTTCCCTTATCTCTGTGTGCATTTGTGAACACAGCATATACTGAAGTTTCTTTGTTAGAACCAATTGCAGTAAACTGTTTCCAGTTGGACAGGATTGATATAACTGACAGCTGCATCACTCCTGAATTAGCATGTATCAAAACCTCTTGTTACAAAAGCTCCCTTCTGACATCGTTGCCATTATTATCATTTCTACCTTCTCTGATTATCATGCAAAAGGAAGATTATTTGAAATTACCTCTTTGGGGTTTGAAAGAAGGCTCAATGGGTAAGAATGTTTGTTATGGACATAGGATGACTGAGCTTGAACAACCCAGCATGGCTAATGAGTCTATAATCATAGCATTGGGAGCAGATACAGGTGGATCTCAGGAGCTCTATGACCAGCTAGCCTTCCAGTTCAGTGTGAGACCCTGTTTCAAGGAACCAAGGTTGGCCTGGCTTTGTGGTACACACCTTTAATCCCAGAACTAGGGAGGCAGGGGCAGAGTCAGGACAATCTCTGTAAATTCAAGACCAGCCTGGTCTACATAGCAAGTGTCAGGACAGCCAGGTCTACATAGAGAGATCCTGATTCAAAAGGAGGAGGAGAAGGAAGAAAAGAAGGAGGTGGAAAGAAGGAGGAAAGAAGAAAAAAAGGAAGAATAAAGAGACAAAAAATGAAAAAGGAGGAGGAGAGGGAGAAGGAGAAGAGGAGGAAGAGGAAGAAGAAAATGAAGAAGAAAGGTGGATTGTGATAGAAGATGCTCTGGCCTCTGACGGTGTACCCATTCATACAGTCATCCACATGTATGCACCCAAAACATACCACACACACACACACACTAAATAAATGACACTGAAGTTCTCTCCTTGAACCCCAAAACCTGTTCTTCCCATGGTAACCAGGGAAGGCCAGCCTACTGAGAAATAGAATGTTTTTTTAGATACTCATGTCAATCATATAAGAATACTGTTCAATCCAAGAAAGAAGTAGGAAACTTGAACTGTGGAAATGGAATGCTTTATAGACTTCCCTTGGTTTCTTTTAAACTGTATCCTGGCTTCTTCATTTTCTTGGTAGCCAAATTCCATACTGGCAGCCATATCTGCCTTCACATAAACATGTAAAAAATGCTCTTCAAAACAATGACAGGTGAAATTTCTATGAGTTACCATTAGGGAAATATCTTGACTGCCAACTTCTCTACATTCCTCAGATTATCAAGAACAACTAAACACTACAGGATTAAAAGTACCCAAACTAGTGCATACAACTATCGTGATTCAAATGCTAACATTAGGTTCTACTATTATACTTATTATTATACTATTTACTATTATACTTTCTATTGCTATGATGAAGCATCATAACCAATAGCAAGTTGGGGAGGAAAAGGCTTTATTTATTTATTTATTTATTTATTTATTTATTTATTAGTTACATTTTATTAACTCTGTATCCCAGCTGCATCCCACTCCCTCATTCCCTCCCAATCCCACCCTCCCTCCCTCAGCTCCTCCCTGCCCCTTTCCAAGTCCACGGATTGGGGAGGATCTCCTCCCCTTTCATCTGGCCCTGTTTTATCAGGTATGTTCAGGACTGGCTGCAAAGTCCTCCTCTGTGGCCTAGCAAGACTGCTCCTCCCTTGCAGGGGGTGGGGAGGTCAAAGAGCCTGCCATTGAGTTCCTGTCAGAGATAGTCCCTGTTCCCCTTACTATGGGAAAACAATCGGTTACTGAGCTACCATAGGCTTCATCTGAGCAGAGGTTCTAGGTTATATCCACACATGGTCCTTGGTGGAGTGTCAGTCTCAGAAAAGACCCTGTGCCCAGATATATTTGGTCCTTGTGGAGTTTCTATCTGAGGAAAGGATTTATTTGACTTACATCCACAGCACTGTTCACCATTGATGGGAGTCAGGACAGGAACTCAAACAGGTCAAGAACCTGGAAGCAGGAGCTGATGCAAAGGCCATGAAGCATTGCCATTAACTGGCTTGCTCCTTCTGGCGTGCTCAGCCTGCTCTCTTATAGAGCCCGGGACCACCAGCCCAAGGATGGCCCCACCCACAGTGGGCTGGCCTCTCCCCCACCAATTGCTACTTAAGAAAATGCCCTACAGGCTTGCCTATATCTGGATCTCATTGAGGCATTTTCTCAGTTGAGGCTCCCTTCTCTCAGATGACCCAACATGTGTCAAGCTGATACAAAACTAGCCAGCACAAGCTAGCAAGCCAAATTTAAACTACTATTTTCTTTTGAGACAGGACTTCAGTGTGTAGCTCCGGCTGGCCTAGAACCTGCTATGCAAACCAGACTGTCCTCTAACTCACCTCTAGTCATGGCTTTTGGAAAAACAGTGAGTGACTTGACTCCCCAGGCACCTACTGTGAGAGCCCATGAAAGGCACCTGCTCAGTAGTGTCACTGTGGTAGTGAAGAAAGGGACCGCTGTAGGAATTTTGCTTCTCAAGGTCCTTCTAGGTACTTTTTCCACACTGGAATCAAGTGGAGAGTCTCAGTTCTTAACTGTGCCCCCTCCCTCTATGTGAACCATCCTTAAAGTTCAAGGAACAGGGCTGAAGGGATGGCTTTGTGGTAAATGTTTGCCTTTCAATTACAAATACTTGAATTTAACCCCAGAACTCAAGGAAAGAAAGAAAGAAAGAAAGAAAGAAAGAAAGAAAGAAAGAAAGAAAGAAAGAAAGAAAGAAAGAAAGAAAGAAAGAAAGAAAGAAAGAGCCAGGCCACTTGTAATCCAAGTTCTGGGGAGACCAAAAAGGTGGTGGTGGGGTGGAGAGTGGGCGGGTGTTCTCTGGGGTTTGCTGGACAGCCAGTATCGCCTATTTGTCAAGTTCCAGGCCCTGTCAACAAAGTGCCCATCTAAAAGATAGTCAACATTTTATCATAAAATAGGCTTCCTGGAGCCTGTACTCCCCAGCTACTCAGAAGTTTGAGGCAGGAGGATTCCAAGTTTAAGGGCATGCCTGAGCTACAAAATGAGTTAAGGCTAGCCTAGGCAACTGGGTCTCAAAATAAAGATTTTTTTTTTAAAGGCCAGGTACATGCTCAATGGTAAAGCAATTGCTGAGCCTATAGATGGCCTTAGGTTCAATCCCCGGATCTGGAAAAATAAGTAAATAAATAAAAGGCTTTGTCTTGGATGTTAGGCGTTGTTGCCCATTTGCTGGAAAGTGTGAGTTTTCAATAGGTTAGCTGTATTCCACAGACTCTTAGTTTAACAATATTTTCAACTTATGATGGGTTTGTCGGGGGTACAACCCCATCATAAGTGAAGGAGAGCCTATACCAGGAAGCAGAACTCTACACTTTCAAACAGAAAAATCGGGGCTATGGACTGGCTGAGCAAGTCAAGAGGCTTATGGCCAAGGCGGGTGTGGTGGTTTGAGTGGAAATGTGCACACAGGCTCAGGTATCTAACCACTTGGGCCCTGGTTGGTGGCACTGTTTGGGGAGGTTATGGAATCTTTAGGAGACAGAGCCTCTCTGGAGAATGCCCATCCCTGGGGATGGCCTTTGGGAGTCTGCGGCCCTTTTCCCTCTTCCACCTCACTCCCTCTGCTTCCTGCCTGTGGAAGAACAGGTGCTCTCTCATCTTCCTGCTGTTGCCATGCCTTCCCTGCCATTACAGCTCTGCCTCTGTCTCTCTCTTTCTCCCTCTCTCTGTTTCTCTGGAACTACAAGCCAAAATAAACTCTCTCTTCCCTAGGTTGCTTTGGTCGTGGTATTTCATCACAGTGACAGAAAGTAACTAATACACTTGATGACCTGACTTCGATCCCCAGAACCTACACGATGAAGAAAGAACTGATTTCCACAAGTCATCCTCTGACCTCCACATGAGTTATATTACATAACCCCAATATACATACACAAGGCAAATTAGTGTGATAAAATTAAAGTGAGAACTTTATGTTTTCAGGAAGGAGTTGGTTAAGTAAAATCTCATCTTTTGTAGGCAGCATTTTGTGCTGTCATTTGCATGCAAGGGCAAACTAATTTTCCAAACATCAAACAGCACGCTAAGACAGCCTTCCCACCTATGGTCTGTGTTTACTAGACTCCTGACACTAAGTTTCCCTTATCAAACTGCTTGCAAGAAAAATGAATTCAATATTTGACTCTGTCTCCCATCAACAGAGCATATGGCGTAACGAGAAAGATTTGCATAGTTACATTGATTAAGTTGAGAACATAAATGCTATAAAGAATATTTTGAGTTAAGAGATCCTATAGTCACTGAATGCATAAATGTACACAAACACATTCAGACCACTCCCTTCCATGCTTTTCTCTCCTTCTTTCCCCCGATTCCCAACAAGGCTGTTCTTCAAAAATTAAGCCAAAACAACAAAAACAAAACAAAACAAAACAACAACAACAATAAAAAACACCTATGGGCATTTCTGTGGACCATTCTGTAGTGGAATGTTAATTCAGAACATCTCTCACTGCTCTGGCAAGAGATCACATCCAAAGACCTAGGTCTGTGTGATATGGATGTAATACAAACACACCTTTAATCCAGGAGAGAAAGGCAAGCAGATCTGAAGTCAAGGACAGCCTGGTATAGAGCAAGTTTAGCTAAAGAAAATCTTAGGTCTAGGAATGGTGGTACAAGCATTTGATGCCAAACAATGAAGATAAAGTTAGTTTACAGAAGGGATCACCCATGTTTGAAAATAATGTCTAATTGAGTGGCAGAAACAGTAGCAAATCAGAGAAAGAGTTGACAGAATAGTATATGCCCAACACTCATGAGAAGAGAGAGGAAAGGGAAGCTATTTAAGGGGTGATGAAAGAAAGAAGAGGCAATTTTGCAGGGACAGTAATAAAGAGTCAGGTGTCAGAGAGAAAACTCAGGTGAAGACCAAATGAGCCAAAGAATGAGAAGGAGCCCAGAGATTAGAGCAGATTGCTGGAGTTAGTTTGAGGCCAAACAAAGCAATTCAGGGGCCGAGAGAAAGGTCAGATTGAATAAGTCAGCTGGGAGAGGAGTTTGAGCCCAAAAGCTGAGTTGAACCAGTTAGCTAGCTATGAGGTCAGTAAGAAAAAGAAAGTGTGAGTTTATTAAGTAGAAAGTGTCAGAGTCTGACAATAATCTAGGCCTAGGTTGGATTGTACGGAGACTAGAAGCTTCCAGGCTAAGTTAACTAGGCCTAAGTTAACAGACAGGGGCAGTAAGCCACCAAAACAACTGAATCAGGAAAATAAAAGTTAACTTTTACACTATTCTAACTCCCACTCTTCCTTCTCCAACTATCAAATAACTATAATTTTAAAATAAAAACATTGGTCTCCCCTCCATTGCTATTTTAACACAGACCCTCTTCCTCAGGTGTCTTATATGAAAATTATAAGCATCATTCCTGAGTCCACACCTCTGCCATAGTCTGCCTTGCTTAAAGCCCTGCCTATGTCTCTGACAAAGCCTTCGTCTTTTGATTACGGGCCTCACCTTTCATTTCTTCCAGTTTTGACTCTTTTCTTCCTATCTTCCACCATATAGCATTACCCAGAACTGCTGGCAGGGCAGTCTTTTGACAAACCACCAGATCTCACCTCTTGGGGTTTCTCATGTTCTTCTTTCATAGAACTTTTCTCTTCCCCCATCAAACCGTCAGCACATGAATCAATCCTTACTCACTCTTTCAAGGTTACACTCAGACACTAGACATGGCATTGTTCAAGAAGGCACTTCCACGGTAGGCAGAATTGGGTGCCCTTCCTTCAGGCTGCCCTGTGGTGCATCTCAAATAAACATTACAGAACTGTGGTAGCCACCTGGAGGCCAGCAGACTCCACTACAGCCTCCAGTGATTCCCGCCTCTTGGACCCTGCATCTGTATGTAATTCCTGCCTCTGCCTCTATAATGAGCTACATAGGACTGTCCCTACCATCTTAGGTAATGGTAGGCTGTTCCCTTTGCTGGTTTTTGCAGGGATTGCTCAGTGTGTCCAAGAACTGGGTGGCCTCCAGCCTTTGTCTAACAGCCATTGAGAGAATGAGTCCTACTATAACAACAAAGGCCAGTGTCTTAGTTTAGGTTTTATTACTGTGAAGAGACACCATGACCATAGCAACTCTTCTAAAGGAAAACACTTCATTGGGGCTGGCTTACAGTTTCAGACATTTAGTCCTTTATCATCATGGTGGGAAGCATGGTGGCATGTGAGCAGACATGGTGCTGGAGAAGGAGCTGAGAGTTCTGCATCTTGATCTACAGGCAGCAGAAAGGGACTGTGTCTGATGGAGCATAGCTTGAGCACATATAATCTCAAAGCCCGCCCCCACAGTGACACACTTCCTGCAATAAGACCACACCTACTCAACAAGGCCACACCTCCTACTAATGGCACTCCCTCCCGATGGCCAACCATTCAAACACATGAGTCTACGGAGGCCGTGCCTATTCAAACCACCATGGGCTTGGAAGATCTTTACCATTTTAAGCCTTCTCAGGAGACGCCACCATAGATACCACCTTGACTGCAGCCTGATAAAACACCCTGAAAGAGAGGGTGTGGTTGAGCCAGGCCTGATCAAGAGCCCAGGAGCATCCACACGTGCAGTAATAAATTCCACAGCTATAGGAAGGTGATTTTTGCATGCCATCCCCAATTCCATTGAGCATGGAAGCTTCTCTAGAGAGGTGAATAAGTATTTGTAGGACTGAACTACCCTGCTTTAAATGTCCTGCACTTTTTAGATCCCAATGTCGCTTCCCATTCCTGAACCTACCCCCATCCTCAGCAACTCATACTTATGTCACTCCTCCTGGAGAGCTACCTCTTTGGGGCATGTATATGCCCTCTTTTAAAGTTTTATTTTATTTTATTTTATTCAGTGGCAGGGCCGTGAATGTGCAACATGCATGTGGAGATCAGAGAACAACATGGGAGAATTAGTTTTCTCCTCCTGTCACCTGGGGATTGTACTCAAGTCAGCCAGCTCGGCCGCCTGGCAGTTTTACCCACTGAACCATCTTGCTCGCCCCATAGCCACTCTTCATAGTACTTTTTCCATCCTTCGTTTCCTATCTGTGCCCCATACCCCAACTCTCTCCCTATTCTGATTTTTATTTTCTGTCTTGTTTCTTCTGCTTTTTCTATATTTCCATCTCTGCACCATCCTTATCACATCTCTCATTCATCTACAACATTTATGAACAGAGAAGCCAACTTTAACCTTGCTGGCTGACGACACTGATATGTCTATGTGTGAGGAAAACAAACAAAACCAGTTTACAGACAACACCAAACACAAATCACCTCTTTAAGAGAAGTACCACAAATCAGACCTGTGATTCCAACACCCAGGAAGAATTAAGAGTATTCAAACACACAAAGGAACATTATATATGTGTGTATGCATGTGTATGTATACATACGCACACATATATGCACACATTACATTTTTTAAGTTTTAAAGTTTTCATTTATTATTAGTGTGTGTGTGTGTGTGTGTGTGTGTGTGTGTGTGTGTGTGACACTTGCATGCACGATGTGAATGTGGGCACACAGGCCCCTGGTGCATGTAGAAGCCAGAGGCCAGGTTTGTGGGGTTGCCTCTCTCCTTGCACCTTTAAGTGGGTTCCAGGGCTTGCAGTCAGGTTGTCCAGCTTGCACCGCAAGCATCTTTATCAGCTATCAGCTGGGCTATCTCATCAGCCTTCGAGGTTTTTAAATGAAAAGAAAGAAAGAAAAAAAAACCCACTTGATTTAGGTATTGGTGGTCAATATCAAGATAAAGTATCAGGTGTGTCCTAAATTTTTGTGACTGTTGAAGAAAGTTCTTTACAACAGCACATAAAAGGCTGGGCATGGTGGTGCACACCTTTAATCCCAGCACTGAGGAGGCAGAGACAGGTGGATCTCTGTGAGTTCCAGACCAGCCTGGGCTACAGAGTGAGTCCAGGGCTATTACAGAGAGAAACCCTGCCTTGAAAAACAAACAAACAAGCAAATAAACCCGAAACCGGCAGGTAGTGAGCTGGAGAGATGTCTCAGCAGTCAAGAACACTGGTTGCTCTTGCAGAGATCCAGGTTCAATTTCCAGCACCATATTGTGGCTCACAGCTGTAACTTCAGCTCCAGGGGACTTAGGAAGCATCTATGCACATAGTGCATATAAGCCCATGACACACACACATACACGTTAATTAAAGCTCTTGCAAAGGATCTGAATTTGGGTCCCAGCACAAGCTCCAGGGCATCCAAGACCTTCTTCTAACTTCCTTAGACACCTGCACTCAGGAGCAGATACACCTACATTCACACCTTACAGGTGTACATACAACTTAGAGTAAAATAAATCTAATAAAGATGACAGCACAGGCAGTGCTGAGCTCCTGAGCCACTCTGTAGCCTGACAGAGTCTGTGTTGGCATGAAGACACGGGAGGCTAAGATAAGCAGAGAGGCAAAGATAGGGTAAGAGGGCAGCCCCACGCCCCACGCCACTGTCCTGCTGTGACAAGAAGGGACGTGTCTATATACAACATATTTGCCATCGGCAGGACAACATGCCGGGCCGGAGGGGTGGCTCAGAAGTTAGGAGCACCTGTTCTTCTTGTTGAAGACCTGCGTTTGGTTCCCAACACCCACATGGCAGCTCACAACTGTTCATAATTCCATTTCCAGGGAATCTGACACCCTCTTCTGACCTCTGTAGGTACCAGGAACACATCTGACGCACAGACATAGATGCAAGCAAAGCACTCATATGCATAAAATAAACAAACATTTTTTAAAAGAGAAGGAACATAATCTTCCCTCAAAAAAACAAACAAACAACAACAACAAAAAAAAACCAAAACCCAGGGGTGCCTCGGCTACATGAAAACTGGGTTTACAGTGAAGTGAAACAGACGAGTAAGTCCGAATCCAGAGAACCCCTCATCAGACTTTCAGCTTCAGCTTGAACTAAAGCTGTGTTAACATTTGTGACTCGTAGGAAAACAGCCCAGCCAGAGCCTCTGTGACTCAGTAGGCATTGCTCTGGGGAGGTCAGCAGGCTTTTGGGGAAGTTTCTTTCTTTCTGGGAAGTTTCTTGAAATTCCCAAAAGAAAAAGTAAAGAAAAAATTAAAGATCAATGAGACTTACTGAATAAATTGCAGTTTATCCATATGACATACTGCGTAGCTAGCTTTTAAAAAAGGACGCAGACCATGTTAGATATTTCTGATCTCTATAATAAATGCTAAGTGAAAAAAAGAAAGTGAGTTACTACTATAACATGAACATTACATGTGGAGGTCATAAACATGCTTCTATTTAAAAGAATGGTATAAAACTCATGAAATTTAACAATATAGCTACCTGGAAAGCATAGAATCTAAGAAATAAACACAAAAATCTAAACTTCCTCAAATATATTTTCTTTATTTTGCTTTGGGACATACATCTTAAAAAATATAATCAGAAATAAAATGAAACAAAGGGCCCTAAAAAATACAAAAAAGGAACTTATTAAGTTACTAAAAAACACAATGTTTTACCTGGATCTCCATAGGGAGATATGAACCTGACATTAAAAATTACTCAAAAAAAAATGTTTCCCATGGTCATGTTAATCTCAATGTTGACCAGTGCCCTTCTGAGACATGTGTTTTTCTGTCTTATAAAACAGAACAAATAATGACTTCCATGAAGCTGATCAGAATTAATTGTGTGACGATGAAATAAAGGAGACAGTTAACTCAGTGGAGTTGAAAAATTCCTTAGTTCTTAAACTTGAATTGAAACTTAACATTTTCACCTTTAAAAACTATTCATTTCCTGGCTATGTCCACCTTAGAAAGTCCAAAACAGAGAGCAATTCTCTGCTGACCAGATCATGCCTCTAAACCTTACTTTATGGTTTAAAAAAAAAAAAATTCAGGTTCCCGGAAGAAGTGACTGAGTCTAGATTAGGAACAGGACATGAGCACCCTGAGCCTGGAACTCCTTGTCAGACCAAAGAACAAGAACATACTGAGTGTCACCAGGATGCAAGGACATCTGAGTCAAATTTGAACTGTAACACAGGGTCTCTAAAAGAAGGGAAACTCAGATCTGATGAACCTTCTGAAGGTGACCAGGACTACACAGGGAATCCAGGGCCAGCCGAACGTGGCAAATGACACACAGGAATGTAAGCTGGGGGGGCGGGAAGGAAAGACTGTGGGAAACGCAGCTACGCAGCTGGATGGATGACCCAGTTCTTTCAAACAAATAAACTGGGGGGAAGGGAGGGAAAAGTTGAAAAGATGCTCAAACGGAACAACTAATTCCAAAGGGTGGGTCTCCTAAGGAGCCATCAAAACAAAAATGTTTAAAATGCAAACATAGGTGCTTAGGAACATCTGGACGCTGCCTTGGTAATCATATTAAGATATTAGTTCTATGCTGCTAATAGGAGGACAGGCATATTGTTTGGAGTTACATGTTGAAAAGCTGAAGTAATATTATGCTTTAGCTTTAAGATAATCGCAGAGCGGGGTGCGGGCTGGGCAGAGGTGGAGGGCACCACCACAAGGAGGCTTAATTTTGAAGGTGTTGAAACAAGCTGGCGTGACCATGGAGCATGATCGCACTCTTTTCTCTCCTCTGCATATATCTGGATTTTTCTATGACAAAAACAAAATCGATTGATGAGATTTCAGATTTGACTCGGATGCTGTTATCTGTAACCAATAACACTGAGAGCCCCACTCTACGCCAACAGCAGGACATGTATTAGTTATACTGCACACACAGCGGCTGTGGACTGTGAATGATCTTCCTCAGACCAAGGAAGGGAGTGAAAAGAAGAGAGGTCAAGTACATAGTAGATTACAGTCTAATTCCCTCTGACCTCAAGTCCTCAGGTGTCGGTGAGAAAACCAAGAAAGCGTCCATCACGTGTTAAGAAAGGAGAAAACATAGACAACTGTTAGCAAAGGTGTTGGGAGGTGGAGATGGTGACGTAAACCGTGCAGCGAGGCGGAGGAACTAAAAAGGTGAGGAGGGGGCAGACACAGGCACAAAACCGCTCACAGCTTGGGTGGAAACCCACAACCCCGTACTGGATGATCAGCAGGCGGGTGGCACTGTTCCCCTACACGGCCACCAACTAGGCACTTCTGCTTCCATCGTTTCCTTCCCCCCCACATTCTGATTTCCTGCAACATTTCCCTGCAGAATCTAAGAGGAGCCCACACAGCAAAGGGATCAAGAAGACGGAGTGCGGAGACTTCCGGCCTCATTTCTACAAAAGATGAAGAGGGAAAACAACACCAAGGGATGAAGACCCAACAAAACTTTTGTTCTCTGCCTCTTGCCAAGTTACAACGTCAAAGCGCAACTGTTTGCTCAAGAAGCCTGATAATGAAGTTCTACTTTTTTTTTCACCCTCTTCCATGACGACAGCTACTTGTGTGGCCCTTATGTGTTATAAAAGGAAGCTGGTCCATGTAGGGATGCATTATTATTGCAAGATATATTCTGGATTTCAAAGGTTTAGTTCCTACTTAAAAATAAAATGGCAGCTATCTCAATTTTCATATTATGTTGAAATGATAATACTCTTAATATATAAGTATATAAATATTAGTTTTTACATTTAAAATCTAGTTATAGAAGACCGAGAGCCTTCCTGTGTGAGTTTCATTTGTGCATGGCATTACACTTGCGTGGGACAGGACTGCTCTAGAGCGCCAACACGAGGCTAACCCTACCTGGCAGCCATGCTCAGCTGGAAATGCCACCACATTCCTCTCTGATTCTTAGTAGGTTCTCTTGAAATCTATGTGCATCTGGCAGCCTTGAGCTCTTGGCTAAGAACACAAACTTTAATTCAGCTTCTTGCTCCTTGGTGTTACAGTGCCTATGACCACACCCTTGCCTGCTCCTTGGTCACTTTACCCCTTAGCTCACAGTTGATCATTCTCCTCCAGTATAGGGGCTTCACCTCACAGCGAATACCCCCATCTCTAACACACACACACACACACACACACACACACACACACACACACACACACATGTATGCACACCAAAAGCACCATGAGGCACAAATAAGAAGCTTCCAAATTCCAGAACTCTGTTTGGCTCGCTTCTGTATCCCACCCCCACCCTCACCACACACCTGTTCCTGAGCACCCAGACTGTTTATACGGATTGTACCTCTGTTGCACTTGGACCAGCACATTACTCACACTTTACGAGGAGGAGGAATTTTGGAGATTCTTTGGGTTCATAAAATTTGTGTAGGACAGTACACTTGTTTGAATGAGAATGTGTTCTATAGGCTCGGCTAGTTGAATACTCGGCTTCCAAGTGGTGGTGATGTTTGAGAAATTTTAGGAGGTATGGCCTTGCTGGAGAAATCATGTCACTGAATGGTTGGCTTCAAGAGTTTAAAGCCTCACATCATTTTCAGTTCCTAGTCTCTGCTTTGTATGTGCCATCGGAGGTGAACCCAGTTCTTGCTGCCGCACCTGCTGTCTCCTGCCATGCTTCACCACAACGGTAAAGTCTTATTCCTCTGAACCATAAGCAAAATGAACCGAATAAACCCTTCCTTCTACAAGTTTATTTGGTCATGTGTTGTATCACAATATAAATGTAACTGTTATGGACTGGGATGGCTTTCAAGCCGGGACAGGGCAAACCGTTCCATCACTCGAGGTTGCCCTATGGTTACCACAAGAACAAGTTACAGAAAAGGTGCTGCGGTGGGAGTCTGGTTGCAGAAGTCTGAGGCAGGCGGCTCACCATGAGTCCAAAGCTATCCTGGGCTACATACATTCAAGGATATGCTGGAGATTTTGTCAAAACAAAACAAAAAGAAAAGATTCCATAATGCTTGGAGGCTTAATATGGCAGGGTATGGCCAGGATGGTCACCAAGAAATCATATGTACCTCTGGTATAGTCAGTGAACCCTCATTTATGGAGAAGGTATTAGGCTAAGAGAAGAAAATTTAATCAACTTATCTGGAACTATTGCTTCAAACAAAAGCTCCTCACCCACTTGAATAAACCTGTTCTAAAAAAATGAGCAACGTGGCACCAGTAAGTCTAGTCACTTCAACGCTTTAACACACAGTATGTTGTGTTAAACCCATAAGGAATCAAGAAAACAAAGCACTCAGAAAGTCCTCATCACCTTTGGAGAATGCTGTAGAGCCAACTCATTATTTTGAAAACTGGAGATATCAGGAAAAACACAGGCTTTTAACGTCTCTTCTATAGAAACTGTATCCCAGGGAAACGGGCTAGCTTTTGAAGGGAGGTCTCTCTTTGTAGAGTCACTCCAGCTAATAACAAAGAAGAAATGAAAGAATGGGAACGTTATCATCACCTAGCCCCTAACAGCAAGTGCATCAAAACACTGGTCACTTGTAAGGGTTGGCATCCAAGAAGAGGCCAGTGTGTGCTTCCTGACAAGACGATACAATGCCATAAAAAACAGGTGTTTAACACAAAACGATTCCTGAACTAAAGGCTTTAGAAACATTGCAGAAGAGGGGTGGAAAGATTGTAAGAGCCAGAGGACCAGGGAGTTTGATGTGAGATTGTGTCGGTTAGTAACGCCAGAAGCTACACCCATGAAGTCTCACCAACATGAGCTGAACAAGTGCAACAACAATGCCCATGCCAAAGAGTGGAGGAAACACAAAGAGGCCTCAACCCTACACAAAGAATAGAGGCAATGAAGAAGGACGAGAGTGGGAGAAATAGTCTTTCCCATAGAATATCATACCAATCGGCTCACCAGTCCCAACTGGACATCCCTGAAAACACATGTACAAGTAACATTATACACACTGAGTAGGTTATATTTAGAAATACATATGAGTAAATACATATACATAAATGTAACAATTAATGAAAAATAAAGAGGCCATGAATTTGAAAGAGGGCAAAGAGGGTTGTATGGGAGGAGAAAATAGAAGCGAGGAATGATGTAACTACATTATCATCTCAAAAAATAAAATAATAGTCTTTTAAAAATAAAATGTTTGTTTACCCCACCTCGGCTCCCCAACTTGAGCATAGTCAGATTGAACTTCTAAACCTAACTATCATTTCCTAGCAAATACAGAAGACAGAGAAACACATTAACTGCACCTCAGGCATGCAACAAGCAAACTTAGGTTGGTAGAAAGGCTACAGGAAAAAAAAAACAAAACTCAGTTTCTTAACAAATAGATTACAAGTGGGAAAAAGAGAGAAAGGAAATGAACAGACAAGAGACAATCTGCTGCAAGGAGCAGATGCTATGTGGATTACAACACACATAAAGAACAGAATGATTAGACGGGAGTGACTAGACCCAAGGAGTCATGAGACCATTGGTACATAGTGATTTTGAGGTTTGCAAAGGGTTCTTAGGACTTTAAAAAATACATACTGAGCTGATGGGAGCAGATGTGGAGACACACATGCAAACATTAGGCAGAGCTCTGGTTACCCCAAGAAAGAGGGGAAGAAAGGATTGTATGAGCCAGAGGGGTTCAGGACACGAGGAGAACACAGCCCACAGAATCAACTGAGCAGGGTTCACAGGTGCTCACAGAGTTGGAAGCGCCAATCATGGAGTCTGCATGGGTCTGCTAGGTCCTCTGCATACATGCTGTGGTTGTTTAGCTTTGGATTTTTGTGGGACTCGTGACAGTGGGAGTAGAGGTGTCTCTGACTCTTTTGCCTGCCACTGGGACCCTTTTTCTCCTACTGGGTTGCTTTTCCCAGCCTTGATAGGAGGGATTGTGCCTAATCTTATTGCATCTTGGTCTGCCATGTTCAGGTGATATTGCTGGGAAGCCTGCCCTTTTCTGAGGGGAGTCGGAGGAGCTGTGGGTCTGGGGGAGAGAGGTAGTGGAGGGGTATAGAACTGAGAGAAGTGGAAAGAGGGGAGGCTACAGCCAGGATGTATCATATGAGAGAAGAATAAATAAAAGGAAAAAACAAAAACAAACAAAATGCAGACTAAAACATTTGTAAGTGGAAAAGAAAATAAGGAAACCAGACACACCTCTGTTTAGCTACAGGTAAAACAGCACAGTAGATAGAGGACGATGCAGCAGATGCCGCTCTGAGTTTCTGGCTGTGCTGCTCTGGAGCTTGATCAGTCCACTGCAGGACTGGTGTTCTCAGTGTCCTTCCTAGCTCTGTGAGGTTCCTAACACCACCTGAGCGTCTGCTTGCCAAACGCACTCGTGGATCAATTCCCATAAGTGATCCCTGAAGGAACTCCTGGAGGTTCTCTCTCACCTGTGTTACCCTCTAATTCAGTTTTACATTTCTCTCACAGAAGAACTGCCTCCGGACAACAGAAGTATCCCAGCCATGTTACAGACTAAAGCCCTTCTTTGTGCTGACCTAGAAACCTAATGCCACATATGGCATTGTATGAAAATCCACCCCCTACATCAGCTACGTGCTTTAGACGCAGTTTGAGATCTGTCATATAAACTGCCACATAGCTGGGTGGTTGGGGCACACACCTTTAATGCCACCACTCAGGAGGCTGAGGCAGGTGAGTCTCTGAGTTCCAGGCCAGCCTGGTCTATAAAGTGAGTCCAGGGCACCCAAGGCTACACAGAGAAACCCTGTCTTGAAAAAAGCATAAGCAAACAAACTGCCGTGCTAGAAAAATCAAAGGAGAACAGAGGGGAGCCTCAGCCTTTCTCTAACAGCCAACAAGGAGCCAAATCCTACAAATAACCACAAAGACAGGCCTGGCAGGCTTTTACCAGAGTGAGGGGTGCCTTTTACACTAACCTGATTACTTTTCAGGATTCCAAGTTCTCACGGTGATACATGCATGTGCCGGCCTTTGGAAGCCTCTCTTCCTCCCTGCATGAAAAATCTGGGCAAGCAGGAGGGAACGGATGTGGCATTCCTGCTCAATGCCCTTCAGGAGGTAAGACTTAGCTGACCATACACCACCTCAACCAGCTCAACCAGAGATATAGACTCAATATACCTCAAAGGTTTTGTGGTCCCAGTAGGCCAGACCACTTCCGAGAACTTCACTAGATACTAGAGAACTTCCCCTGGGTTCCATGTGGCTCTGAGCCACCCTCCCAGGGACAGGAGGACCTCTGCGAAGCCAGTAGGTAAGGAAGCCTGGAAGTGGCTTTGCAGACCCCACTATACTTGCTTTGGAAGGAGAGAGCAGGAAACCACATGGAAATGTGTCCACCTAAGCTTTCTTTCCCATCATGTATCCTATAAGCAGATGGGGAGTGTGAGTGTGTGAGTGTGTGTATGTGTTTGTACAAATGTGCCACAGGAAATTGGTTCTATCTCTATTTACCATCATTTTTTCTGAGTATCCCACTCTGCTGGTTGTATAAAAAGACTTCTAGTTTTAACTGAAATGCAATTAGTGGCTTTTGCTGTCCTCAAAGCCACCCAGTGTCTTAGGCAAGACTGCCTCTCATATGATCCAAAGACCACTAGTCAGGGTTGTTGGGCTTTTATAACCGTACTTCTCTTCTCTGCTGGGTGTGGTAGCACAGGCCTGTAATCCCAGCACTTTGGAAGTCTGAAGCAGGAAGACCAGGAACTTGAGGCCAGCTTGCACTACATGGCAAGATCCAGCCCAGTCTTGGCTTTCTACAAAACCATGCTTCAAATATATATATATAAAGAAACCAGCTTCTCTGTTCATCTGGCATTGTTCTAGGTTTAAGTTCTCACAGAAATAGACAAACTATTTCACCTGGACTCGGCTCATCATCTCTCAGTGCCTGAACATCATGTCTTTGTGGTTCTAGTGCAAAAATTAAAGAAGTTATTATATATGCTACTCCTGTAGTAGGTTGCATATAAGTCTCTTAGTGTCTTCCTGTAACTTCTTCCAGAATCCATGGTTTTCTCTCAGCTCTGTGACTCACACAGGCAGCTGTACTCCTGTGGCCAGTTATTTTTCTCTTCTTGTCTGAAACAAAACAGGTTTTGGACCTACAGTACATCTTTTTCCCAGGTGTAGCATATGTCATCCCAGATCACCTATAAAACAGCACCACAGAAGCCAGCAGCACGCCTTCAAGGGGGTTCTAGAACAAGGCTTCTAGTTATCAGTTGACAGCAGAGAATCCCAAGACGAACATCTCAGGGTGACACCATAGTGCTAGCTGTCAGCCTCTGCCTTGCACAGACCCAAGAGCCTCACCCCGCCTGCACTTTCTCCTGGAAGGATTCATCCGTGTGTCTTCTGGAATTCCAGCAGAAGCAGACCACTTCAGTCAGTGGTGGTTTCCGGTTTCTGGATAGCACGTCTCCAGCTGGTCTAACACAGGCCCAATCAATCCACTGTAAAGTATGGTTTTCATGCTCCAACCGAAAACAAGACCATGTTTTCAAAATCCTCTACAACCAAAACCTCATTTTAACTACCAAGGTGATAATGATGGCAACCACAAGAATATTAGCACGGAACCATGGTAGAGCACAGCACTGTGGTAGAGGAAAACAGTCTGTGTGTTGAGCTGCGCGAATTCTATGTGCCTTGTGCATACATCCTCCACTAACCCCAAGACTTCAGGCCAAGAAGATAGAGGGGTGAGTGTAGATGGCTGTGAAGAAAGACTCCACTCCCAAGGCTCCTCGCTCCTCTGCCTGCCTTCAACGGCCCCTCTACAGGTCACTGTACCACAGCACCAACCACCATGGGCCTTGTCTGCAGGTCCCATGTCACACCCCTGGGACAGACTGAGGAGAAAGATCAGTGCTTTGGAAGCTTGTAGTTGGGTTCAATATTTTCTCCAAAGTTTAGCTCTTACCCTGGGCAGTTGTTCCACTCCTTACAGGTTCATTTTCCACATCTTTCAAAGATTTTTTAATTTTATGTTTATGAATGTTTTGCCTGCCTGTTTATGGAGTACTAGAGTGCCTGGTGCCTGTGGAAGCCAGAAGGCACTGTGAGCTGACGTGTGGGGGCTGGGAACCAAACCTGGCTCCCTGCAAGAGCAGTAAGTGCTCTTGACCACTAAGCCATCTCCCTAGGCCCCATTTTCCTCGTTTTTGAGAATGGAAATAAGAATTTGTAGTTTTGATTATATTAAGGGGAAAACATGTAGATGAAAGGATCGGAGAACAGTAAGGACTTAACAGCCAGTATCTTTATATCCATTTCATTTACCTTGAAAAAAAAATCTACAATATTGCCTTGGAAACAAGATACAAAACAAAACATTCCTTCTTCCATTGATAGATTAGCCAAGAATGAAACCATTCCCTGATTTGGACCCAGCAATCACCAGTTTCTTTACACAGACTGTGAGTAGAATAGTGTTCTATGGCAGGAGCTAGTTTTCTGTGGGTTATTCCTAAGGAAGCAGGAAATAGATGACGGGAAACCAGGGAAGCCAGAAAAGCCCAGTGGGGTGGAAGGACTCAGGGGAAACCATCCATTGCCAATGCTCAAGGAAAGTGTTTGGCCATTGGACATGACACCTACCAAGGCTTCCCGATCGAAAACAAACTCCAGAAGGCTGGGGATGGGGTCCACAGCAGAATGCTTGATTAGTATGTGAGAGGCCTTGGCTCCATCTCCAGTCCCAGAAAATAAATAAATAATAAAGACTCAAACATACATCTTAATATTTTAAAACATGGTCAAAATATGCACATTCTCTGCTGAAAATACCAGTGTATAAACACATATTAAACATATTTTTTTTCTCAGTTGGGGGACTTAGAAAAGAAGGCTGAAGACTATAGGAAAATAAGAACTGGGACAAGGAGGGGGGGAGGGTAAAGTAACCAGTCTGGGTCTGCAGTGTCTGGTTAGGCACAGTCTTTCTCTACCCACACTGAGCCCTGAGGAAGGGTAATGAGTGAGGACAAAGAAACCAGAGTCAGCAGAAGTCATCAAAGATGGAGCTGAAGAGGAGGGTTGCTGTATGCCACTCAGGGTCTCTGCTGGACATGATTTCATACAGGTCATTAAGAGGAAATAGGAGCGATGAATCGGCCACTTCTCTTTGAGGCGCTTCTGCACTCTCCACCTCACTCTGAGTTTCTGTCTGTGGCTCAGATGAGCTTTGGATATGCTAAGGCTCTGCTTCTTCAATCTCACTCTCTACCCTTTCCTTTACCCAGGACGCTCCACCCAACATGCTCTTACTCTCTGTGTGTCACAGATGTGTTTGATAAAAGGAAGTTAGATCCCTGCAAGAAAGGTCAATTTCATGAAGCTATTTACCCACTTGTCTCTGTCTCTTGCTGTGTCAGTCTCTCTGTGTCTGTGTGTTTCTGTCTGTGTGCCTCTTCATCTCTGTGTGTCTGTGTGTCTCTCCATTTCTGTCTGAATCTCTGTCTCCGTCTCTCTCTCTGTGTGTCCAGCCAAGGCTGACAATCCATCACCAGTTGCATCTTTCACATCACTCTTTCAGGCCACAAGTTCTAAATGCCCTATACACTTAGTTTCTGAAACTATCACCCATGATCCTTCTACTGTGATAGCAGTTCTCTTTTTTCTAGTCTGAAGGTCCTGCAGCCCCATGTGTTTACTCTCTTTCCTCCTGCAAACACCTTAGAAGTAGCTCCTTCATGAGGTGATTATCTCATGTGTGCTCTGCTTGCTGCCCAGGCTGTGTTGAATCAGGTTGAGAGGGCAATGTGGCTGGCTTGTCTTACTGCATCCAAGAGAAGTGGTTGTCTTTAGCCTCTGGTTGGCTGCAGCAGTTCCTGTGGCCATGCACTCTTCATGCCCAGATTAGTTCCCCACAAAAGAAGAAAGTAAATGCTTGTATTCCGCCATCAGAAACCTCAACCTGGCTCAGTGGCTGTCACCTCTGTGAAGACTCTGAATTCTAGATTGTATTGACCCAACTGATCCAAAGTTCCCACCTGTTCCTCTCGTGCTGTTGCTGGGTCTTGAGACTCTACCTGGGCCTACAAGACTCACTCTTTCCTTGCCATTTAGATTCCTGACCCATTACCAGCTTGGTGTCATAGAACCAGTCTACCCTCACCTCTATTTCCTATCCCATTAGCACTTCATCAGGTGGTCGCCAAGGGGAGATGTCAGTAAAGACTGTCTCACCTCTAAATGCACAATGTCGCATTCTGATTTGAAGTCTTTTGTGGTTGTTATTGTGTTGTTTTGTGTTCTCTGTGCAGCCATGCCTTTCCTGGAACTCTCTCTGTAGACTAGATGCACCTCAAACTCAGAACCCCCTACCTCTGCATGCCAAGTGCTGGGATTAAAGGTGCACTACCACTGCACTGCTCTGATTTTAAGTCTTACTCAAATGTGTTAAAAAGCAGAATTATCTGGTTTTCCTTAAAAAGTACAAAGCAAGGAAAATAATTTAAAGAGGATCACTTGGGCCAGAAACAGCTCAGTGGCAAAGCATGCCTCACATGTAAGAGACTACAAGTTCAACTCCCCGCACAGAAGAAAAAGAAGAGAGTAAACACTGGACCTAATTTGCATGTTGGGAGAGGGAAGAACTGAGGTAAAATGCATAAGGGGAGAAAGTAAATCTGGGCCTGGCTACCAAAGTATAGAACCTGTCAGACCTTGCTAAACGCCATGCTCTTTTTTGAGATAAATAATAATAATAATAATAATAATAATAATAATAATAATAATTATATTATGATGAAAAGAATAGCAACCACCCCAAGAATGAAGAACATACAATGTAGCTATCTATCCAACAGCCAACCCTATTCCAGTATTGTCCCTTGCCTTGCAATTACCCATCACGAAGGGCAAGGTCCCTCCATGACAGAGGCAGCTGAAGGGACCATGATGGGAAAGCAAACCATCAAGGTCCACACAAAACCAAGATGATCCTGTGGGGGAACTGACCCTCAAGAAACCTGAGTGGGCTAAATGGCTCAGCATTCTTCCCACTTAGACTTTGCAGATGACTGTAAAGATTCAGGATTTGGCAGCATAAATGGAGAGAGCTGTGTCCAAAGCCATATGACAATACACTCTGCTGTAGGTGGCTGTACATAAGTTATCTGGGCCACAGAACAACTTAATTCATCTAAAGCATGAGCTCTCCAAGCATGGCCCTCAGATCAGCAACAAGGCATCTTCTAAAAGCACAGACACTTCAAGCTCTCAGCTTCCTCCAATGACCTATGAAATCAAATACTCCAGGGGTGGAGCCCAGACCCACTATATACTTTAATAAGCTCTCCAGGTGATTCTTGCTTAGAAAAACAAGAACTACTATAAAAAGGAACTCTAGTCTCCCCTACCCCTAATAAAATCTTATTATTTACTGTGATGTCACACAAATATTTATTTTCCTTTTATGTAAAGTCAATTTAGCATTATCCACTGACTCCAGAATGTCATGGAGCAATGCTGAGGAAGTCATCAGAAACTGGTTTAAGCACACTGCTTTGGAAGCTCACTAGATATTATGGCTTTTTCCCGAATCCCCAGCATCTACAGTAGAGCTTGGCATACAAACCAGCTGAAGGAAGGAATGAGCATGGTGAAGGGGCTAAAAGAGTGAGGCACAGCCATCAGCACTGAATCCTCTACAGGCTGGTGACAGCCTCTGCACCTGCATCTGTAAGACAGCTCACCTGTGCTGAACACACAAAGTTGAGGACACCATCAGTAAAACCTATGCTGGGACTGGCTGCTTGGTCCTGGATGCTCCAAGCAACAACAGCTGGTACAAGGAAAGACTGGTAAGAATTCCTAGTTCCTGCCCAAGAGACGTTCAATTGTCTCCTCTGAGGATTTCTGAACCAGAACTACAGAACCGGCATGCATCAGGAGAGCACCCTGTAGGAGCACTGTTTTAAAAAGACAAGCAAGAGGGAGACAAATTGCTAGGAAGTTGCATTTTTACAGCAACCTGGAGACAAATTCCTTACCAGAAATGGAAACTCATGTGATATCATTGCACTGCATATGAATTATTAATGTTTATAATCCTTTTTTTGCCAATTAGGTATTCAAGAAGGTTCCTGTTGACATCATGTTTGACATCATAATGCTTCATCATTCTAAAAGCTTAATGAAGTAAATTATTGCTAGAAAAAGAGAGAGATCAAACACACTTTTTGTTTTGCACTCAGGGGAATACCAGAAGCCAACTAGATAATGAAGACATTGTTTATCATTGATGTACAAAGAAGAAGGAGAAAAATAACTATTGAGAAACCAGCCAGTGCTGTAAATAGGACCAAATGGCAAAGACTTTCTTTTTCTACCTAAGCAGTCAGAAAGACAAGAGGAGACACATGGCTGCCAACTATCACACACTCAGGGAGAAAGAATTCTTATCCTAAAAAGCAAAAGGAAAAAAAATTTAAATCATCTCCTCCATGTAAGGGCACGGAACATGTGAAGTTTCTAGTTGAGAAGGAACCATAGAAATTGGGGGAGGGGTGCTAAATAGATACTATTAAGAATTTGGGGGTAATTCTATAAGTTCTATAGTGTTTGTATAAATACACCTGATCAATTTCTTTTTTTTTTTTATCAGTTACATTTTATTAACTCTGTATCCCAGCCGTGTCCCGATCCCTCATTCCCTCCCAGTCCCTCCCTCCCTCCCTCCCTCATCTCCACCGTGCCCCTTTCCAAGTCCACTGATGGGGGGGACCTCCTCCCCATTCATCTGATCCTGTTTTATCAGGTATCTTCAGGACTGGCTGCAAAGCCCTCCTCTGTGGCCTAACAGGACTGCTCCTCCCTTTGGGGGTGGGGAGGCCAAAGAGCCAGTCATTGAGTTCCTTTTAGAAATAGTCCTTGTTCCTCTCACTTTGGGAAACCAATTGGTTACTGAGCTACCACAGGCTACATCTGAGTGGAGGTTCTAGGTTATATCCATACATGGTCCTTGGTTGAATGTCAGTCTCAGAAAAGACCCTGTGCCCAGATATATTTGGTCCTTGTGGAGCTCCTATCCTTTCCCCATCAGACTAACTCCCCTTCTTTCTTATGATTCCCTGTACTCTGCCAAAGGTTTGGTCATGAGTCTTTGCTTTGAAAACACTGCTAGTTAGAGTCTTTCAGATGCGCTCAGTAGACTCCTGTCATACGTTCAATGCACATCCCATCTGTCTTTCTAAATGAGGATTGATCATCTTACCCCATGTCCGCTCAATTGATTATCTTTTTTAACACCTGATCAATTTCAAATGTATAATTTCTGAAGTTCATATAATACAAATTCAAGTTGAATCACTGAACTATTACTATCCTCTTCAGCATTCCTAGTAATGACTTGGAATAAATTAAGCTCTTGTTTGGAAACCTTGTTGATAAAGTTAGTTAAATTCCTTCCTAGGTCAAGCCTCTTAACACTTAAACCAAGTAGCATGAGATTTATTCCAGTTTATAGTAACTGCTAATAGTCAGGACTCGTTTTCTCTCCATTTGGTTTCTAAGTAGCCTCTTGAGGAAGAGCACTAAGATGTAGGAAAATGGTCTCATTCATCGTTTTTTTTCTTTGACTACACAAACACCAAGCAGCGGGGGTTGCCAGGTACTAAAAATGAGTTCCTTGCTACTATGAAAGGCAAAAATACGTAAGTTTCTCTTGAGCAACCAGAACGAAATACCACAGAGTTCATGAGCAGTCACCGTGCTCAGCTACTGCTTCAGGCCTTAAAATTCCCTTTCAAAACCCCAAGTTAAGATGTTGCTAAATATAGCCTTTTTAACACTTTGCAATTTCTTCTAATGCTAACTTTATGTTGCTGCTGGGCAGGAGAACCAGAAAGTAGCAAACAAAAGTAAATGTGGTGGCCGTGGCTTGCCACTGTAACAAACATCTCATTGGATCCAGGTCTTAGACTGTTGGTATCAGAAGTAAGAAAAGAAGCTTATTCCTGGCACATAGTAGCTACATAGTAAATGGTATTTCTATATTAATGGTGTTCAGAATTATTACCAGAGAAACATCACAGCTACTAGTAAACACTGGTAAAGTTTTATGCAGCAAAATGAAATCACATTTTACAAACATTTAGCTCATCAAAAGGCAGCCCCCTCTTCCTCCCTTTCCTCCAGGGTGGGTGAGATGCATCCAGGGGAGACCCAGAGCCTACTACACTGGGCCAACTGTTGAGCAGATTTTTAACCACTAGATATATAATCATGTCTTTGTCAAGGACTCATGAGATGGGCCCTGGTCATCTACTGACTACGTAGGAGCTGTGTCTAAACACTAGGAGTTTAGAGACATAGTTTTCCCTCTGCACGATGAGACGTGTCATCGCCCTTCAATTTTCTATAAAGCAATTAATGTGACACTCTCCCGGATGTAATAGTACTTTGAAAACATAGAGATGGACACTGTTGGAATACATTTTCGTCAAGAACTATCTAGAGACTGCTTTAACCATCTTTTCTACATCTTCACAATCCCATTCCTGCCCCCAGCCCCCCCGCCCCGGGAAGATGTGTGCAGAATCACATCCTAAGGCAGCTGCCGTGAACCGCTGGCATTCCAAACTCTGGGTTCTTTCAGTCACATCTAGGATACAGACATCGCAGAGAAATACTGGAGTGACAACAGGTTCCGCTCGACTCTCCCCCAGTCCCTTTCTATAGCTCTTCAAACATAAACAGCCTGCTTCATTCACAAATCTCCGCACTGGGCCGCTCCGCTGAGAACTCCATCCAGCTGACTGGCAGGTGAAAATCGCAGCCGGGGCACCAAGCATCCTGGTGCTTGGGATGCACCTCCTGCAGATCCAGCTCAGCTCTCAGATTTCACTCAGAGGAACCCGCATGCTCTCGGTGATGCGTACCCATCGCTCCAGCTACATCCACCGGGCTGCCCTCCCTCAGCGAGAAACAGGCCGCCCCAACTGCCTCCCCTTCTGCCCCACTCCACACGTGTCCCCACCTCAGGACCGGCTAGGGTTGTTCCCCTGCACCCTCCGAGATCTTTTTCTTCCCTAATTCCCTAGGCCTTCACTACCGGCAAAAATGAAAAGTAAACTCCTTAGGAACACTCCCCCCACCCCAACGGATCGCCCAACTCCTACGAGCCCCCTACCCAGTGCGACCCGACGGGCAGCCCCCCAACAGCGCGCATTTACCTTGACACTGGTGTAGCTGGTCTGGGTCTCGGCCTCGGCGCTGCTGCAGCAGTGGCGCCTCCGGCCCCGGCAGGTGGTCGCGGCGGGGCCCGAGGACCCGGTGCTGCTGCCGCTGCCCAGCTCGGCCCGGGACCTGCGGACGCGGACGGCGCCCGGGGGTCCAGGCGCGCGGCTCGGGGGCATGGCGTCGGCGGCGTCGGTCTGCACGAAGAGGCCGTGCAGGGGCGCCGTGGGGCCCTGCGACAGGCTGCTGGTCTGGCGGGGCGAGTTGGACTCATCCGAGTCCCGGCAGTAGATCACGCCGCTCTGCGAGACATGGATGCTGGGGGCGCAGCCCATCCCTCAGCCGGGCTCCCCCGCGCGCGCCCGCCCGCGCCCCCGGGACACCCGACTCGAGCTCCCGCGGCCACCTGCAGTGAGGGGGCGACCGTGGTGACGGTGGTGCCCAGACTGCGCGCCCCCAGCCTGGGTGGCCACAGCTCTGTCGGGCTCGCCTCCGTGCCCCCTGGCGAGCGTCCGGGGGCAGGGCGCGTCACCCCAACTTTCCCTCCCGGGCCATCCTCCTCCTGGAGCGGCAGAGCGCGCGCACAAGGCCCGCGCGCCCCAGCGGCCGCCACCCTCCCCGCCGCAGCGCCCCAAACGCGCGCCCCGCGCCTCCGCCCTCCGCTCCGCCTGCGCCGCCCAGCTCCCTACACCCCGGCCCGGGCGCCCGCCTGCCCGCTGGCTTGGTCCTCCCCACTTTCAATCTTTGCACGTCCCCTCCCCGTCTCGGTCCTCCTCGGGGTCCCCAAGGGCCGCCCCACTGTCCTACGCTCGCGGCCGTGCAGCGCCTGGCATCATGCCTCGGCGCCCTTCCCAGTTCTTGGCTGCCCAGAGGCCCCGTCCCTTCGGAGCTCTGTGTCCACATGGCCACAACCCTTCTACCCCTAGTACACATAAGCCCCTCTCCACACCCAGAACGGCTGCATAGGCTGCATAGACCTTCAAGGTACGTCTCTTCTCAAAAACACATTTTCAGTGTATCTCTGAGTCGTTCCCAAAATTCCCTTTCCAAACAGCAGGGAGCCCATAGCTCAGGCCCACCAAGCCCACTGATTGTCAACACACCTGAGGAGTTAAGAGACCCAGTTCTTGCACAGTTTATGTCTTCTTTCACTTTAATCCCACCAGCACCCACCCTTCCCCACATACTAATCTTAGCTGGATGATGGCCCAGCCTTTAGAAAAAGCCTACAAATCCTTCAGAAGTCCATGCCAAAGGATAGGCTGTCCCCCGGGGAATGCATCCTTCACTTCTGTGCAAGGTTCAGGGAAAAAACAAAACAAAACAGAAAGCTGTCTGCATGTAGGGTTTTTTTGTTTGCTTGTTTGTTGTTGTTTTGTTTTTGTTTGTTTTATTTTGTTCTTTATTTCTCCCCAAGTTTTCAACTCCTCTCTGGGTGTCACTAACCATTCATCATGAACGCCACCTCATCCAGCCTCCTAATTCTCTTCTTCCACCCTGGATTGGACAATCCAAAATGACCTCGCTTGTCCCCTCCATGAGGCCCACGCTGGTTGAGCCTACCACAGAGAAGGGAAATACCTCTAGAAGCAGCACCGCTGCTGCCAGGCAACTCACTCAAGGTCTCCTTCAGTAATGTCTGCCACAACAGTGGCACAAGCAAGACAGTCCGAGCAGGGGCTTCCTTCAGGGTTCTGTAAGGACAGACCTCAAAGGAAGACACAAAGACGTGAGTAGCCAGTTCAAAACAACACCATTATATTCCTCCTTTTCTCCATGCCATCAGCTCTTAGAATTGTTGGAGAAAGATGTCCGATGATGTCTTCTGACCACCAACGTGAAGTAAGATGCATTCATCCACATCTGAAATTCCAGCTGGGCATGATAGTTTACACCTATAATTCTAAATATGGGGTGCTGAGGCAGGAGAATTTTACATGAGGCCAACACCAGTCTGATCTTCATAATGAGTTCTAGGCCAGCTTGTCCTTCAGGGCGAGACCCCTGTCTCCAAACAAATAGAAACAGCATCCCAAGTTCAGACAGGGAGAGAGTGAACCAAGATTATTCTGCTTTTGTTTTAGATATCAGTTTAGCTGTAACCTTTTTCTTCATTTTAATGACATAAAAAAGTTCATCTCTCCTGTGCCAATGAGTTCAAGGCTCTTCCCCACTTTTTCTTCTAACAGGTTTACTGTTTCTTGGTTTATGGTGAGGTCTTCGATCCACTCAGACTTTAGTTTTGTGCAGAGTGATAAGTATGGATCTATTTGCATTT
This sequence comes from Meriones unguiculatus, assembly GCF_030254825.1. NCBI lineage: Eukaryota > Metazoa > Chordata > Mammalia > Rodentia > Muridae > Meriones > Meriones unguiculatus. Next base: position 68,120,735 of record NC_083354.1, read on the forward strand.
TTCTACATGTAGACATCCAGTTAGACCAGCACCATTCGTTAAAGAGCTCTTTTTTTCCATTGAATGGTTTTGGCCTCTTTGTAAAAAATCAGGTGTCCATAAGTGTGTGGGTTTATTTCTGGGTCTTCTATTTGATTCCATTGATCCACCAGTCTGTTTCTATGCCAGTGCCATGCACTTTTGGGATGGAAATACCTCCAGAAGATCTTTTATTGTAGAGGATTGTTTTAGCTATTCTGGGTTTCTTATTATTCCATATGAAGTTGAGAATTTTTCTTTCAAGGTCTATAAAGAATTCACCAATAACACAGGCTCAAAAATCAGCAATCAATAAATGGGACCTCATGAAACTGAAAAGCTTCTGTAAAGCAAATGACACTGTCATCAGAACAAAATGACAGCCTACAGATTGGGAAAGGGTCTTCACCAACCCCATATCTGACAGAGGTCTAATATCCAGAATATTTAAAGAACTCAAGAAGTTAAACACCAAAAAACCAAGTAATCCAATTTAAAAAATGGGTTACGGAGCTAAACAGAGAATTCTCAGCAGAGGAATATCGAATGGCAGAGAAAAATTTAAAGAAGAAATGCTCAACATCCTTAGTCATCAGGGAAATGCAAATCAAAACGACCCTGAGATTTCACCTAACACTCATCAGAATGGCTAAGATCAAAAACTCAAGTGACAACACATTCTGGAGAGGATGTGGAAAAGGGGGAACCCTCCTCCACTGCTGGTGGGAATGTAAACTTGTAAAACCACTTTGGAAATCAGTCTGGCTTTTTCTCAGCCAATTATGAATAGTGCTACCTCAAGATCCAGCTATACCACTCCTAGGCATATATCCAAAATATGCTCAAGTATACAACAAGGACATTTACTCACCCATGTTTATAGCAGCTTTATTCATAATAGCCAAAATCTGGAAACAACCCAGATGCCCCTCAACAGAGTAATGAATACAGAAATTATGGTGCATCTATACAATAGAATACTACTCAGCAATTAAAAACAAGGACATCAAGAAATTTGCATGCAAATGGATGGAACTAGAAAAGATCATCCCGAGTGAGGTATCCCAGAAGCAGAAAGACACACATGGAATATACTCACTTATAAGTGGTTATTAGACATATAGGACAAACATACTAAAATCTGTACACCTAAAGAAGCTAAGCAAGAAGGTGGACCCTGAGTAAGAGGCTCAATCCTCATTCAAAAAGGCAAATGGGATAGACATCAGAAGAAGGAGAAAACAGGGAACAGGACAGGAGCCTACCATAGGGGACCTCTGAAAGATTCTACCCAGCAGAGTATGAAAGCAGTTGCTGAGACTCATAGCCAAACTTTGGGCAGAGGGCAGGGAATCTTATGAAAGAAGGGGGAGACAGAAAGACCTAGAGGGGACAGGATCTCTACAAGGAGAACAACAAAGAACTAAAGAATTTGGGTCCAGGGGTCTTTTCTGAGACTGATACTCCAACCAAGGACCATACGTGGAAACAACCTAGTACCCCTGCACAGATGTAGCTCATGGCAGCTCAGTGTCCAAGTGGGTTCCCTAGTAAGGGGAACAGGGACTATTTCTGACATGAACTCAGTGGCTGGCTCTTTGATCACCTCCCCCTGGTAAGGGGGCAGCAGCCTTAACAGGCCACAGAGGAAGACAAGGCAGCCAGTCCTGATGTGACCTGAAAGGCAAGGATCAGATGGAAGGGGAGGAGGACCTCCCTTATCAGTGGACTAAGAAAGGGGCATGGGAGGAGAAAAGGTGGGATTGGGAGGGGACAAGGGAGGATACAAAATGAATAAACTTTAATTAATAAAAAATAAATTAAAAATTTTTAAGTTCATCTTCAGTTAATCTGAGGGACATCCATGTCATATTTTCTAGTGGGTAAGCAGATAGCTCAAAGGATTTCTGAATGGGCTGTGCTCCCCAACACACAAACTTTGAGGTAGTCTTTGGTAAGTGATTGGTTCACTGGGTGTCTCGAGGACAAAATTTTGGGATGGACAGAAAGGGAAGAGAGGGCGAGCAGAGTGTGAGCTAAGGAAGAACCTGAGCTACCCCTGGGCACCCTGCAGGGAGGGTTCTGCTGCTGGGATGCTTGAGGGGTCATAAGGAGGGACCTTTACACACCGCACAGATGCAGCATTCATACCAACTGTGTCAGCAACCATGGACAAGGTGGACCTCTTCAGCCAGCGCACTCCTGCCTTGTGAAAGGGCATGAGGAGTAAATCAGAGGCCCTCTTTCCTCACATCAAGCTTCCCCACAGTCCCCTTTCCTTGCACACTGATTGGGCATCATACAGATACAAAGGCCACGTTACACCAAACCGGGGCAAACATTTGCTTGAAACTAAAACTGATGCTGCCATCTGCCTTCCTTCCAAAGGACCACTAGGTAATAAACAAGATCAGGGATAAATTACAAGACCCCCCCACCAATCTTCAGCCCACTTCGAATGCAATGTTAACCATTCTGCCAGCAGCTCCTATACACCCATTTCAGCTGTCACTCCACGAAACAGTATCATGTAATTCTCACGCCACAGCCTCATTCAGGGTTTTCTCCATGAATTACTCAATGAAGCCACCCAATGAAGAGAAAAGTCCCAGTGATGCTTTGGAAGGCCAAACTATGATAAAAGCACAAATTATACCCTATCTTCTGGTAGGCAGCATTAGGAGATGAGTCACAACTTCACAGACATCCAGAAACAACTTTACGTTGAACTTATACATGTTTTAAAACGAGTAAGCGTAGAGGGATGACCTCAGCGTAGCTAGGGAATAGGACCAGACAGCTTTAGTGGGTTCACTGAACACTTCATCTTGGTACCAGGTCCTGTGGTTGCATGTGAGGTCTCCATGGGCTGGAAGACAGAAGAGTAAGTAGTCGGAATATCCATTTCACAGCCCGTTAAAGCGCCAACAACTTCCACTACAGACCCGATCTGATCACTGAAACTTTCGGGACTATGTCAATGGAAGAAGAACGGGGCTCTGAAATCATTTCGCAGTTCGGCTCTGGAACCTGAATGCTGGCCTCAGGAAGAGGCTGCTAAACTGACCCTTTGAAGGGCACCAGTGCTACCCAGGGTAACAACGGGGCCTGTGCACTCAGACCCTGTAGCTACCATTTAGGCCCAAGTTATAAAAGAGGGTCAAGAAACCCAAAACTATAAAAAGAAATTCATTAAAGTGAGAAAATTTTAGCAGCAATGTCCAAGAAACAAATTTTTAAAAGCTCACCAAAAATATTTTTTAAATATACTTAAAAAGAAACAAGAAACTTAGCTAATGTCCAAGGTCAACAGAGCGGCTTTTATGTTTATAGTATTAAGTGAGAGCTTGCTGCAGAGTTATGACCCAGTGCACTGCAAGAGCCGAAGAATTGAGGTGCGTTCAAATTCTGAAATGGAATGAATCTCCCAGAATTCCTCTCAAGGAGGAGAAAACGTCATTAATACATTTTGAATAATTTTTAACCAGAAAGGTTAAAATGACTGTAGCCATCTGACTGATCTTTAGATAATCAAACATTTAATCAACTGATTGACCTTACAGAACTTCCCGGGTCAAACGATGTTCCCCTTGGGGAAGCTTTGGGAATCTAACCTCTGAGAGGTCAGACGACCCCGATGTTTAGGCTACCCAGCACAGAAGAAGGTTCACTGGGCTCATTTAGAAGGGTCACTCTGAATCCTCACTCTGTGTGACCTTAGGTAAGTCATTTAAACCACTGGCTGCAATTTCCCAGGTAACCTCTGACCCCTCCAAATCGCTGACATTTGGGATGCTAAGAAAGTTTTCATCCTCTTATGAAGTAATGTTTAATTTAAAATCATGAGCCTTTTTTTTTTAATCTGAAAGAGCAGTCCCATGCCCTGAGGGCACATCAGAATAATACAGAAGAATTTGTCAGAAATACAATAATTCCCCCAATGCAGGTGTTCAAGGCTGAGCTGGCACCTGCTGTTTCTAAGAGTGTAGGATCTAAGAATGCCATATCTAGTGTGGCCTGTCTTCAGGCTTCTTTGTGGGACCATACAAGATTAATGGCTGAAGTCCTTACATATGCTTGTGGTACCCACGCAAGGAGGCTGCTTCCCACCTCTTTCTACTTTAACTAAAGTTGGCTAGATAGACTTGGCAGCGATCTGCTTGGTGGCTCAAAGTTGGCCATCTCAGGCTTTATTGGAGCAGGATACCAGACCCTACACAAGTAAAGATGCAAGATGCTTCTACCAGCTGGGTCCAACATGGCTGATGTGGATGGCTACAAAGCGTTCTTCGCTTAATGATAATACCATCTCCATAGCCCTAAAAAAAGAGCCTGTTCCATCAAGAATCTGATGCTTCAACATTAGGAAAATATTATACAAGAACTGAAAGGGAGTAAATAGTGTTGGGCAAGGGGTGGAAATTCACAGGCAATCCTAGAATTTCTTGCCTTTTCCTCTCTTTCACTAAGATACTCCATACCCTTCCATCATTTTGATGATCAGAGTAACCGTCTCAAATACCATAATGCTACTATCTACTTCTACTCACCCTTTGGGCAGGTACCTTTTCCTATAATAAATCTCTTCCCAGTTCTCTCTCTCTCTCACTCGCTCTTGCTCTCTGTCTCTGTCTCTGTCTCTGTCTCTCTCTCTCTCTCTCTCTGTGTCTTTCTGATGGAGACAAAAACTTGGAAATACTGGGCAGAGGTTTCAACCTGTCATCCTCCCAAGCTTCATGCTGTTTCCCCAGGAGATCTAGCATCCCTCAGGAACAGTGCCTTCTGCCAGACATGCACCCATCTCCACACTCGTGTGGCCAGCTTGCTCCCTTCCTTCAGTCTCGGATGAAGTGTCCCCCACCCCAGGCTTCTCATCTTGAATTCCTATTTAAGGCTTTAATCAACATTTTTTTTTCATTTATCTGTGCCCCTCCCAAATCTCCTTGGCCTGGAATTTTTCTTCTTTCATAGCATAAGTCACCTTTCATTTTATTATTACTATTACTACTTGTAATATTTATTGTCTACTTTCTTTCACTAGACTCTAGGTTCTCCATAGATGGGATTTTTCTAGTTTCTTACTTATTTATTTTTATTTCATACATTTGGTGTATACAGTATGTACTCAAATATTTGTTGAATGAAAGAATGAATTATTTTCTTTGCTTCCTCATCTCTAAACTATTACAGCTCAAAATTAAAAGAGCTATTGTTTTAAGTTGGAAATTTCATGTTCTGTGATTTTAGTTTTTAAAGTCAATGAATGTGTTTAACTTGAAAATCCTCTTTTTAGAAATAAAATCATCTGTATAGATTTTTATATCAGTGCTATTTATAGTAATGAAGTATGGAAAAATCCATGCATTAAACACTTATGGAACAGTCCAGCAAACTGCACTACTCTGTCAGACTATCACTATTTTAATATGTTTAAATGAAAACGAGTTTAAAAAGCAATATAATATACATATCTCAATTACAAATTGAAAAATATACATACTTACTGAGGTTTATAAGTGAATTCAAGTATTATCTAAAAATTTCATTAAGACAATCTAAACGAATTAGTTTAATGTCACCTAATTGTCTTTTTAAAAAAAGGCAAATTATCTTCCATGAACTTTCATTGGTAATTTTTTTATCAAATAAGGAGAAAGATGGTAGGAGAAGACCACAAGGCATATGAAATAGAGCTGAGAAGTTAATAGATATCCATTTACAGGGGAAACACAGAACCAGATTCATTAAAGTGCAGAGGGAGGGACAAAGAAAGACATAAGCAGACATTTTTAGGGTGGGATATTCCTGGCTGGTGCATTTATAGATGCAGCTTTTCAAAGAAAAAAAAAGTTGTATTTTTAATTATGCTTGCATCACTTTTTAGATTTTTTTTTTTTTTTTTTTTTTTTTTTTTTTTTTTTTTTTGCCAAAGACCAAATGAAATTAAGGGAAGGATTTGGCCCATAAGACAATTGTTTCTTGCCAATTGTAGAAAATGAAAACGGAAAAGATGCAGGAGGAAAGTCAGCGAACATCTCCTACTTCCTTAGGTCAACATCACTAAACCTGCAGGGCACTGAGTATCTGGCCCTGCATAGTATAAAAGTGATCTGTCCTTCCCAACAAGAAGACCACATGGACAGGGCTGGACCAGTTCCCAGGAAAAATTCTGGAATCCCTTTGCTCTTTGTCTCCAGGTTCTCCTGGGCCCAAGCAATCAGGCTATGAAGGATGGAACACTCATTTCTAAATGTCTTGTAAATGCATTTCACAAAAATGTCCAAGACATAAAAAGATATTCAAATGAGATGTGGGATAGAGCCCACTAAGCAAAGGGGCTTCCAGACTAGCCAGGTTTTTTAGGACTTACCAGAAATAACAGAGCTTAATACATAAGGTACAAGGGCAACAGAAAGAAAGGTACTGTCAGCTCTTTTCTGATCCAATGATAATTGGGAAAGGCTTGCTGGAGAAAGGAGTGCTAGCTGGACCCTGAGTATGGCAACCTGCTAATCTGAGGACTCAGTGTGAGCAAAGGCACGGAGGCACATCTGACTTTGATGGAACTAGATGCTGTGAACACACTGGACAATTATATAGTGACCCCAAGCCAGGGATGATAAAGCCAAAGAGGAAGGAGACAGAAATGACGGGTGCTGAAATCACTTTTCTATGGAGAAGTTGTAAATATGTTCTGCTTCCTTTACAGAACCACCCTATGTGAAAATATACATTGAAAAAGGAAATCTGTTGTCTAGCTAGAGATGTTTGCCAGGTGACTACAGACTGGCTTTCATTAAACATGCCTCCTAAAATGTTCGTATATGGCACTTGAGTTTTTAGACAGTCTGAATCAAGGCATGTATTTTTAATTCACGTGAGAAGTTTTTGGTATACACAACACATAAAGCTAAGTGCAGTGCGTATTTGTGTATGTTCAATGCACACGAGTGTGAGATTTTCCAAATTCCTCAAGATAAGGTTTACAGTCCAGCTTTGTTCCAGTATCCTAGTTTGTTTTCTATTGTTGTAGCAACCATCATGACAAAACCCAACTCATCCCAATTACTGTCAGTTATTAAGCAAAGCCAGGATCTGGAGATGGGAACTGAAGCAGAGGCCATGGAGGAACACTGCTTACTGTCTTACTCCCCATCACTCACTCAGCCAGCTTTCTTAAACAATTCAGGACCACCAGGAAGGATGGCACCGCCCACAAGTACATGGGCTGGGCCTTCTTACATCAACCATTACTTAAGAGAATGTCCCATTGGCTTGCCTACAGGCTAGTCTGATGGAGACACTTTCTCAATTGGGGTTCCCTCTTTCCAGATAACTAGTTTATGTCAGGTTGGCTGAAAACTAGTCAGCAAATCAGGTGTTGTTGCTTAATCCCAGCACTGGAGAAGTCTGAGGCAAGAGAACGGGTATAATTTCAAGGAAGGCCAATGCTACATGGTAAATTCCAGGCTGTCCTGGGCTACAGGATGAGAGCCTCCTTGAAAACAAACAGGCAGAAAACAGCAAGCAAGCAAACAAGTGCAGAGTTCTAAGCAGGCCCTCCCCTGGATGCACACGTTGAGAGGTACACCATTTCCTCCAAACCATACCATCATCCATTCATTCAGCAAATACTTACGGAGAGCCTACTATGTATCAGATGCTGACTCTGAACCAGGAAATAAATTTCCATAAATTTGGACTACTGGGATGGAAGATTAAAAATATTTAAAAAAAAATCTCCAGGGGTGGTGAAGATATTTAAGAGCACGGAAACATTTTAGAGGCTTGGCACACTAACACATGCCTGAAATCCCAGTGTGATGGAGGCAAAGGCACGAAAATTGCTGCAAACTCAAGGCTGGCTTGGTTGCTATAGTGAGTTCCAGGCCAGCTAGAGCTACACAGTAAGACCCTGTCTATAAAAAATATATAAGTATATAAACTTGATGTGATAGATCCTGGGGTAAGGTTATAGATGTTTTCTCAGAGCAGAGGACACTTAGGCTAAGATTATCAGGCAACTTGATCAGATGGAATCGTCCTCCATTTCTTTTCCATTTGCACACTGAGGACTCTGAGTACTACTACTCCTACCCAGGCTATCACGGGAGATATAGAGGAGCAAGTACCTCTGACAGCCCGGGCAGAAACACAGATCTGTAGACACAAGTGTGTTCCATCCTACTTGCCATGAGCTAAAGATCCTAACTCAGAGAGAAAGATGAGTTTGGGTGCAGAGAACTGGAAGATCTCACCAAGAACACAGGGTGCAGCTCCTCAACAAAAGGGCAGGATTTGAATAACTAGAAAGAGAGGGCGTTACAGAAACCCCAGGGGTGGCAGCATTTGCTGAATACTTGAACAATAAAAGAGCTGAATCCACTGTGCTGGGTTGAGTGAACCCACAGGCACCACACAATAGGCCACGTGCTATGGTGTTATTTGGTGTTATTCATTGCTGTCGTATGTTATGTGTCTGATTCTCTGTGTTATTGTAACTGACCAGTTACACTATTTTTTATTATCATTTATTACAATTTTTTATTTACAGTTTATTCCCTTTGTATCCCAGCTGTAGCCCCCTCCCCCATCCCCTCCTAATCTCACCCTCCCTCCCTCTTCTTCTCCTATGCCCCTCCCCCAGTCCAATGATAGGGCAGGTCCTCCTCCCCTTCTGTCTGACTCTAGTTTATCAGGTCTCATCAGGACTTCCTGCATTATCTTCCTCTGTGGCCTGGTAAGGCTGCTGCCCCCTCAGGGGGAGGTGATCAAAGAGGCAGCCACTGAGTTCATGTCAGAGATGGTCCCTGGTCCCATTATTTGGGAACCCACTTGGAGACTGAGCTGCCATGGGCTACATCTGTGCAGGGGTTCTAAGTTATCTCCCATGCATGGTCCTTGTTTGGAGCATCAGTCTCAGAAAAGACCCCTGGGCCCAGATTCTTTGGTTCTGTTGCTCTGCTTGTGGAGCTCCTGTCCCTCCAGGTTGTTCTATCCCCCCCCTTTCACTTATGAAACTCTGCACTCTGCCCAGAGTTTGGCTATGCATCTCAGCATATCCTTCAATAACCTGCTGGGTAGTCTTTCAGAGGCCCTCTGTGATAGGCTCCTGTCCTGTCCCCTATTTTCTCCATCTTCTGATGTCCATCTCATTTGCCTTGCTGAAAACTGAGCATCTTACCCAGGGTCCTCCTTCTTGATTAGCTTCCTTAGGTGTACAAATTTTAGTATGATTATCCTATATTATATGCAGTTACACTATTATTACCAAAGAATCAAATACCAGACCAGAGCTTGACTAAATTCTATCACTCTGATTTTTCTTTTCTTTTCTTCTTCTTCTTCTTCTTTTTTTTTTTGGCTTGGCTTGGCTTGGCTTGGCTATCCTGGACTCATTTTGTAGACCAGGCTAGCCTTGAACTCAGAGATCCACCTGCCTCTGCCTCCTACAGTGCTGGGATTACAGGTGTGCACCACAGTGCCTGGCAAAGCACTGATTTTTAAGAAGACTAATTGTCTATTTGACCAAGATGGAAATGGCTGTGCATTCACTGACTGGCCTGAAAGGAGTTGGGAGTGAGGTCAATGAGGAGTTACATGAATCCAGACATGAAGTAGTAGATCTTTACAGACCAAATTGTGCTCTCCCAAAGCCGCATGCTGAAACTTAACTCCAAGGTGATGATGACTGAATCAATTACCTCTAAGGGGGTAATGAGGCTAAAACGGTCATTAAAGTGGGGGTCTAGCCCACTAATACTGCTGTTCTTTTAAGAAAAGGGACCCCAGCACTGCTGGAACACACTGAGAAAGGACCCTGCCAGCTCACACAGGGGAAGCAGTGTCTAAGCCAAAGAGTGGAGCCTGGCCAGACACCCACCACACTTGTACTCTGACCCAGAAGTTCTAGACTCCTGATTTGTAAAACAGGAGATATCTATTGTTTAATCCACCCAATCTATGGTATCTTGTTGAGGCAGCCTTTGCATACTGAGCTAATACAATAATGTCGAGTAGATTGAGTTTCTGGAATAAAAATAGAGGGAGAGAAGGGATTTGACAGATGTTATTGTGACTGACTCCCAGGAATCTGGTTTCCAGCTAGATGATTGGCCAAGAAGCTTGTTTTCTCAAAAGCAACTTCAAAATTCCTAGTGAGATGGCTAGGACAAAGTGCATGTGAGAGTGGCAAGTGTTCCTGTGAGAAGTGATACCTGGACAGACCGTAGATGCTTCACCTGGATTTGCACTTTGTGCGGCCCAGAAGTCTGAGTCTTGAAGCCATAAAGTGTCTACTCAATACCAGTGCTGACACTTGCCCCCAAATAGGACTAGAATAAGAGATGAGACATCAAGAAGGTCTTTGTGTCTACTGCTGGGCCTGGAGAACTGAAAGCCAGGAAGAATAAACACTCAGCATTGTTTCAAAGACCAGGAGAGGGCAGACAGACACGTCAGCCATCAGGTACTCCTTGTCAACCGATGGATTCACGGCCCACCCTTTCCTGGTGAGACTAAGCAAGCCAAATCTTTGCCAAGACTTCCTTGGGCTCCCTACAGCCAGGCACACCCAGGGATGTTAGCTTCTTGCTTCCTATTTGGATTGCTACAGTCAACCTTTGAGACTTTTGCTGCAAGAACAGTGTTTAAACCCATGGGGTTCTCTTCGTTACAGTTCCAGGGGCCTAGAGGCTGCAGCTCAGCCTGGGGCTCCTGCGTTAGCACCTCCTGTGGCTCTTGTATATTAATCTTCTTGCTCTGGCTGCTAGGACAGTTCTAGAAGCCTTCTGACAAGAGCTTCGTCCTCCTGGGAATTGAACATTTGCTCTGCAGCATGGTGCTTCTGGTGTTATATCATTAAACGTCTCCTAGGCAACAGTAGCTGGGGCATGACTGATAACGTCTTCATACCTCCTATCCTAGACAGAAATAGATTAAGTCACACGGAAGAAAGCTTTCCAGGTTCTCCAAACCAGTTGCAACCAAACTTTAACATATATCAGAGAGGGCGACCTGGTAAGACAGACTGCAAGGCCAGAGGTTGTGCATTTCTACCTCCTTCCCTAGTGACAGAACTGCCAGTCATTCAAGGCCATGCTCTGAAAACCACTTCTATACACAAAGTAGGATATTACAAACAAATGCAGAAGCTGGAACAAAATTCCTCAGTTGTGAGCTTTGGTTTCCTGGGACATAACTTGTGCTTGAAGCTGAAGCTTCTGTCCCCAGAGAATTGCCGTAGAACCCTATTAGAGGAAGGATGGGAAGATGGTAGACTTGGGGTGTCTCCAGGCCCCCTTCCTGACCTCTAGAAGTCTGTCTGAGGAAGACTGGTTTACTCACAGAAGTCAATATGATATTCCCAGCAGGACATTCCCAGAAGAACACTTGATTTCATCTTTCTTACTATAAATGATTCAAACCCAGGAAGACAAGTCCACTGTGTGTTAGGGACAATAACGTTTTGTAAAAAGAGGGCTGGGTGGAGGGAACAGGAGTAGAAGAGATGGGGTAAATCTGGTCCTGTGTATAAACAAAAAGCAGATAGAGTTATTTTCATAATACTGGCCCAAATGTGGAAACAGCTCAATAGCAACAGTTTTGAACTCTGCATGCCTTATTTTTCCCAGGCTGCTCCTGTGTTTGTGTCTTTAGATATGAAAATTTCAACACCTCTTTTCTGCTTCCCACTGACCTGAACTCCCATCTGGTGTGGCTAATTACTTGCTTTCTCTGAGCATTGAGTCACCCACTTTTAGAAGTTAAAAAAAAATTAAAATAAACCCACATAAGCCTTTAACAAAGAAATATGGCCAGTGCTATACACAGTGCATTTCTCACTGAGATCTCAAAGCCTTCATGCCAGTGAATCCACTCATGTTTAAATCACCAGCTGTTACAAAGGTTCCTACCCAAGGAAGCCATAAGCTACGCCTACCTCTCCTCAGGTCTCAACGACAAACCAAGCTGTAATTCCACCAAAGTTTTCTCTATGCAAACCAGTGAGTGTCTAGGCCTTACTTATAGAGCATAAGGGGGTGCTCCCCTGCAAAATCTCACACTGGAAAGTCATTACCTAGCAGGAATAACAATTTTCCCAGGGGCCCATAGATAAAGCCTACATCCTCTTAGTCTTCCCCAGTCCATATATTCTAGCCTCTCCCCACGGCCAACTGTAGCTAGGCCAATGCTGCACACAACAGGTGGTAGAAGTTTGCAGGTGAGGGTCCTGTGACCCTGTCTGTCCCCTTAGAGAAAATGTAAACAGTCAGCAAGCTCAGCTGGGTCGATCTTTTGGAAGTGGGCACAGCTGAACTCCCCAAGATAACAATTGTTTGGCTAAGAGGATATTCCTGTACAATACCAGCATAAACATTGCCTTAAACACACACACACACACACACACACACACACACAAACTCTCTCTCACTTTGTCTCTCTCTTTCCCTCTTTGTCCCTCTCTCCCTCATGGAGTCCTGAAAGAAAGTGACACATTAGGGCATATATAATACGAGAATCCTCTTTGAATGACTACAAGGAAACAGCATCTTTTGGACACAGCAAAACAGTGACACAAAACTCACAGCAGTTGTGACAGCATGCACAAAACCTATGCAAGCACAACCCAGAACAAATTTCAGCTCTGAGATGAGAGTTAGCCTCAAAGCTCTTGGGGATTGTTAGCTGCAGGGAGAGGAGAATGGAGTCTCTCTGATGGTCCCTGGCCAGCCAACCACACTGCAATGAAAGACCACTCATCCAGGAAATTCAGACAGTACAGACTGGCCTTCACCGGAAGAGAGGGGAGGAACAAAGTTCGGTGGATAAGGAAGCAGGCATGGGTCCAGGAAGAGTTTGGGGGAGGGAGGATAAATATGATCAAAACACATTGTATGAACTTTTTTTTTAATCTAATCAAATGAAAAATTAAAAGCTCTATATTTGGATAGTAAAACTACAAAACTCTTAAGAACCTTTAAGCCCCACAATTAAAGGGTAGAAGAATCATGAGTTCTAGGCCAGCCTGATAATACTAACCAAAAAACAATAATGAAGTGAAGTACAGATCCAAGTAGCAACATAGATAGGCCCAGCAGATGTACTAAGAAAAGGGCCAGACCAAAGGCCACACAGTATAGTCCTTTTGCACAAAACAGCCAGTCTATTCTGACAAATTCTGACATACAGATCAGGTAGTTGCCGGGGTGTGGGACCTCAGAGCATGGACAATGGCTGCTTCGAGGGCATGGGTTTCCTTTTAGAGTGATTTTGAAAAAGCTGGAACTGGGTGGGACTTTCAAAGTTTGGAGTAGTCACCTACCTCAGAATGGCGACTTTTATGTTGTGCATATTTTATTACAATAAAGCAACGTAATTCACCACTTTCCCAGAATAAAAGAAAAACACATATCAGCATCTAATGAATGTAGAGAAAACATCTGACAGTTCCCTACATATGCTTACTTGATATGAAATCTCATTTAACCCACTGGACCCTGGGTTCAATCCACAGTTTCCAAAAATAAAGAGAAGGAGAATTAATCAGTATCATCCTTAGCTGCAAATTACCCAGCGCCTCTCATATCAAAGCATAGAAGCACATCACCCACATTTCTCCTAGAGACCCTCACCACCACACTAAAGCAAGAAAGGAGACAAGCTCAGGCTAAAAGGAAGGAGCTCTTCATGAGCACAAGTGTGTGCAAAGAAAGCCCTGGAGACTGCAAAAGCAACCATGAGAACCAGTAAGTGAGCTTAGCAAATCTCAGGACACAGGGCCAACACACGTCACCTCACTTCTAGATACCAGGAATGAGGAATTGGGAATTTGACGTTTTTGAGTGTTATTTTTGATGATACTGAGATGCATAAAATTTCTTCGTCGCTCTCCTTGCTGGAAGCTAAAACACCAACAAAAGGTGTGGGGAACCTGAGCTTATCAAGATCCATTCATTTCCTTGGCAGCCGCATCGTTGCTGGGATCTAAGTTCTCCAGAAATGGTTGGATCTATTGAGTGCTGTTCCAATCTAGAAACTGACCAAATAACTCTAAACCTTGTGCTGAAATTACAGAAGATCTACAATAACTCAGTCAATTCTGTAAAGAAAGCTGAAAGATTATGCCTGCTTCTAGGATTGAATAGAAAATCACAGTGGACAAAAGAGGCGGTGCTGACATGATGACAGACAAGCACACAATGGGATACTATAGTGTCCAGGTACAGGACTGCGCATCAGCTCTGCTTCAACAGCAGCTCTGTGTAAGCCAGCTGGTGATGCAGTCATTTCAGCAACAGAGCTAGGCTGACTGTACGCAGAGTGAGGAAACAAAGTAAGCACATAAATAAAAGCCTGAAGCTTACACCATTCACAAGTATTAACCATATGGGCCATAGACTGAGGCAAAGCGTCCAAGGCTTAAAGACTTCTAGAATTAAATACAGATGTTTACAAATGTGGAGTTGGCAAAGATTGTTTAGGAAAAAAATATATAAAAGGAATGTGCTGCTGAAAGGAAAAACATATGTGTTAGACTTCAACAGAAACTTAAAATCTGTTCTTCTAAAGTACCTTTAAGAAAAGGAAAAGGGGACCCACATATGACCAAGCTGAACATCTGCTACATATGTGTAGGGGTGCTAGGTCCAGCCCATGCAAGCTCTTTGGTTGGTGGTTCAGTCTCTGTGTAGCCCCATGGGCCCAGGTTAGTTGACTCTGTAGGTCTTCTTGGGTGTCCTTGACCCCTCCAGCTCCCTCAGTCCTTCCTCCCATTCTTCCACAAAACTCCCCGAGCTTGGCCTATTGTCTGGCTGTGGGTCTCTGCATCTGTTTCTATCAGCTGCTGGATGATACCTCTCAGAAGACAGTTATGCTAAGGACCTGTCTGCAAGCATAGCAGCGTATCATTAATAATGACAGAGGTTGGATGTCAAGATCAACCATGAGGTTGATCTTAAGCTGGGCCAGTAATTCGTTGGCCATTCTGCTCCATCTTTACCCCTACACTTCTCATGGGTGAGACAAATATGGGGTGGAAGGTTTAATGGGTGGTAAAGCCATCAAACCTCCCTCCCTCCACTGGAAGCCCCATCTGGCTGTAGGAAGCAGCAGCTTCAGGCTCAGAGGTCACCTCTCTTTGGATCCCTTTCTCCTAGCTGGGCTGCCTTGTCTGCCAGCAATGGGAGGAGGACATGCTTAGTCCTGCTGTGACTTGCAGTGCCAGAGTGGGCTGGTACCCTTGGGAGGGCCTCCCCTTCTCTGAGAAAAAGGAGAAGGGGCATGGGAGAAGAGCATGAGGGTGGGACTTGGAGGGAAGGTGGGAGGGGGCTGGGATCAGACTATAAAGTAATTAAATAAATAATTTTTTAAAAAGAAAAGGAAAGGTAACTCACTGACTAGGGCGTAAATGTATCCCGGGATACGGTTACCTCACAGGACTGGAAACAGGTGTTGGGACAGTGGTTGTCTAGCATAAGCAAGACCTTGGGTTCAATAGCAATAGCACATACACACACATAGATAAACTCACAGATACAGATATATATCACCCACAGACACACACATGCACACATGGACACACATGCACATACAAAGTACACACATGCACACACAGATACACATACATATATACCATACATAGACACAGGTGGACATACACACTCACAGAGACATGCACAGTAAACACACATATACACACACTGCACACACAGAAACACACACGGATACGGACACATATACACCACACAGAGACACATACACATAGACATGCACACATAGACACATACACATAGACACAACACACAAACACAGACACATAGACATGCACACATAGACACATATACATATCACCACACACACATTCCTGCATGTTGATAATCAGAAGATAAACAACATAATTAAAAATAGAATAAAATATTTTTAAAATGTCACAATATCAGAAATAAAAATGGACAGAAAACGCATGAGAAAATGCCACCATCTGTCATCAGTGACATGCAAATGAACACAAGGACACCTCACTTCATGGCCATTACAATGGCCACATGCACTTGTTCCAGATTCTCATATACAAGGTACAATCACCTTGTAAGTTTTCTAATTAAGTGTGCAGCACATTCGCCATAGAACCACGCCACTTCTACCACATTTGTGTCTAAAGGTGTTCGTGGCCGCTTGTTAAATGCTTCCTCCGAACTGGAAACAACTGGAAGGGCCATTAGGCAAGGCATAAATGGACTGTGGTATGCCCATCTGGTGAGAACCTAGCAGACATGAGCGACCAACTTCAGATTTACCTACACCAGTGTACATGACACTCAATAGCAGACTGAGTGAAAGAGCAGCCACAAAAGGGCATGTCATTTTTCTCACTACCAAAGACCTGATACAAATCAGATGGAGGAAGGAAGGTTGTAATTTGCTTGTGGTGTGAAGGTGAGGTTCAGGCCATCATGGTGGGGCTAGCATGGAGGCAGGAGTGGTTCTTGGCTGAGGCAGCAGAAACACGGGGCTGCTTGTTCACATGTCAGCAGCACAGGGAGCAGAGAAGAGGACAGGAAACAGGGCAAGGCTGTACAATCTCAAGGCCGTTGCCGCAGGGACCCACTTCCTCTCACCAGGCCTCAACTTCTATCGGTTCCACAACCTCCCAAATGTTCAAACCCTTGAGCCTAGCTGTGATGGGCATTTCAGCGGAATCCATAACAGAAAGGAGATCAATGGGTACTTGTCAACTCTGGTCATGAACTGACTCCAAGAAAGCTGACTGGTAGAACTAGATTAAATCACACTAAGGTCGTGACTGCACATTACACAGAACTTCAGAACAGAGACGAGGGGTGGTGGTGCACACCTTTAATCCTAGTGCCCAGGAGGCAGAGGCCTTTGGATCTTTGCGGTTGAGGCAGTCTGGTCTGTATAGTGACTTTCAGGCCAATCAGGACCACATAGTGAGACCACATTTCAGAAAAATAAACTCATGAACTGTATACTTTGAAAGGTGTTTAGTTTAATTTATTGTATATAGACTTTAAGCAAGTTGTTTTTAACATGTAGTATTTAACTGTTATAAACAAAACTGTCTCCCCAAATTTCCAGCTGCAGTCACAATGCCTAATGGGACTACTTAGAGAAGAGAAGCCCTAATCCAATAACACCGGAAGAGACCACACAAACACACACACACAGATACATGTACACAACACACACTGTGCACACATGCACACATATGCACACACATACACACCCACAAAAATGCACACATACATATTCATACACACATGTACACATATACATGCCACATGCACACATGCACACACATACACACACATACACGAAGAGAGTGTGTGTATGTGTGTGATGTGAAGACATAGCAGAATGACAGGTATGCACAAGTCAGAAAAAAATATCGCTCCAGAAGAAACCCAACACTCAGCACCCAGCGCCCAGCATCCTAGCTTTAGATTTTCAGCCTTCAGAACTGTGAGAACTGAACTTAAGTTGTTTAGGCATGTGATATTTTGTTAGCACCCTGTGAACAGACTGATACATCTTAACTCCAAAGCATAAGAAAATAACAGCTCAGCACCCTCGTCATTGCATTCTCAGATCTGTAGAATCACCAGCCAGATGTGGTTTTTTAGAATACATGTTGAAAACCTTCCTAGTTTCAGTTCTACAGACAGTCTGAACAACAGGTCAGACCGATTGTTCACATGTTAGACCCGGAAGGATGATGAGAATGACCTGCAAAAGCAACCATGGATACCAGGCAGACTCCACGGGGCCGTGTGATAGTAAGGTCCCAGGAGTACTTCTGTGTCACCCTCGAGGTAAACCAGGCTTTGGTGGCACAACCGCTCTTGCCGTGTGGTGACTCCTGCTTGGCACGGGCCACTAAGTTATTACAGGGTGTGTCCTAGCTAGTTGTTAACTATAACTTATCATGGCCCAGACCATCTCAGAGCAGAGCCTCAGCTGAGGCATCTAACCAGATAAGCCTATGGGCATATCTGGGTATCCAGCCCATGGAGGGAGGTACCAACCCTGGGCAGGTGCTCTGGACTCTGTAAGGAAGTGAACTGAGCATGAGCCTGTGAGAGAGGTTAAGAAGCAGCATTTGTCTATGGTTTCTGCTATATGTTCTAGGCAGTGACTAAGTTCCCTGGTTAGAGATAATGCTGGGTGGAATAGCAAGCAAGCCTGCCTTCAAGTTCCTGCCAAGATTTCTCTTAACAGTGGACTGTGATTTGTAATAAAACATAAATTCTTTCCTCCCCTACTTTGCTTTTGATCACAGTGCTTGTCACACAATGAAACTAGAACAGAATAATTTCCTCTCTACCTTTCATCCCTTGTACCAAAAATGATTTCTGGGGGCTAGAAAGATGAATCAGCCATTGAGAGTGTTTGCGGGCCCAGTTCAGCTTCCAGCATCCACATAGTAACCAGAAACAACTCCAGTTTTAGGGATCTGATGCCCTCTACTAGCACCCAGGGCATCACACACACGGTACATATATAAACAGGCACTCACACATACACATAAAATACAGATAAAGCTTTATAAAATAATCCCTGTAACTCCCTGGTTCTCACCTTCCACACTAATCTGGTTCAGTTACTATGAGCAATATTTTTTAGTCAACAAAGCACAATTCCGTGTCTCTTTCATCGCTATCTTACAGAATCTCAAGGTTTTCGAAATCCAGAGGAAGGAGCCTTCATTTTAGCATCACATGGTGAACTGTTCACTCAAGGTCTAGCTTTAGACCTCCTCAGACTATGGTCACTCTTGATATCAGCCCAGACTATCTGAGGCAAGTCATGGAGAAGAATTCATAAAGATATGAGGGGAAAAAAAGGTGTGCGTGGATAGCAAACCTGACCAATGAAGTGAGGGTAAAAGTTCACCCTTGAGTTAGCTCTGGAAGGGACTTAGAGAGATGCTATCAAAGGTAGGATCTTTCTTACATCATGTGTCCTACCCACCCGCAAATACTGTTTACTCCATTTAGGAAACTGGTTCAGAATCTAGCTGTGTTTCACCATCCCCACTGCTACCAGCCTGGCAGAAGGCACCATCATCTCTAGCCTGCGTTATGGCAGTGCCCTATTTAGCTCATCTCTTTTCTTTCTTTTTTTTTTTTTTTTTTTTTTTTTTTTTTTACACACAGTGCTTTATTGGCTCTAGGGCAGCTGGGAGTAACTATCCACATATCTGCTTTTAAGTTTTACTTTACTGAGAAAAATGTTGAATGTTAAATTAAGACCTGACTCTGATGGTCTGCTGGTCTGGGCTGAGACTTGAAGATAATGCATCTGTGTTACAACTCATCAAGAAAAGGTGTGTGTCCCAAGTTTCCACTTGCTGCCATTGACTTCTTGCCAGAAACAAACTTTTTTGCAGCCTTTATGACATCAGCTTCAGCCACTGCGTCAATATGTTGAAGGACGGCGGATGGTGGCATACAAGAACCGGCAACTAGGCCTGTGACCCAGTTTCACTCAGGAAGCCCTCTGAAGTCTCCATGGACATTAGGTACCCAGCTTTCAGTTTGTTGTTGGCAGTTTGGACATCTGCATGGGAAACGCTTCCTTGAGCAACCGCTCTTACTTGGTTGTAAGCAGCCTCAATAACATCACCAGCAGCTGCAGACTGGGACATAGTGTAAATCCCGAAGAGTCCAGAATCTGAATAACTGGCTTTAAATGCAGAAACAGCAAAAGGCTGGTGACTTTAGCAACACTCTGGCTCAGGAGGCTAGTGGTGCTGTTGCCCCTTTTGACATGTGGTCCAGCACCAAGTAGATGCTGAAGGACACTAAATGCATTTGCTTCTGTACTTCCAATGGCAGCACTTTCTGCTACAATAGCAGCATGGACCAGGTTGTCTCCATTTTGCTTCCTAATTTCACCTCCACGGTATTTGGCTTTTACACCAGCCAAACCAAGGCCACCCCTCATGTTGAGAAACTGTTCAGCAACTTGCCTTAAGACACGATGGCTTACACCGAGTCCAACCAATGCCATCCTTGCACTTGTGAAGTGGTTCTGAACAAAGTAATGTAATTCCTCTGAGGTTACTTTCCCTATCCGATAGTCAGGACAATACAAGGGATTAGCCAAGGCATTCTTGTAAGCAACATCATGCAAGTCCTCAATGACACGAGTCTGTGAATTCTTAAAGGCAACAGCTTTGTCGATTGTCAGCTGAGACTGAAGGGCAGCTACTCCCAACAGCGAAACTCTGGTGCTGTGGCGACATTGAGCAGGAACTCCATCAGGGTTTCAATATCATTCTGAATGCCTTCCACAGTGTAAGCCATGTTTTCCCTTGATGCAGTTACACCTAATTTACCACCAACTGCTTCAATTCCACGGGTTATCTTCAAAGACGAAGCTCCTTTGGTAGTCAAAGTAGATGCAAGACGTAGTAAATGAGCAGTTCCTAAGTTGCTGGAGTCTTCATATCTACTGCCTACTTTAATGAATAAGCCAATTCTTGATAGAGGAGCATAGTTTTCCAGAGAAGCAATCACCAAACCATTTGGTAATTTGGTAAACTCAAGACCCTCAGGCTTCAGAGGCACTCTTCCAGGGGATGCTGAAGTTTTAACCTTCGGGCAACGTTGAGGGAATAAAATCTCCAGAAGGACCCTGTCCTGCTGAGGAGCTTCATGGCTCTAGTGGATGCCCTTTCCCATGGTCACTGCCACCAGCAGCTCCGCAAGATTTTAGCTCATCTCTTGACTTCACTAGTTCCCCTGGATGCTCTCCAGAAGCTGCTGGATGAGCCACCTGTGATCTCAGCCAGATGCCATCACTTCTTTCTGGGACGACCAGGTCTCCACAGTCTAGCTATCTAAGCCCCCCAGTGCCTGCCCCTGCTGCTGCCCCACTGGTCTCACTGCTTTGCTTGAACACAAGAGCAATTCCTCTAGCCCCCAACCCCCACGCACCTGCTGTTAGTCCCAAATACCCACTTGGCTTACTCCCACTCGCTTCAGGTCTGACCTCACGTGTTATGAAACAAGGACCCCTCCCTTCTTGCTGTATCAGGAGGGCACTGCTCATACTCTCCCAGGAAGTCCTGCCAGTCTCTCCTGCAATGCTCCTCCGGCCATGCCATCACCCGACTCCTTCTTCCTGTCTCCCTCTTCCCTTCCTCTCTTTCTTGACCGTTTCTCCATACTGTAAGGTCAAATCTAAAGGGAAGCTTCCTAGATGCCGTATGACCCTTTTACTGATGGGAAACTAAAGTGGGAAGCCACTGTCCCAGACTGCACGTGTTCTCTCCGACCATCCATACTTCCGTATCTCTCCAGATTTCAACCCACATGACAGTGGTGGAGGCAAAGGAGAGGCTACAGTCTGGATAAATCCCTCTGAAGCAGCCCAGCACAGTGGTGCATGGCTGTAATCCCAGCACCCAGGCAGACAGAGGCAAGCAGAGTTCAAGGCCAGCCTGGTGTACAAAGCAAGTCTAGGACAACCAGGGCTATGAAGAGAAAACCTGTCTTCAAAAAAAAAAAAAAATCCATGGTTCCCAACCTGTGGGCTGTGACTTTTGGGATCTCAAATGACCTCTTCACAGGGTTTAGATATCAGATCTCCTGCATTTCAGGTATTACATTATGATTCATAACAGAATCAAAACTACAGTTATAAAGTAGCAATGAAAATAATTTTATGCTTGGGGATGGGGTCACCACGACATGAGGAACTGTATTAAAGGGTCATAGCATTAAGTCCACTGCTCTAGAGGCTGGGGAAGGGACCGGAGAAGACAGGATGGTACAGCTATACCTGTACTGAAGCAAGAGGCCATCGGAGACAGGTGGGACCAGATAATAGTGACCCTACCCTTCTTCCCTCCTTCCTTCTCCTGGAGGCTTCCTTTCTTACCAGTGAGCCTACTGAGCTGGGACAGAAGTGAGTGGCAACTCACTAAGGCCTGAGCTCTGAGGTCACCACACAGCCTTGTCACCAGACATCGCTGCTGACCCGTGTGCTGTGACACACTGCTCCCTTCTCTCCTTCTACACCTTCCCCTCTGGTCACTGTTCTGTTGATCCCCACACCCACTCCCCACATGTTTCTGTGGCCAGGGGATCCTTGGTGCTGCTGCAAAGCTCGGTGGGTGAGCTGCAGCCTTTCTGACAGAAGTTATGCCGCAACACAGCAGCAGCGGCACAAGCACTCCGGGTGCATGCCATATCACAAGATCCCAAATGCCCTTCCTTAGATGGCAAGATCTGCTCAATGAAAGACAGATGGGGAGCGTGCTCTAGCGGCCTCTGTCCCCTGAAAGTGCTGTTCTATAATAAAACAGTGTTTTCTCTTGGGGACATGAAAATGAGTGTCTTTGGGCAGAAATTCTGGACAATGGGCTCTCTGACAAAGAGGTCCTGGGTCAACACGGTTCATCTCAAGTCTTCCTGATATCATTCCATCACTGCCAGGGCCAGGGCCAGGATGACTCACCAGCTTTCTAAAGTGCTGTGCTGTAAACAAAAATGGTCTAGAATTTTTCTTTAAAGAATTCTAAGTGGAAGGAGAAAACAGGTGCTAAAAATGTAGAGAAATCAGTTTTTTCTTATTGCGTAACCCATAGGACAGCCTGGAGAGTGTGCAGTGCTAAAGAACCTATGAATGTTCAGATACTTCCTGAGTCACCTTCCTTCTAGGAAACCACCAGCCTCAGGAATGGCCTCCGCAGGGCCTCGCTCCGTACACATGTGCTGGAGAACTAGCCTTTTAATCCTTTTCAACCCCCGTTCTCTTACAGAGTTGGCATCATGCGGACGTTACCAACGTTTACTGCTGGTTCATGGTTCCTGGAGGCCAGAAAACTTAAAAGCATGGTGCTGGCACCTGCACAGTTTCTGGTGTGGGCCTTCTTGCTGGATAACACGGCAGAGGGAAAGACAGGATATGGCTAGCAGCTGGAGCCTCTCCTCCTCCCGTTATAAAGCCACAATCCCGCTCTAGGGGACCAGAGCGCCACAGAGGGAGGGAGCTTTCGTGCGGTGGGCTGCTGCCTAGGGCTCACCTGAGGGCATTCTCTGGAAGCCACTGATCAAGGGCACAAGCAGAAAGCCGTGTGGTGTTCACATGATGTTAACGCTGCGCACAATCAGAAGCTGAGCCATGTTCCTCCTTGGCCTATACTTTAAAAGATACATCAAGCAGAGAGAGGGGCTGGGCAGGGACTTGTTGCAGAATCAGGGCCACCACAGAGTCCCTTAACTGGGTAATGCTGAGCAGAGATGAGATTGGGGCTGCTGCAGAGTCCCCAAACATGACCATGCTTAGTGGCGCCATGGTGGTGAGACTGATACCAAGACCATAAGGCCATAAGAAATATATTTCTGGGACTAGAGAGATGGCTTATCAGTTAAGAACACTGGCTGCTCTTGTCGAAGACCAGGGTTCAGTTCCCAGCATCCACATGGCCGCTTACAGCTGTCTGCAACTCCAGTTCCAGGGAATCCAGCCTCTGCGGGTGCCAGGCCTTCAGAAAAACACACTCATACACATAAAACTAAATAAATTTCTTCAGAAATAAATGGACTTCTTTTCTTTGTAAGTTACCCCATATTTGGTGATAGCAATAGAAAGCAGGCTAATGTGCACACAATGGAAACGCCTATACTGAGGGACTTGTTTGATTTCACAGGCCAATGGCTGGAGGGTAATTTGCCTTAGGATTATTCTTGCTTTGAGTCTCATTCACAACTGATTCAGATAAGACTCTGGACTTTAGACTTTTGAGTTGGTGCTGGAATGAATTGAGACTTTGTGGGCTGTTGGGATGGAATATGTATATTTTACATGTAAAAAGAACATGAATTTTGGAGGCCAAGAAAAAATGGTATAGTCTGCCTCTGTCCCTCAAAATATATGTTAGCAATTTAATCCCCAAAGCAATAAGGGAGGTGGCCCTTTGTGAGGCTGCACCTGCACAAATGGATTGATTACAATGACTAAAAGGGTTTGCAGAGGGAATGTGTCACTTATCACTTCTTTTGTCCCTTCTGTCATGTGAAGACAGCACTCCCCCTCTAGAGCATATAGCACCAGAATGCCACCTTGGAAGCAGACAGCCATCCTCACCAGAAAGCCCAATGTGCTGATGTTTTGATCTCACATTTTCTAGTCTTACTGAACTATTAATAAAGTTCCCAATCTTTGTTATAGTAATCCAAAGAGATTAAGACTTTATGCACCTCACTCCTAAAAAGACACTCAGTTCAAGGATATGTATGTGACTGTCACAAGTCAGAGAGCTGAGGCCAGACAATACCATGCCAGAGAATGTACACACTGAGTGGAAGGAAAGGGACACAGTCTGTGAGACAGGGACTCTGGTTCTGATTCTCACGACTACTGTTAGATCTCATCACATCTAAGACACATGGGCAGACAAAACAGCACCACTTTTTAATGGACATCCTTGCTGTCCATTAAACATGACAGTCCCCCCCCACACACACACATATGGAGCAGATGTGCAGCTTGTTCTTCATGTGGGTCTCCTAACAGTGGGAGCAGGGGCTGTCTCTGTTGCCTGCCTCTGGATCCCTTTCCCCTAGAAGAGATGCCCTGTCTAGCCTCGGTGGGAAAGGAAGCACTTAGTCCCACTGCAACTTGATGACTTGAGGTGCCAGGGTGGGTTGGTGCCCATGGGGTACCTCTGAGGAGGGGAAGGGGGAGAAAGGAGAGTGAAAAGGGGGCGTGAGAGTGAAACTGGAAAGAGTGGAGGGAAGGGGCTGCAATCAGGCTATAAAGTGATCAAATTGGAAAAACAAAAACCAAAAACAACAACAACAACAAAAAGCCAATGTGACAGCCTAAGGACAAGCCTACAGGGTACACAAATTGATCCACTGGTTTCTCATTCTCGGTAATTTTTATCTATCCCAGGGGTTAGGCAATTTCTCCTGCCTTCCAGTTAGTTACTTAATGTTTAATAGATAATCCTTTTGTAGACATCTCAATAACAGAACATAAATTTCGCCATATGTACTTGCAGGCCGTCTTTCTTAAAAGCTTGTACTTTGTAAACTAGACTTAGGAAAGCAAAGCTGATTTCATCATTCCTTCACTTGACAAATATTTACTTTATCAATATCAAGTTTATACCCCATGTTCTATTTCCTTGACTCTGCATAAATAATGACTTTTAGTTTTAATGTCAAACTATAGCAGAACCATTTGAAATAATCGTCATCATTAATTAATCAACAGTGCATCCCCTGATAGAAAATTTGAAAACAAAAAGCCAAAACTATCTACAAATTCACAGACAGTGACAAATCCATTACAGCTACTGCCTGGCTAACAGCAATTTATCAGATGCTGTCTAGACAACAGCATGGTCACAGATTCATGGTGATCAATCCACGAGACACACGCGCTTCACCACTGCCCTCGCTTAGCTTTACGCCAGGAGCCGTGTCCATAAATAGAAGCGTGCACGGTATAGATGGCCTTACAGGAGGGCTCACAGACGGCCCACATTTTCAGTCTCGGTCCCCCTTCACCCTGCATGTACACAGTTGCCACCCCAGTAATAACAAGATACTTGATGCACCTATTAACATCAAGCCCTTTATAAAAATGCCCAGGAAACTGAAAAAAAAAAAAAAAAAAAAAAAACTTTCTGTGAAAGCAGGGGATCAGGGAAATAAGTGAGATATAAAGAGAAAATTAATTCCATGTTTTAGAAATGTACAGGGCTCTTCCAATAATAACGGCATGACTACATCTTTTTACGTGTTATTTAATAGAAACAATGCATCATGACCTGAACTGTAATGCCCCAAGTTTGCTGACGTCCTGACCCCTAAGTACTTTAGAAGGTGACTATATTTGGACACAGAGTCTTTAAAAGGGAATTAGTCTTAAGTGAAGTTATTAGCACAGACCTTAATCCAATGTGATTGGTGTCTTTGTGAGAAGAGATCAGAGCACAGACATGCGGTAAAAGGACTGGATAAAGGCACAGGGAGAAGATGGCTATCTGTAAGCCAAGAAGTGAGGTACTCAGAGCAGCCAGTCCTGCCAGGACCTTCATCTTGGGTTCTAGTCAGTCTAAATTCCTGCGAGGAATCAAATCTCTCCTGTATAAGCTTTGGTACTTTGTTATATCTGCCTTAACACACTGATATAGATTGCTTTGTATGTACCGTTTGCTCCTCCTCTGTCTTCTTCTCCTCCCCATGCTCCTCCATCTCCTCTTTTTCCTCTTGGTCTTTTAGGAAAAGAATACTTCTCTGTGTCCATGTATTTGGATAAGGTCCATACAACTAGTTTTTACCAAAACACACACAAAGAATTGAGCTTCATTCTTTAGCTGAGACATTTAACAACAGCTGTTAATTTTGGACCCTGTCTGTTGTCTTCCCTGCCATAAGGTTATCAAGACCACATGTTCTCTGTGGTAGAATTACAGGTGGCAGAGCTTCTGCGAGCCTGGTTCCCCAAGAGACTATGTGGAGCAAGCACTCTGTTAACCTACTCTGGACATAAAATGTGAGAAGTAAACCATTTATTTAATCCACTGAAATTGCAGGGTTGATTTATAGCTACTGCATAGCCACTTCCAGGACACAAATCCACCTCACAAAAGCCAGGGCACCAGAGTACGTGGAGTCTATGTTCAAGTATTACCTCAGCAAACTATCACCGATAGGCGATAGTGGTGCCTAGATCTCAGAGTAAGCTGCAGCTGTCTAACGGACTTACGGCCTGCTCAGTGGGAGGAAAGTCCTTCTTTGTCCTGCAGACCTGGACACATGGAAAGAGAAGTCACAGATCCCACAGGAGGACATACTGCTGCCATTTTCTTAACTTGATATAGCCTCCCTGTGTTCTAAATACTTACCCTTCTATCCATTACCAAAGGAGCTGCAGACACTCACAACTGGTCGAAGGGGCCCAGCTGGGACACCTACAAGACAATCCCTGCGGGGACATCACAGCTGAGGAACTTAAAGAACTTGAGCCTGAGCACATGGAAGATCACTGTGAAAAAGTTTCTTTTAGACATGTCGGGGCAACTACACTCATGACTCCTAACAATATGGGTGTCCACACAAGGCCTGCACAAGACCAAACCAGCTGGCATGGCAACATGGATAAGGAAATATTAAACAGGGCTCTACCATAGAGGCAGAGCTGCAGGCAATCAATGACTGTGGAGAGGGAAGTATTAGTCTTCTACTGAGAGATAGCCCTGATTGGTCTCCACTTACCCACAGTAAGCCCTAAAGAGAAAGACATAAGGGCAACACTAACTGGAGTCAGTAGGTATACCTAACAGTGTGTGTGTGTGTGTGTGTGTGAAAGAGACAGAAAAAAAGACTGTGTGTGTGTAAATGAAGGAGGAACTGGAGGAAAGTTTGTAAATTTAGTACTCATGTATGAAGTTCCATAAACTTCAAGCTAAACAATGAAGATATTTCTGTGTGTAAAATATAATCATATACAGATTGTTTTATTTGTTTAACCTCCAATTGCACATATTTGCATAATCTTAGAGCTGGAAAGACTTTGACAACCTACCACTCTTAGGTCATAGATAGTACACCTGAGATCCCTTCAGATCAAATGATCCATCAAAGACCAAAGCTACCTCAATCGAAGGACTGATGGTTTGGAAAGGCATGGGGCTTAAAAGTGCACATCCAAAGAAACCATGCTTCTTTTGACATGGCAATCTCACCACTAGGAACTGACTTACTAGAAATAGCTGAATAGATACTCACACACATACACACACACGTAAAAAGACACACATGTATAAATAAGGGAAAAAAACCTACCATGCTAGTAATATATATGTTTAAGTAATTCAAGTGCCCAATCTACAGGAAATTGACTAAATAGATTCATACTCCTGGCTCAGGTCTATTTAGTTATAAAGGAGTCAGTCTCTTCCCTGGCGTAAAATAAGTAATGCCATTTTGATAAAAACAAGAACATCAAAGATGAAGAGAACTCCCACTCATGAAAGATACATGGACTTAAGTGCACTGAGGTGTATAAGCTACACTTAAACTTTCAGGCTTCCTTTTTACTCCCTCTTTCATTGTGCTTAGTTGGACCTTTGTAACCAAACTCAGCGAGCTGGCCCAGCTCTACCAACCACTAGCTGCACGATGGGTCTCCTATCTGAAAGTTTTGGAAAAATAGTTGCAGCACTTCCTTCATCGGAGGCTGAGGACATCTCCTGAGACTGAGAGCATCAGGAGAATGCGCACTGCAGCTATGTGATCGATATTCTCGTCCCGTGATGCTCTCCGAAAACCTGGAGGAACAAGATTTCTCCTGTCTTGAGTTGTGTTTACTTTGGCTCTTTTGTTTCTTTAAAAATTGTCTAGTTAAAAAAAAAAAAACACACTCTAAACAAATTATTCTGCTTATTTCTCATCCTGAAATAAAGTGAAAAAAAAAAAAAACCCTAGTGTTTGTTTTCCTTTTTGAGTAGTGTTTACTCTACTAAGCTCTAGCAATATAAGGCATTCCAATATTCAATGTTGCTTCTAAAGAGAGTTTCATTATTTCATTACTGGACTGATAAACTGCTTTTATGAGAAGTTAATATTAACTGAGTCTTTCCCGGGTAAGTAAATTGTATTTATCAGGAGTAAGTGAAGCACATGCCACCTCTCGTGGGAGATTTGCGGCACACTGGGCCCTCTACCCAGGGGCCCCTCTCCTCAGGCCTGTGGGAGACTGGCCAAGTAGGGTCTTAACGTGAAGACATGAGATGTTTTTAGTGTTAGTAGCCATTTTCAAGCTCTACTAGACCTTTCTGTAAGGTCCACCAGAGTACACCGTTTGGGTCCATTTCCACAGACCTTTAAGCCTGAAAGATTTCTAGACTTTACAGCCTGGAATCAGAATTCAGTCTGCCACACTTCTGATGCAGGGACTCTTCAGACCATAAATGCTTTTTTGGAACTTGGTACAAGCTGTGGCAAGACTGTAAAGAAGACGATGACAGTAGGCTGTCTCTGAACTTAGCAAACTCCCGTCAGAGACGACCCCAGGCCTGGGGGTTGCCTTTGAGCCAGCACACGTGGCCTGAGGTTCTCGTAGCTGGGTAGTTCATACAGCTGCCGCCTCCCAACCCCGGTTCTTTCCACCATGTGATGATTTATCGTTCTAAAGTTTCTACTTCTTGGAAAACTGAGCCTCTGCAAAGTTAAAATAGCCTGTTCAAGGTCAGGAGGGCAGTTAGGAACTGGCAACAGCAAACTGGCAAATTCTAAAGCCTTCGGGGGCGGGCCTCACGTCTCCCCTGGCACCCTGGGTGAATGAGTTTGCGGCCTCTCAACAGTCCACACAGCTGGAAGTTTGGAAGAAGACGCTCTTAGAGAGGCCATTGCAGGTTTACACTTCAGGTTGCCAAAGAAGCTTCAAAGCAGGCATGCCAACCCCCACGCACTGGAGGGAGATGCAGACTTCACTCAGTGATTGTAAGAAGGCCCTTGGTCACTTAGCCTTGGACCACATCCCACTGCCCTCACCCGTCTCATGGTCCATGTCCTCTGCCCCCCCCCCGGGGGGGGAGATGAGGATCCTCACAGACAGCCTTTCTTTTCCAGGCACCTCTGCTCCCCTCGCTCTGGACAGGATGGGAATCTTCCGCCCTGGGGAAGACCTATGCAGGAACGGCAGGAGGCGCCAGGCACACGTGCAGCCACCCACACCTGTGCCGCACCTGCACGGTAACCCCACCGCGCCCGCGCCGCACCCGAGGGCTAACGCTGTTATGCCCCGCTTCCCGGAAAAGCGGGTAATCTGCTGAGCCATTGAAACCATTGAAAGCTCATTCGAACAGCAAAGGTGCCCCACACCCGGCAGAAGAGGAGGCAGCTTGGGAAGAGCGAGTGCAACAGGAGGCACTGCCAGGCAAGAAAGCGATGATCGCTGCCGGCCGGGCACAGACCCCTGTGCAGGAACTGTCACCAAGGATTAGAAATTGCAAGACGGGGGTGGGGGAGGAGAAAAGAGCATTCTCCGCACCAGGGGTTCAAAGCCACGTCTAGGGAGGGCTGCAAGCTTGTGCCTGTGCACTGGGACAGCCTTCTGCAGCCATGTGCAGGGCTCACCTGGCGCGCGCTGTGCTGCTGGTCCATGCTCGCCGAGATCCCCCTGCTGCTGTCCCAGGGAGCCGGTGCGGGTGTCTGTGCCCCAGCTGCACCAGACTATTGTACCTTTGCACCATGCGCCTTCCTCCCCTCCCACCGCCAAGAAGGGTCTGGTCTCTCCAGGAGACTCTGTTTGCCAATCTGAGCTTCCACTGCCTTCACTCCTCCAAAGGTCCCAAGGCCGGAGGGTGCCTGGGTCCTAGCGCCCCTCCGAGGCGCTTGATCCCCGACTTTGCGGTGCTTAGCGGCACCCTACTTACACCGTCCTGGAAATGCTAGAAGTCAAATCTCACTGATGTTCTGGAACCTGGTGCCTTTTTGGAGACTCAGGATTCAGGTTCTAAACATCTGCTAACCGTAGCCAGCGATCTCTGCTATCCCCTCACTGGAGCTAAAAGGAAACAGTGGTCAGTTTACCAACATTGCTCAACTCAAATTTGTCCTCATGTTCCCCATTCGTTTATACTTTGGGTACTGGAAGAGGTTGGTACATGCTACACATTTACCCTAAAATATCCCTGAAGTGATAAGAATGCGATTCATATCATTTTATGAATTATTTATTCTCAGACATGATTTATATTACCTTAAAGATAGTTTTCTATTGCTCAAATATGTATATTAATATATGACTATATATACCGAAGTACATACTATATATGAATATATGTACCCCATTGATAGTATCGTACATTGTAAAGGCTGTTCCTCCTCAGAGGTTCGTATTCAAAGGAATACATAAACAGCACACTGATGTGTGTGGGGGGGGGTGATCCCTCAGTCTTAATTGGATAGACAATTTATTAACAGGAGTCACAACAGATCAAGCCAAAAGCACACTGGTCTTCCTTGAACCCTCTCCCTCCACCGTAGCATCTCCAGCAATCTGTTTAGGGACTGATTGATGGACTCATTAACGGTCTCGGCGCATACTGGGAAGCTCTTGGACTCTTCTGAAGAGTAACCGGTTACACAGGTAATGTAAACACCTCAGCTGTAAAAAGCCTTGGCACCCTGCAAATGTCATGATGTTCTTGTTTTTAAGAGCTAAGTAGTATTCCGTTGGGTAAATGTGCCACAGTTTCAGTATTCATTTTTCAGTTGAGGGACCTGTAGGTTGTTTCCAGATTCTGGCTATTGTGAATAAAGCTGTTATGAACATAGTTGAGAAAATGTCCTTCTTGTGTGTTGGGGCATCTTTTTTATATGCCCAGGAGTGGTATAGCTGGGTCTTGAGGTACAGCTATTCCCAATTTCCCGAGAAACCTCCAGATTGATTTTCAAAGTGGTTGTACAAGTTTGCGCTCCCACCATCAATAAACCACATCCTCTCCTGCATGTGTTGTCACCTGAGTTTTTGATCTTAGCCATTCTGTTGGGTGTAAGATGGAATCTCCGAGTTGTTTTAATTTGCATTTTCCTGATGACTAAGGATGTTGAGCATTTCTTTTAAGTTCTTCTTGGCCATCAGAGATTCCTCTGTTGAGAATTCTCTGCTTAGCTCTGTACCCCATTTTTAAATGAGATTATTTGGTTTGTTGGTGTTAGAGAATGAGGGAATGTCCAACCAATGACTGGCCCAACCTGAGACCCACCCCATGGGAGAGAGCCAATCCCTGACACCATTAACAATACTCTGCTCTGTTTGCAGACAGGACGACAGCCATAACTGTCCTCTGAGAGGCTTCACCCAGCAGCTGAAGGAAACAGATCCAGAGATCCACAGCCAGACATTAGGCAGAGCTCGGGGAGCCTTGTGGAAGTGTCAAGGGAAGGACTCCTAAGGAACAAGAACTTCACAAGACCAACAGAACCAACCTCGGCCCATGGGGGCTCACAGAGACTGAAGCACCAACCAAAAAGCGTGCATGGGCTGGATCTCCTACCCATGTGTAACTGATGGGAAGCTTGGTCTTGATGTGGGTCTCCTAGAAAGGGGAGTGGGGTTGTCGTTGGCATGGACTCTGTTGCCTGCTTTTGGATCACTTCCCTCTAGTGGGGATGCCTTGCTTAGAGGGTTAGCCCAGTCCTGATGTGACTTGATGTGCTAGGGCAGATTGGTGGGTGAGCTCTCCTTTTCTGAGAAGAAGGGGAGGGGGAAAATGGAAAAGAGGGTAAGAAAGTAGGCCTGGGAGGAGAGGAGGGAGACTACTGCATTTGAAATGTAAAACAAACAAACAAACTTACAAAAAAACAAAAAGAAGACTTTTAAAAGTCTATAAAACAAAACAAAAGGCGTGGTGGCATCTGCTGGTAGCTGAACCAGAGGGTACACGTACCTGGCTCCTCCAAGATGAAGAGATTTCTAACAATGACCTAGGAGCTACTCACAGATCTGAGTTAGTCCAGCCCAAAGCCAAGATCAAACAACCTGTTCCTGCTGACCTTCCCATCCAGAGAAGCTGATGAGACTTCTCACGGCAGAATAGACATTTTTAGAAGTAACACCTACTTCGCAGGATGGGGAAAGAGACAAATAGGAAGATTATCTTGGTCTTACCCACTATAGAGAAAGTCCTCTGAAAGACTCAAGAGCCATATTAATGTATTAATGCTAATGCTACAGCATTAGCACCAGCTTTTATGTGGGTGCTGGGGACTGAGCTCAGGTCCTAATGAGTGCACACGAAGCACTTCACTGTTGAACCAACTTCTCTTTTTTGAAACCCCTAAATTTGTAGTGCTTTGTTATATAGTGATAGAAAAACTAATCTACTTCTTCCTTTTGCAGATGGAAAAATGTGACAAAAGAAAGTGAGTTAGAAGGGCCAAGACAACTTAAGGAGGCAGAATAATGTATTGTTATGTCACAGTCATGGCCTTTGTAGGCCTGTACAGCCAAGGAGACACGCAACAGTGTCTCGGACGATAAATAGCTGGTGCCAAGGTGGAGATTTGGTGAAGGGCAGAGAAAAAAATACAAACGGCAACAGGCAAAGCACAGTTTGCCAAACTGGATCCAAGGGTGGAGGGAGCATAAGTGTTTCTAGAAAGAAGAATAAAATAAATTAAAATAAAACTGAGGAAGAGAACAGAATGATGGCAGGAAACATCTCCAAACCCCTTTCTTAATAGTATATGAAAGTCAAATGTAAACCATGTTATTTGCTTCTTGGAGTATGGGGTTTTCCAAAAGAGCTCTCAAAAAGAGATTCTAGACAGAAAGATATGTCTCTGCATTGTGTGCTGCAAATGGTTGACATGTCCCAGACATGTTTAGCACCCTTGGCCTGAGTCCTGACAGTTCGCATGAATTGTTAGGCTATCAGTATCTTTAGATGCCTAATATTTACATCTTTTCCATTGCATTCTTATTGGGCTACAGTGGCACAACAGCCAATCCTAAATATTTTTTAAGAACTGTGTACCTCCAAAGGCACTGCCAAGGATGGGAAAGGAGGAAGAGGGAAATGGATAGAAGAAAAGGGAAAGTAACCACAGCCCAGCTGAGGAAGGAAAGGAGAAAGAGAGTCCCGGAATCAAAGGAACAGAATTGCCGGGGGAGCGGGAACAGGACAGCGTGTGAGCAAACCTGCACACTGAAGGTTTGTCCTTGCTCCTCAGTGTCACTGGCCTGGCTGTGCCTACGTGGGAGACTCACGGATGGCAGCTAAGCTTCCTTGTCAAACCCCAGTGTCTAAAATGAGTGACTGCTCGAAACTCAAGCCCCAGCCTCCCAGAACCCTTCTCTTGTCCGCACCAACAAGCCACCACTCGCACTGCAGTGTCCCTACCCCACATCTCTTTTTGGGCACCCTAATGCCAAGAGTGAAACATTCGATTTGAGCCCCAACCATCTTCCTCTGATCCAACCCAGGGACATAGGCAAAGCCAATATAACAAAAAAAAAAAAAAAAAACTTAGATGCACCAAAATATGCACTCTTCCTGCTCAGGCCTATCAGTTTCTTCTCCTCAGTTGCTGACATTTTCTCAATGTTCAGTTGGTTTGGCACTGAACCAGATGCTTTGGATCCTTCTAAACTCCCCACACACATTTTGTCAGGGTCAGAGGGTAATAGTACCTGACGCCAAGCCTGACGACTTAAGTTTGAAACTAGGGACTTACATGGTAAAAGAAGGAGTCCTACAAGCTGTCTCCTGGCCTCTATGTGTGTCATGGCATACGCACTATTACACATGCATGCATGTGCAGACACACACACACACACTCATACATACGGGCACACAAGATAAACAAATAAAATATAATAAAGACATGTTTAAAGGCTGTTAAGTGGGCATTCTGTCCTCACTTTCCTCACCTTAGGATGATGAATCATGCCAGGGAGGGTGAATGAAATAGACAGCCAAACCAACTTTTCCCAGTTCACAGCCTTGCTAAAGGCCCTGTGTCTAGTTGTACAGCATAGAAGCTGGAGTCTGGTGGCTTCTGATTGGCTAATGGCTTTCTGACTCCAGACATTCTGTGCAGATCTGTAATTCAGCAAAAATGTGTAAGGGAAGAAGGAAGTGTTTTCTTCTGAGGAAGTAACAAGATACCTGGTCACCCAGGATTGCCACAGCAGCAGTAATCTATTGGTGACAAAATCCTGCTTCTATTAAGCAAGTTAAAATAAATGGGGGTGCACCATTTAGATTCCTTTGAGTATGCCATTGGTCACTCTTCCTTGAAGGTCAAAGATGTTAAAGGTACTTACTGACAAGCTGGTGTTTCCCACAATATGAAAAACCAATAACAGGTAAATACAGAGGCACATCCTGAAATCCCGGCACTGAGGAAACTAGCAGTGCTAGTTTAAAAAGATGGCAGCCCTAGGCTGGTCTTGGCTATGGAGAAGGAAGGAAGGAAGGAAGGAAGGAAGGAAGGAAGGAAGGAGGGAGGGAGGGAGGGAGGGAGGGAGGGAGGGAGGGAGGGAGAAGAAGGAGAAGAGAAAAAAGAAAAAGGGGGAGAGATAACGGAAGAGAGGAAGAGAAATGGAGGGAGGGAATGTGAACAAGGAAAGGAGGGAGGGGAAAAGGAATGAAGGAAGACCAGCTGGCCAGTGCTGTTGAGTACTTGTGTGTTTGACAGTTGAAGTTGAGGCCATTGTTGGCCTTCCACGATCACTGAAATCACTGTCAGTGCCTGAATTAAATTCCCCCCTGTCATTTATCCATTTGTGGGCACAGCACCACCATATCATCACCAAACCAGAGGACTATTCAACATCATCATCTAGACATTGTCTTTTGACTTTGAGAAACCAGCTGGTGTCATATCTAGCTACCTCACTGTAAAATGCTGTAGATTCGGGATACTAGTCCAGTTTCTCATCATTATCTTGAAATATTACCCAAAGGTACTACAAGGAAACAAATATACTTCCTACAGAATTGTAGACAAAATATTCCCAACCCAGATCTCTGGCCTTGGCTCAAGTCAAAGAGAGGGAAACAGAAAGTTTGGAGAACACTTGTAGATGCCATGTGAGTGTGCATTTACTCCATGGTTTGCAGATACAACCTTGCAAAGATTAAGTGTAGCCACACATGGTCACTCACTTTCCTCAATAATGAGCTATGACCTGGAAGTACAAGATGAAATAAACCATTTCCTTCTCTAAGTTGCTTTTAGTGAAGGTGGTTGTCACAGGAACAGAAAGGAAATCAGAACAAAATCCAAGGGAAGATGTCAGGGAAGCAGTTAGACCTCTGAACCTATAACTGAAAACAATGGCTATTTGACCATAAACTTGGGAGTAATCAGTTTATGCCTATCACTATGAGCTGAGCCCTGAATCACATCACCAAAGGAAGAGGAACCTCCAGAAAGGAGCAAAGGGCACAGAAATATATTCCGTGTCTACCAACTCTTAGAGGGCGAGGAGTGAAGGGGATGCCAATAGAGACAAAGGAGCTGGGGCCCACGAGACAGGAGGAAACGTGCAGAGAATGACATTAACTAGAGGATCTATCCACTAATGGGAGCATCTAGAAGATGGGGAGTCCCAGAAAGATTTAACACAAGAAAAAGATGGTGACTTGTGCACTATATCCATAAATCTGCAGGAATAGAGAAGCTTGAAGTGAAGATCATCAGAGACACGGAGACCATTAACAACAATCCAGAAAGAGCTGGTAAGCTCAGCAGCTGTATGAGGGAGGGAACAGAAAACAGGAAAAGAAACTTTGGGGTAAACTAGGACTTGAGAGTCTGGGGGTGGCTCAGGGTACTCATTCCTCCAACAGAGACAGAGATGGGTTTTATAAAAACAAGCATGAACAGGCTTGTGGTTTTGAGATGTCCCTATTTCACCCAAGGGAGCTATCCAGAAGGCCAGCAAGTGAAGGAAATAATTTGGATTAGAACAGAAAAACCAGGCATCGACACACAGGTCAGAGGAGGCTCTAAGAAACAGACCTAAGGGTCATGTCTCAAAAGTGATCACCACCTTTCGAAGGGGAAATAGAATGAACGGGTGTGGAGAAAGAGTCAGGCTTCCAGCTGATCTCAGAATAACCTATTCCACAGCCAAGACTATTGAGAATAAAGGGATTTCACTCAAATCCTACTTTTGACAATACTTAGGGGGAGACATGGGACCCAGGGCCTCTTGCATGTGAGATAAAAACTTCAACATGGAATTATATCCCCAGCTTTTTATTGCTAAGCTACTCAGGCTGGTCTGGGCTCCTCTGTAGCCCAGGGAGTCTCTGAACTTGTGACCTCCCATCTCAGTCTCTTTGTCTCTGAGATCACAAACATACCAGCAGTCTGTTCTACATATCACATTCTAGAGTGGAAGGGTTATTTTGTCCTTTAAAAGATGAGGTGTGAGTGCTTGGGTGGGGTCAGTTATAAAATATTTTCCTAGATTTACTGCTAAGAATAAAATTTCATTTTCATAAAATTTCCGTAACTCCTCTCAGTTAGTTTGTATTTTAAAGGAAGGCAATGCAGACAAACTAAGAAAACATTGCCCTTAGATTTTGATGGGCTATTTTTAATCCCTCTTCCTAGGTTTCTGTTCCTCAAGTTGGTTTTTCTCTATTACACAGAGAATCCTGACTAATATACATGTTGTCCTCAAATTCACAAACATCCCACTTAACAAAGACTTCTAGAAACAAATTTTAGAAAAAAAAAAAAAAAACTGGCCATGTTTTAAAACCAACCAGCCAACTTCATACATCTGGTGCCTGATGTTCAAATAGCTACACAAGCCAGTAAGGGCAGCTTGGGAGCCATTACCCTCTCTCCAGTTGCTAGAGGCTAAAACCCAAACTAGCAATGAGCACAAATCACCCTTCCTGCATGACTCCCCTTTATCTGTAGAGTTAGAAGCCAGAGGTATTAGTTTTCCAAAAATAAACTAATTAGTAAGGGTTCCACACCTGTTTCATGCTTGTGTCCAGCTCTTTCCAACCCACATATCTCCTTCGTAGCCACCAAAAAGATCTTTTCACACCCCTTCCATACCAAGAACTGATATTAGAGTTCATGTGTGTTATGAGTATGTTGAAAATCCGGCCCCCAGTGTGGTAAAGTAGAAGGACCATTTGGTTCTTTAAGAGATGAGCTGTAGGGAGAGACTGTGAGGGCTAGTGAAACACATTAGACAGGGAAGCTGGTGACAAATGTTTGGCATTTCAAGTTCTTGGAAGTCACAGCCTGAGGAGTCATGATCAGACATCTACCCATGACAACTCTCTCCCCATGTCCCTAGCAGAGAAAGCATCATCTTCAACATGACCTCATTTTCTGTTTGTTTGGCTAGCCCTCTGTGTGGAATGCACAGGCCCGTGGTTTTGTGTGCTCAGTCCCTTCACACAACCCATGCTTTCTTCTCCATAAACGGTCAAGCTACCAAGTTATCCCAGCCCTGCTTTCTTCCACATCCTTGTTTGTAGTTACACATGTCACTACCTGCTTATGCCAGAATTGTTTACACTCAATTCTTTTTCTTAACTCCTAGGGCTTTGAAAGGTCTTGATGACAGGATATCTCACATAGCTTTGTTGCCCTGATTGACATGTGGCAATACTTCAAAAGTTGACATTTCCAGCTAAATCTCAGTTGACTGACTGACAAAATAAATGAATGGATGAATGAGCAACTAAGAGCATTTGCACTTGGGGTGGCAATACACTTTCTTCTGCATCTCCCAAGACGAAACACTATTTCACATAATTCATCCAGAACAGAAAATTCACAAAAGCAAATGCCATTATATTTGAGAAGAAATATTTTCAGACTGTTTCCATATGTGTTTCTATATATACAGGTTTATGTAATATTTTAAATCAAATTCAACACCATGTGGTTATGTATCTTCTAGAAGCTTATGATGATGATTTAGGTCAGAGCTTAAAACAATGACAAAAAAGTTCTTAAAGGAGATTTGTTCATTTATTCTCCAGCTCTGTTCATTTTCTATAAGTTTCTTGTCTGGGTTTGGCTCCAACATCACTAGCCATCTGTGACCTCTGACCTCTCCAGGCAGAAATCTCTTCCATGAGCTTCACTGCCCTTTGTACAGAGCTTTGCTGTGGCTTTTTATCCCACTGCTCTGTGGACACAAAAAATATGTCCATCTTATAGCAGATGGTATGTTCCTCATGAGCAGATAACCCATCTTCTTTACCTCAGTCTCCCCTATACTTGCCATCACTCCTGGCACAGAGTATTACACTCAATAAATATGGACAGAATTGGATTGACTTCGTGGTGATTATGTACTTTGGACCCTAAAATCTAAGCAGTGGTCTCATTGGTTTAAAATCCTGTGGCACCCACTTTAGGAGAGTGAACCACCTCCACAGCAGGGCAGGAGTAAAATTAGCCTCTCATATTTCAAGTCACAGAGTAGAGGGAGATGGGGGAAGTAGCATGGCTGGAGTGTCTACTCAGTGCTCAGCCCTCTGCTGCCTCACCATTTCAAACGCCCAGGATGTCTGCAGGTCCCTGTTGCAGTGGGACAGCCCGGGTCGATGGGGCCAGCCTTAGACACAGTACAACTAGTGGTGGCTCTGTTGCACTGGGCTTCAGGAAGGTGACGGGGGTCCAGACTATCTCTGACGTGCCCACAAAGCCCAGGGCCATGGGACCATTGCTATGCTTCTATCCTCTGAATTCTCATATCTGGGGGTCTGCAAATGCACTCCCTCTACGGATTCCACAGTTGCTCCTCTTTTCCCCACCTGGCTAGTCACCCTGGTCCTCTGGACAAGTAATTCTCAAATTGTAGTTTCCAAACTACATCATCCAGGAGCTTGGATATGTGAACTCTTGGGGCACTCTAGGAGCCTCGCTCAAAACCTCTGCGGGACAGGGAGCAGGGTACTGAGCAGCACTGTTCAGAGCTCTCTCTTAATCGCATTGCCCCAGACAAGCCTTCCTTGACCCTTTTCCCCCACTCTGTATCAGGCCCCTACTAGCCTCCTCTCTCACATAGTAGCCTCACATCTGTAAACTGTAGGGTCACCAGTGCATTTGTTTAAAGTATTATCTTCCTTAGCAGACTGAGTTCTTGTGAAAGCAAGGACCACGTGCATCTGGAATTTTACAGTGCCCCTGACATTCCTCGGACTCCGCAAACACCTTTTTGTCAGTTTTTCCTACCCACAGTCTGCTTCTGCATCAGCCTGCCCAGGAGATGGTGGAGCACTTCTGAGCCCACTGCGTCACAGAGCATGAAGATGGCCGAGTCGCGTTCTCCATCCAGGGTGACACTGTGGGTCACCCCAGGACCCCTGTGCTGCCCCTGCCCTTATTTCCTCTCACAGAGGACCCACACCACTAGGTGAAGGGTGAAAAACTGGAGGATCCAGGCAATTTGTTGTGTCCTGAGAGGCTGAGATTCTTTTATGAAGTGGGACAACAACATTCCTGACCGTACTAGATTTTTGGTAGTGGCCACTCTTGCTTTTCATGACCCAGAGCTTGGGCTGGCTCGAGCCAGGCTGTGCTGTCACTCTTTTTGGTAACCCAGTATCTCATTCTTTTTTTTTTTTTCCTTCCAGGCATAGTGTGTGTGATATGGAATCAGTATTCACTCTTTGCCTTAGCTTGGTTACATAGGTAAAGATAGCTAGACTTCAACTTCTTGAAAAAATAATTTTCAGAAATTCTATTTGTGTGTTTGTGGTTGCGTGTGTGTGTGTGTGTGTGTGTGTGTGTGTTTAAATGTGAGTGTAGGTGTCTTGGAGGCCAGATGTGTCAGAGCCCCCTGGAGCTAGTTACTGACAATTGTGAGCTACCTGTTATGGCTGTTGGGAGCTAAACTTAGGTATCCTGTAAGAATATTGTGAGTTCTTAACTACTGAGCCATCTCTCTAGTCCTAGAAAAATATATTTTAGTAGGCATCTTCATTCCTCATGGCCGGTGGAACTCTCCTATAAGATTCTGCCTTCAACAACAGTGTCACTTATTGTTTGTCGTCTGAGTCTTTCTGGTCACACAGAAACTCCTAGAGCAATACCCAGAAGGACTATAGAGTAGAAATGGCTGTGTCTACCCCAGCACCTCATAGAAGCACATAGCTTCTTTGCCTGTGGGGAGCCTTTGCGAGGGTGGGATGGAACACGGAGGAGTTCAGAAGTGGGCCTGATGTTAGGTATTGACCATGGGATTTTGTCTGTTCCAGCTTCCTTGTTAGGCGGCAGCCTATTCCAGGCCATTTTTGTTGATTTCAAAGCAGGGTAATACTGTGTAGCCCAGGCTGGTCTCAATTTTGCAATTCTCCTGCCGTAGACTTCTGGGTGTAGGAATATAGACCATCTCTGGCTATTCTGTCAGTTTTAGGGGGAAAAAGTGACCAAGAAGTAGAAAGCAACCTCAAGCCAAGTGTGTGAGCCCTCAATAAACCATAGGCTATTTTGCTAGTGTAATTGGAGATCTTTAAACCCAAACATAAAATCAAAACCAAGGGCAAACTAAGGTCAGGGCAGTGAAAAGCATTGACATCCACTTCTAAATACCAAGGAAGATTTCAGGTGACAGGAGCTGGCCCTATGCCACCTCACAGGGTGGGGTGTCCTTGTGTCCTTGCTTTAAACCGTCAGATCAGTTGGCTCACTGACTGGGAAGGCCCTGGGCCTCTCTTATCAGATCTTAACATCAGAAGCCTGAACAACAAACATCTTCCCAACCGGGGACAAGGAAGTCCTATCTCCCCAGGGTCAGAGGCTGAAAAACAGTTAGCAAGCTGGCCTTGGAGGCTTTGCTGACAGAGCAGAAGACCCAGGGGACACACCTGGAGCTTCATTTCAAGTTAGAGACCTGCCCCTGGGTTTAGGCTCTCAGAAGGTGTGACAGGGACACTTGCTGACAAGCTTGAGGACCAACAATACAGCGAGGCTTTGGGGAAAGCTGGCTGTCTACTAGTGAGATATGAGTGCCATTTTCTTCCCTGTAGGCATGACCCCAAAAGTAGTTTTTATACATGGGAAGTGGTTTGCCTTAACCCAACATCTCCTGATTATTCCTGCCTCCTGGATTCATCTTTGCTCTGGACTCTGACCTACCTTGAGGCAGTAGAAGCCCAGAAGGGTCAGGAGAGTACAGCCAGTGAGGCAGTCCCCATCAGTCATTGTGGGTCTGGGAGCTGTAAGCCCACTCCCGGTCCAGAGTTCTGTTGCATGGCCATAGTAGGTGCTCTGTGCCAGGACTATCATGTGGCCTCTCTGTTCCCTGGCACCTCAAGTACCTACATCAAGAAGACACACCTGTCAAGAGCGAGGAGTGGGCAACTAAGCACCTTCCACTGTGGATCCTCAGCAGCCAGGCCTTGCAGGACTGTGATGACTTGCTCTTTGTATTGTTTTATCAGTTCAGAGAGAGGTGCTGGTGTTTGTGTGTGTGTGTGTGTGTGTGTGTGAGAGAGAGAGAGAGAGAGAGAGAGAGAGAGAGAGAGAGAGAGAACCCTGTACAACCC
This sequence comes from Meriones unguiculatus, assembly GCF_030254825.1. NCBI lineage: Eukaryota > Metazoa > Chordata > Mammalia > Rodentia > Muridae > Meriones > Meriones unguiculatus. Next base: position 68,162,799 of record NC_083354.1, read on the forward strand.
TTGGATTCTAATTGAAAATATTTTTTCTAGGCTCAGACATAAATTCACTTGTCATCACTTGATTCCTAACGGAGAGAGAAAAAAATACAATGGAAAATTAGATCCTGTGTCACAATGTCATGGGTATAAATAAAATGAAAGGCAAGCTTGACGTCAGCAGTGAGGATTCTCACATTCCACTCCACTTCCTCATCAGCAGATATTCAGCTCAATCACCCCCTCGGGTGTGGGAGCTGCTGGTGTAAACAGGTGGAGCTCTGATCATGGGGACCATGCTTCTCTCGGGGTCCCATGGGGGGAGGATTGCTTCCTGGAGTAGATATTTCCTGAGCTGAAGGAGTCATTTCTAGCAGATGCTGTAATTCCTCCTTCTTAACCCACTCAGTGTCCTCCAGGCTACATTCCACCCTATTCTAGTTTGTTTTCTATTGTGAGGATGAACACCACGACCAAACGCAGCGTGGGGAGGAAGGAGTTTATTCATTTGGCTTATACATCCCAGGTCCCAGTCCGCTGAGGGAAGTCAGGGCAGAACCTGAAGGAATTCTACTTACCAGCTCACTGCTTACCAGCTTTTCGCCCATGGCTTGCTTTTTTTATACAACTCAGGACCACCCTCCCAAGGGTGACACCATGCCCAGAGTAGACTGGGTTTTTCACATCAATTATTGATCAAGAAAATGTCCCATAGACTTGCCTATGGGACAACCAGATGGAGACGTTTCCTGAATTATGTTGGGTCAAGTTGACAAAAAAAAAAAATCTAACCAGCACATACCCCAAGCTCCATCTCAGCAGAGCACGGTAGTAGACACCTACAATCCTAGACCCGAGGAAGCTGGGGCAGGAGAATCGCAAGTTCAGAGCTAGCCCTGCCACGGCAAGGTCCCGCATCCAAATGAAATGAAACAAAATAAAACATCTATCTTCTAAGAGGCAGCCAGACTTTGCCAGACTCTGTCCTGGGAGTCTGACAAGCTTATACTTCTCTTCCCAGAAGAGGGGAGCTAAGGGTCCCCCTGCACAGGAGGGTCACATGTAGATGACAGCCTCTACTGCTTGCTCAGTTTTGATGGACAGCTGGAAAGCAACATGCAAGTCAGCGTAGGGGAGTTGGCGCACATTTTAAACACGCTGGATGCACAGGGCTGTCTGAAGAACCCACAGTAAGTAATTCTGTACTATAAGCACCCCCTGCGCGCCCCTCCTTGTGATATCACTATTTATTTATTTATTTTTAGATAGAGAGCTGGCAGAAAACTGTTAACTTTTTACCAACTGAATATTTTGAGGGATTAAACATCAATTCAATGTAGCATTTTATATTTAGCAGCTGTGTTTCCCATGGAATGAGAAATCACCAACTTGGTAAAGTGCTTCATTGGCAAACAGCTTTGGTAAGACCAAAACACCTACCAAAGGGAAAGAGAAGAGTGCCCCACCTCCCTAAGCATTGAGTGGCCATGCAAGGGCTGCCCGGCAGTGAGAAGGGAGGACAGAGCTATGTCCTCAGAGCACCCCAGCCTGTCGCTCATTCACAGAGAAACACGTGCACGACCAGGACCTTTGTCAGGTCTGTATTTAAAGTGGGAAGGAGCAGAGGCTGGTTTTGTCCTGGAAGCTTTACTGCTTCTGCCTTGGTGCATCACAGTACGGCATGTTTTCTGTAAGATGATCTTTCCTGGGAACCAGTTTCAGTAATTCCTGGTCAATGTGAACACCTTGAGTAACAGATGTTCTGAACAATAGTTCAACATCGGAACCTATTTTCATCATCTCTTTTCTCCAGAGAGGTCTCTAGTTTATGTTTTTTAAATTCTTCACTTATCTTTACTCCGGCTGCTTTAATGCTCTGCTATCATTTTTAAAAACCTGTTGTCTGGTCCTGTGCAGTGTTTTAAGGAGCTCTGTCACCCTGGCTCTGTCACCTTGGCGGGCTGACCCATGGCTCTGATAACACTATTCTTGTATTGGGTTTTCTTCAGAGTACTAAGCAGCCTTTGTGCTCTGAAGCTTAAAAATATGCATGTGTGAATACACTGTAGCCGTTAGTTCAAGTCCCTGTGAGTGTCTGCTGTTATCTGACTTAATGTTTTGATTCTTGGGGCCATACCACACCGCTGTATTTACTACAAAGAAACTGCTGTCTTAAATCATTGCTTTGGAACCGCTGCATTCAACAGACATCAGTGTGGCCACCTTTCTACAGGAAACGATGCTGGTAGTGGCAGATGGAGATGAGGGTACCCTACTACTCTCTTCTGCACTGACCAGGGGAAAAAATGTGTTTAACCACAACACAATGTACAGTGTGGAAAATAACGGCCTCAGGTGACCCATAGGTAAGTTTAAGTCAGTGTATCTCTTCCTGGCTGTTTGACTCTGGCATTTCTCTGTGAGAATGTCCCGTGCCCCAGGTCAGCAAGCAGTGCCAGAAATAATCAATGGAGAGTGTCACACACAGTACCTAGGGCCTGATAGGTCTTCACAAATGCTGATGGAGCCTTGTTGTTTCTTTTCTTCCCTGTCTCTGCTCTAGAAGTGCATCTGCTGCCTAGAAAGAAAACATACGGAATGAAATCACTGTTTCATATACGTATCAGGTAGCATCCATGCACTTGCCCTGCCCTATAAGTGTATACACACACACACAAATCATGCATGTACACACACATACATACGTGCATACACATGCACACAAGTCAGGCTTGAAGCTAACTTTACATACATCCGATTATTCCAAGGCACACATTTTGTAGGTTATTTTTGGACCTACATTTCTAACTGTTCCCAACCAGAAAAAGCTGATTGGATTGACAATGGACTGAAATGGCATTTGGCCATTTTCCTCTCTGTGTGAACTCAGTGGGGCAGGACTTCTTAGCAGCGCCTAGATTTCAAATCCTCCTCACTTCATGTCCCATTATGGCACCACGGATGATGCTCTCTCTCGCCTGAATTCTGAGAGACCCATTTTGCAAGATATATTTCCGTGAGGACTGTTTTTTTTTTTTTTCTTTTATCAAAAGACTCTCATGAGGGAATATTCTTCTTCAAGAATTGTGCCAGGACCAGCCTGGGGCAAAGCTGTGAAAGGCAAGACGATGGTTTTCTCCATTTCTTCTCCTGCTCTCTTTCCAAACCCAAATATTCTACATCTGAATACCATAACTCGCTTCTAAAACCTTCTGGAAGGTTCTAATTTGACTCTCTGCAGGCTTCCTTATTTCTTATATCTCAAAACTTCCTCTTCTCATATAACCCTTGCGGAGTATACCTATCATGTGGCCTGTTTGAAGCCGTGAGGTGAGACGGAGAATGTGTGCCTGGAAGGTGAATAGGGTCTTCTGTCATGTGTTGTTGTCTGTTAAAGAATCCCTGTTGTAGCCAGCATGGTGGTGCACACCTGTAATCCCACCACTCAGGGAGGCAGAGGCAGGTGGATTCGCTGTGAGTTTGAGGCTAGCCTGGTCTACAAAGCAAGTCCAGGACAACCAAGGCTACACAGAGAAGCCCTGCCTCCAAAACAGAACAAAAAAGAACCCCTGTTGTTTGGTGTAGACTCATTTCAGAGATGTCTTCCTGCCAGAAGAGGAATACAATAGAAGCCAATAGCCCTATGCTCCCTTTAGAAATTAGATGCTCCACTCTGAAAGACACTCAGTATTTTATCTTTCTTTGGAGTAAGTAGCACACTAGAGTTGGCTTATACTGGTTCATGGGGACCCAGTGTCAAAATTTGGGAAATTTTGCCATCAGTTACTGTCAGTACTGATTAATCACTGTCAGTATTCAATTATATTAAATAATACAGCTATATTAAGTTATCTAGGTAGGCATACAATTAAACAAATACGGAAAAGGCAAAAGCAATCGATACTGAAACCTCACCATAGCCTAATTGGTTCACTATACTTCTTACAGATGCACTTGAAGTTTGGCACTGCCACTCAGCTATGGCAGGAGGTTTACCCTGGGGAGTCTGGAAAACTTCTGTATAGACTGTCTCTTCTCTCTCCAAGTCAACCACTAACATTCCTCAACACAGCACTGCTGTGACTCCCGAAAGCTCAAGAGCTGCCTGGGTAGTCAGCTGAGGACAGGTCTATAATGTCGAATTCGTGGCTATGCTAAATCCCTGCCTGGGCTTTCTCCAAGTTACTTTCTTCACATCTCTCCTTCTGTCTCTTCTTCCTGCCTCAGAGACCCACCCCCAACCCTTACAGTCATACAACCTTTACATACTCTTACAGTCAGTGTACTGGGCCTCTGGAGGGTGACTACCATCAACACCAACCCAAGCCCCGGGGGAGGGGGCATCTGAGGAAGGGAACCAGGGGCAGATTGCTTCTGGATGTTAAGAGGGAAACACCAGAGCCAATGGGGGATCTTAGATACAGGTCCCTGGTGACACCACCTCTTTTCACCATTTGGGCCTACAAGCTGAGGCACATATGGTTTCACTCATGTCACTCTGCATACAGACACTGCTGGAAGACATCCAGTGACAGAACAAGAAAGTAGATATAAACTTAAACAGTTTCACCCTCTGGCTTTGGGAACACCAGCCCTTTGCTTTTTAAGACTGAGCACTGAGTCAAAAGAGATCATCTTCAGAAGAATTCAGCCTTGTGTACTTAACAGAACCAAGTTACATTTAATATCATGTATGGTTTGAGCTAACCCCATTATGATTTTTTTAAAAGCCCCACATCCACTTGGCTTACCATTTCCCACTTATCTAGCTTATCAAAGAGCTGAGATTTGATCCCAGTGCTAGCCTTGCCATGGGGCACTAGTTCATCCTGAAGTCACCAGTGAACCTATGAGTTGCTTTCTTATTCATCCTCTTGGGCCCTTCCACCAGCTTGCCTGCTGACTCGGAGCATTGTCCCGGCCACAGAAAAAGTAAGGTTACCAGCAAGTAATATTAGAGGCTTGCCTTCAGCATCCTTAATGGATGACTCCAAACAGGGAAGGCAAGGCCATGGCTCAGGGCACGTTTAATGGACTTGGGAGAGTTCTGAGAGTCACAAGAGGTTGTGCTATGGAGAACAGAGTTCTCAAACAATGAGGCCACATGTCCTAAACTCCTGGAGAACCTTGTGTGGGTAGGTTTCTTCATTTTGGGCTTAAGGACTGGATGACATTAAGCCTTAATTAATCTGCTGACCAGTTGGGCAGCAAGCCTGAGAGGGAGAAGAATGACCAGCTTTACAGACAGCTGCTCAACAGTCCTTGGGCCAGACCCAAAGACCTGGGAGAAGAAATGCCTTCTTGTATCCTTACAGTAGGAGTTTTTTGTTTTACAAGATATGACTAGCATGTTTATACCGAACTGTTAATAGTTCGGTTATTTGAAGGGAAATGAAGACTATTCTTAAAGCTCTGCTATCCACAGAGTTTTCACTAGGTAATTCTTCTTTTCCCATCTTCCTTTTACATTGCAGAGGTCAATAATACAATCTTGAGTTTACAAAGCATATCAATCTTTGTATTCTTTTTTAAATCATTTATTTATTTTATTTTATGCACATTGGTGGTTTGTCTGCATGCATGTCCGTGTGAGCGTGTCAGATCTTGGACTAACAGACAGTTGTGAGCTGCCATGTGGGTGCTGGGAATTGAACCTAGGTCCTCTGGAAAACAGTGAGTGCTCTTAACCACTGAGCCATCTCACCAGCCCCCAATCTTTGTATTCTTTTCTGTTTCCCCAAATGAGTCATGTGAGCACCATACCAAAGGGTCCTGTTGGAGGCATAATCCCCCCAAAGACGAAACAGTGGGGAGACATTGTTCTGGGAGGCCCCCATGTCCTAATGCTGGGTTCCCTCCAATGTCCCCCAGGATCCTATTGCTAGCACTAATTCCTACCCCAAAATTGAGCTCTGAAGGTCCTTTGTCTTTTCCCTGTTTGTTTACATGCCTGTCTCATGGGAAAAGTCAATAGCAACTGGTTGCTTTGGAAGGACATGTGGAAATCAGTTTAGTTAATTTTCCCATGAGCAAGATAAGTGCTTCCTTTTAACCTGTCTTCATTGGCCATCAAGTCTGTTTTGTTCTCAGGCTGCCTTCAATGAACATGGGTAGTAATTCTTGGTGCAAAGAAGTCAAGAAGTACCACCAGGAACTACTGTGAGTGGTTATTAATTCCTTGTCCCACTGGAGATTTGCACGTTCGGAAAGGCTATTTATTCATGTATTCGGCCCCATGATTTAAAAAGTGGTTCTTTTTTTTTCTCTGCACAATGGAATCAGGGGGGCTGGACTAAGTGAGAGCTACTTTGCCCCTGGCTTTACCCCAAGTCAACATGACGTAGATAATAAAGTGAAAAAAAAAATTTCACTAACTCAAAACAAATGATTTGGGAGGGGGGGAAGGGCTGCCATGAAGAACAATTAGAATTCAAGATACCTTTGGGGAAAGGAGAAAGAGAAAAGTGGGGGAGTGAGGGCCAGATAAAGGAAGGGAGAGAAAGAGATCTGCATAAGCAGAAACAAAATAAAAAAAAAAAAAAAGAAATTAGGGCTGCAGAGGAGATACAAAGTGAATAAATTGTAATAAATAAATAAATAAATATTTAAAAAGAAAAGAAATTAGAGTCTGTAACTTTCGCCATACCTTGAAAGCAAAATAAAAGTCCAGAACAGGCCCACGGGTCTCTAGGCCTTCACTATGCAATAAGCAGGAGATTAAGGTTCGAAGGGGTAGACTTACAATGAGCAGAAGTGGAATGACATGATGGCCTGTGTTTTTGTGGTGCCTAGGACTGAACCCAGAGCCTCATGCACACCAACAAGTATCCCATGACTGAGCCCCAGTCCCAAGCTCAGTTTACAATGTTTTTGACAGTTAATTTAAAATCCTTGATGTGTTCATTTTAGATTTAATTTTAAACTAGAATGTAAAGATAAAAGCCAGAAAATTTTTTAGACATAAAAATAGGAAGGCATAATAGAATATAAAAAAAAGATACTGAAGGGGTATTATAGAGAAAAAGATGGATAATTCAGCTATGTAAAAAAATGTAAGTTTTGTACATCTAAAACATTTACAATGCAACCCTTCTGTTGAATGTATCTATTTTCAATGCTCTCCCACTCTTGAGACTTGCCTTTTCAATTTTCTCCATTATTTTGGCAGCAGAAACCCTCAATGAAATTCAATTTATCAAGTCTGTTCTTTTAGAATAAGTAAGTTTTGTGTCCTGAGAAAGCTTTGTCTTCCATCAAGGTCTCAGTGCGCTCTCCCTCCAAGGCCTTACTCCAGATCGTAGGGATCCCAGCTTTCACGTCTACGTTTCCGGCTCCTCTCAAGTTAATCTTTGTCTGTGCTGTGGAACTCAGCCTGACAAACAGTTTTCTTTCTTGCAGATATCCAAGTGTTTGGCAACATTTGTCAATAATGATTATCTTTACTTTATCAAAATATCTTAGTAACTAAACAGCTCACCCGGCTGTGCATGCGTGGTCTACCTGAACTGTTCGTTCCACTGGCTTTAGGTCCATCCCCCTCCCACCCTCTTGTCTTGAGTTCACCTTTAGTCTGTTTTGAAATCGGTATGAGCTCTCCAACTGTGTTCTCCTTTCTCAGCAGTTCTAAGTGAACTTTATCTCATTCTAAAGTCTTAGAGTCGGTTTGTCAATAAAATAACTTGAGGGGGGTTAACTGGGGTTGGCCTAAGTTATAGATGAATTTGGGGCAATGAATGCCTTCTCAGTATCAGACCTAATATACAAACACAGAGAGTCTTTCCCTGGTGCATATCTTTAAGTTCTTTCAGCAGATCTGTGTGTGTTTTATCCCCTGTACATTAGGTTTGATTATATTTTACCTAAGTTTATTTACTGATTATATTTTATGGATTTTATATTTTTATATTATTTTGTTATATATTATTATAGTTATACTATTATATTTTATTGATTCTATTTATCTGAGTTTATTAAGACATTGTCATTTGATCTAGTTGTTCTACCGCCCTTGAGCATATACACAAAGGCCTCTAGGTCAGCAAATGGCAAACGTACATGTCCAAGTTTAATGCTGCACTGTCTGCAATAGTCAGAAAATAGTACTTATCAATAGATGAATGGAGAAAGAGAAGGTGACATAGTACTAATGCACAGTGGAATTTTATTCAGAAATGCACACACACAAAGTAATCATGACACCTTCAGAAAAACTGATGGAACCGAAAATTATTGTGTTAACCAAAAAACAAAAACAAACAAAAAATCAAATTTATAAAGATAAATACTGTGTTTTGTCATATATGGATTCTAGATTTTATATGTGCATTTGCTTAGATGGGAGTAGGAGCTCATAAGAGATCAGAAAGATCTTAAGGGAAGAGAGGAGGAAAACGAGAGTAATAGAATACATGTGCCATGAAGGGGTGGGATGAGGGAAGGAGGGCCAGAGGAGCAGAGCAGAGAGATGGGGAGGGAGCAACAGGAGCAGTCAGAGCACGAAGATGCCACAGGGAATCTCATTCCTTTAAAATAACTTTTTAACACTAATAAATAAAATAAATGTGCTCCAAATAGTTCAAGTTTTGATGACACCGTAAATGGTACTTTAATATTTCATATTCAAGTTTTATTGCTGGCACATATAAACATAATTGACTTTTTATACTATATTATGCTATATTATTTATATCATATCATTTCATATTATATTATATTGCCATTATAGCTAACAACCTTGCTAAATTCAATATTTAGTTCTAAAGACATTTATTATTGGGTGGTGGGATATATTCCTCAGAATTATTACCTGATCACATTTTCCTCAGATAAGATCCCCTACAACTCAAATATAAGACAAAATTAATGAAACATTTAAAAATATGTATAACAAAGGAGCTACACACATGCATTTGTTACTTTAAGAGATGCCTGTCACCTTAGTTGTGAGGAAAACACAAATAAAAACCTAAACCAGATCCCAGAAACATCCACTCATGATGCTAAAATTAAACAAAGCAGGTTGAGGATTTAGCTCAGTGGTAGAGCACTTGCCTAGCAAGCGCAAGGTCCTGGGTTCGGTCCTCAGCTCTGGGGAAAATAATAATAATAATAATAACAACAACAATAACAAAAAAGACCAAAAAATAAAAATGACAAATTTAAAAACAATAAACAAAGCACAGTGCTAAATAAGTTAATTGAAGATGAAGATGGAGAAGAGTTGAAACTTTCCTCAGTGTGGGCTCAAGGGTGAAATATCACTTCTTTTGAGAATTTGCCAATGTCTTGTAAATTTAAACTCTCATTATATATTCTGGCAATTCTGCTTCCGGATGCTTAGTTAAGAGAAACAAAACACGTCCATAAAAGATGAATACTTGAAGGTTCTTGCCAACCTCCTAGTGCTGGCGGGAGCAGAGTGGAGAAGCAAGCTGCCACAAAGTCACACCATGCCAGGCATCAGGGAAAGGGCTGGATGACCGCCGTACACAGCAGCACGAGTGAGTCTAAAGGACGTGCGCTTCGTAAAAATAAATAATGGTACATACTGTATGGCTTTATACGTGTGAAGCTATAGAGTTTGAAATTTGGGCTGGAGAGGCGACCCAGTTGGTAAACCTCTTGTGCAAACATCAGGGCTGAGCTTGTCTCCTCAGTACCCAGGAAAAACCCAGGCATGGGGACATGCCCCTGCGACCTCAATGCCAGGAGTCTCTGAGATTAGTCACTCGCCACTTTTGAGAGAGGATCTCACTGAACTGGGATTCACCAGTTCAGCTTACAGGCAGGGCAGCGAGCCCTAGCGACCCTCTTGTCCCTGCTTTCCCAGCACCCATACAGCAGCTTACCAGTTACAGGAAATCCTGTACCTTCTTCTGGACCCCGCAGGCTCCTTCACTCATGCAGCACATATAAACTCACACAGGCAGGCATGCACACATTCACACGTGCACGCGTGCAAGCGCGCACACACACACACACACACACACTCTATAAATACATCTTTTAAAACTTTTCAATGAATTGTGCACTAAAGGTTGATTCATTTTCTTGCATAAAAATTATGCTGAAATTATATTTTTAAACCATAGCAAACAGTCAAAGAAGATAAGAAGATGGCAAACTGAGACTTGTATCACTGGAAGCAAAAAAGCTTACAAGATCCTTAATATGGATCTTGTAAGCTTTTTGGAAATGGTGTTCACACCAATAAAATATCACAACAACAAATGAGCTATTTGTAAATGAAGAATGGGCAACAAATACTAAAAAAAAAAAAAAAAAAATTTGCAGAGACCAAAGAAATGCAAATCAGAAGTCACATAAATTCTTATCTATTATTATTATTATTATTATTATTATTATTATTATTATTAAAATAACCAGATTCCCTTCAGGCATGGAGGAAAAGATGTTTTAGATCTTTACAGAGAACATGAGCTACTATAATCTCTCTGGGAGAAAAATATGTCAATGTATTTACAGAATGCTTCTTAATCACAATGCCCAGATGCGGGGCTTATAGATAGCTGTGGCAGGATTAAAATACCTTTGGGTCAAAGATCCTCCACTCTATACCTCTGTTTGTGTGCTTCTGTCGCACGAGGTAATTTTTTTTTTCCAATGCAGTTTATTCAGGAACCTTGAACAATCATCTGACCCTGTGGAAAGCCAGCCCACAGCTTAAATAGCCTCTGGGTAGCCAACCCCAGCGTGCCACGTGGGCAATACAGATAGGTCCACATACATGGAAGCAAGCCAGATCCTCATCCTTAGCCAAATGTGGAGCTGTTCGTGACAGAGAGCACTCACCATCGGGAAGGTGGAAGGCCGAAACCAGCTCCATCTTTAAGGCGCAGCATTCCGCAGCTCTCTACAGTTCCCCCTTTTTGTTTTAGACGCATCAGGCAAGAGTAGAGGTCTGATCTCTGATATTAGAAATAAATTGGGACTTTGTACTGATGTTCATTTAGGTGTCATCCACCCAAAGAGCATCAGACCCGTCTGATACCTTTTTCTCAGAGGCGGGACCTGGGGCATCAACCCGCATGCAATCAGACATGCTCTCCTTTATAGAAACAAACCATCCTGGCTCCATGAAAGCCCCAAATCTCCAAAACAACTGCTACCCGAGAGATTCTTCCAGATACCTTAAGAGGTCAGGTGGGGTTGTGGCTCAGTGGCAGAGTGATTGCCTACCATGTAGGAAGTCCTCGGTTCAGTCTCAACAGAGAAAGAGACAGAGAGACAGACAGACAGACAGAGACGTGGAGACACAGAGAGACAGGCAGAGATACAGAGAGACAGAAACAGAGATAGAGAGACAGAGAGTGAGAGGAAGGGACAGAAGAAGGGAGGCAGGAAAGAGGGAGGGAAGGAGAGAGGGGGCTTCCTGTGTTGACCCAGTCACTATGGCCCAGGAGCAATCTGACTGACAATCTGACATATACTTCTGTATATGGATAACATGTTAGATCAAGTCCCCTTTGAGCCATAAAGAGCAGTGAAGGGGACCACCAAGGGAAGAAATGATGGACAGGCTGAAAAGATTCAGGCTAGTACAGAGGACCAGTATAATCTTACCTCCATAATCAGAATTTCCAGTTTTTCTGGAATCCTTGGGGCCATTCTCTCATCACCTAAGGAATGTATCTCCTAAGATGTGTGTTATCATTTAGCCCATCATCCCAAACGGACTTTGAGGTATGATGGATCTTTCTCAGCCACCATGGGATTTGTCTTCCATGCTGTAAAGCAGCCATACTCAAAACAAAAACCTAACTTGCCAGAAAAACACTCAATCAACCTCGATGTGTGACCCTATGGAGAGTCTGCTACAGGGGTCAAGGCACTCCGCCACAGCCCCCATCCAGGCTCCCGGAGCTAGAGAGCCAAGCAGATGTCTTTGCCCTGTTCACACTATTTTTTTTTCCATTGCCATTTTCATCACCCCACACCTCCTACTTGTCCTTGCTTTGTTCAAAGGTCTGCGGCAAATCTCCTTAGCTAGCAGGAAGGCCACAGGTTAAACCCTGTTCCAGCCCTTAAGCCCTCTCGCAGGCTCCAACCTCTGCTGATCTCTCTCTTTATCCCTATCATGCATGCTGCCAGGAACCACACTCTGCATGGTTGCAGCTGCCCTTTTCTTGCCTTTAATAACTCGACATTTTTCTCACTAAGATGTACTCTGAGCATTAATATCTGCCCCCAATAGACATGCCTTACATTTCTATTGCTGTGATAAAATACCCCGGGAAAAAGCAATTTAGGAGACAAAGGGATTTACTTCTGCTTATAATTCCGGGTTACAGTCCGCCCATTGTAGGAAAAGCGGGAATTTCAAGTGGCTAATCACATATCCAAAGTCAAGAGCAGAGAGGAGTGAGTACATACATGCTCATCTGCTTACTGTGTTCAGCTCCATTCCTACACTTTACACAGCTCACGAACCACTACCTAGAGGATGGTGTCACCCTCATACAGTGGGCTGGGTCTTCCTATAGCAAGTAACACAATTAAAAAATTCCACACAACTATGCTCGCAGGCCAAGCCAACACAGGTGATCCTTTGCAGAGATTTGCTTCCCAAGTTGGGTCAAATCACCAAAGTTCCAGGCAGGGAAACCAGTATGGTAGCTGAGTGAAACTATGCTTTTCTGAACTGGGAAACAGAAAACCTAGACCTAGCATGCCACAGACTCCAGCAGAACTCCAATATTGTCGAAGCCCGCAGAACTATGTCTAGGAGGTAGAAATGTGGGAAAGAAAAAAGCATGACTCAAGTTCTATCAATCACTCTGATAGATACATTCATGTGTTTGTGTGTATTTTATAATTGCAAATATTATTAAGCTACTCAGATGTAATTAATCCACTCAACAAATGTTAACTGAACATCCATTATGTGTCAGGGAAAGAAGGTAATTTTTTTTTAAGAATCAAAATAATAACAGCCCGGATGTGTCTTCTCTGTTATATCCAGCCATCAAGCTGATCACACGGTTGAAGCCATGGTGCCTTCTAGTCTGAAGCGAGGAGTCCCTTGCTCAGTCTCCACGCCCATGCTAAGCAGAGCTGGCTAGTGCTAAAGCAGCTGCAGATTTACCGTCTAAGTGTGGGGCCAGGAAAGCAGAGCAACCTGGGGAGCCGGACTGGAGCAAACTCTGAAAATCACATCCCGAGACTGGCAGGAGTAGGGCTGTTTCCTCCCTGCTCTGGACCTGCTTGTTCCAGCTCATGGAAGCCTTATGACACCCCCCCCCCCCCGCCCCTGCTGCCCTTGAGGTGCTCACATAGCCTGGTGGCCAGGTTTCAGGTTAAACTTCCTCTCCCCTTCTAAGGACATGTCCAACAAGCACCTGCAAATGAAGCATTCCTAGCACCTGGGCCTCAGCCAGTGATGCACATTTGACCCCAAAACCCCCACCCATGTCCCAAGATTTATATAGCCCTTGTTCTCCACCCATCCCACCCTGTAAAAAAGAAATGTTTCAGAAAACTGTCTCCTGCACTCACACCTACAGAGATCCTGCCTAACCCACCTGCCCTCGCTGATTTCTATCCCCTCTGGTCCAGCCCACTGAGCGACAGTGCCTGGATACCCCAAGGGGAAAAACAGACCTAGGGTGGCATCTAAACTACATCAGTTTGAAATTTGGGCTGGAGAGGCGACCCAGTTGGTAAACCTCTTGTGCAAGCATCAGGACTGAGTTTGTCTCTTCAGTATCCAGGTAAAACCCAGGCATGGATGCATGCTCCTGTGACCACGGTGCTGGGAAAGCTGGTACATGAGCTTCGCTAGGGCTCCCTGCCCTGCCTGTAAGCTGAACTGGCCAGGCTCCCGCTGCCGGGGTCATCTGTCTCTCCTGGATCCTTACACTCAGGTGTCTCACTCCAAGTGTCTGTATGGCACAGCCCTCCTTGGATGTCTAGAAGAGTTCCTTCTTTAAGAGCAAAGTCAAGCATCCCATCCCTGGGGAAGTCCCTACCCCTACACCCCAACCTAACAACCCAGGCACCCTGCCCCCAGCCATCACAGCCTATCTTGGGATCAAACATCGACCAAAAACACGTTCGGGGAAAAATGGCTTACATCTTCTTGTCACAGTCTGTTCCTGAGGGAAGTTAGGGTAGCAACCTGGAAGCAGGGACTGAAGCAGAAATGACAGAAGAATGATACTATCTTGCTCTCCAAGCTCAAGTTCAGCTACCTTTCCTATACCTCCCAGGGTCACCTCCCCAGGTGTGGAACCACCCACAGTAAGCTGGGCTCTCCTCATCAGTTAGTAATGAAGACAATGCCCCACGGAGGTGCTCACCTGCCATTCTGATATTGATTCCTCAATGAGATTCCATCTTCCCAGACTGTGTCAAAATGTCTGTCAAGCTGGCAAAAGCCAACCAGTACAGAGCCCATCAAGAAATACAGAAACTCCTGTCTTTAAATAGAGTCAGTCACATTCGGGTAATGGTTTTCCCAGAGGTGGGAAAGCTCAGCCACCAACCAGGGGACACTGAGGGAAACTGGGAATTAGTGCCAGGAAGGAGCTGGTAGAATCCTGAGTCTGGACAGGCAGCTGAAGGAAGCTACCAGAGCCCAGATCTATGACCACGCTGCTGAAGCGGACTTCAGCGGCCTTGTGTAGTAGGGAGTGGAATCACAGAGGTCCACCCAGCTCATCTGAAGATCTTGAAGACATCACAAAAGGCAAAGCAAGAAGAGAGCCACCTGACCCTTTTCCTGCTGCCTCCCTTTAGTGCCTCTCTTTGGTTAAAGCAGCTGAAAGCTTTACACTGAGCCTGAAGCGTTAGCAGCCCACACTAAACTCCCATCCCACTCTTTACGTTCTCTACCGTGGCAACCGAGGGAGCCCGAAAAAGTGAGAGGGCTGCTCCCTCTCTTACCTCCCTTAGGCAGGCAGCCTCCTGCTTCTGCTTCCTGAGTGCTCATTCTGATTGTGTTAGAACACTGGCTGTGACCTCTCTGTTTCCTCCTCTGGTTTCCATACCAGAGTGCTGAGTTTCAGAATGGCAGACAATGAATGGCCTCATTCATCCTGGTACCTTCAGTAATTGGTATAATTCACAGTATGCAATAGGCACTCAACCATCCTTGGATGGAGATGGAAAGGAAAGTCCTACCATCACCTTCAGCTTTCTCACTGTCTCCCTCTCCTCCCTGTGTGTATGCATGTGCATTTGTGCATGTGTGTTTTACTGTTCAACTATACCCCAATTCTTCTCTTTTTAAAATTTATTACTGTTGTTATTATTATTATTAATGACTATGTGTGATGTGTGAGTAAACACAGGCATACCCGTGTCATGGACGTCAAAGAACAGGTTTTGTGTGGGTCGTTCCCTTCTGTCTCATGTGAAAACAGGGCTGTTGAAATACTGCATGAGCCAGGCTAACTGGTCTGTGGGCCTCCATGGGGCTCATTCACCTCTATATGAGCGCTGGGATTTCAGAACAGTATTAACACATCCAGCTTTTTACATGGACTTTTGGGATCCAACCCAGGCAGTTAGGTTTGTTTAGCAGCCTCTTTACCCACTGTGCTGGTTAGATTTTGTTCACTAAGCTAGAGTCATCAGAAAGAGAGATCCTCAATTCAGAAAATGCCTCCATCATATTGGCCTGTATGCAAGTCTGTAGGCCATTTTCTTGACTGATGACTAAGGTGGGAGGGCCTAGCCTACTGTGGGCAGGTGGTCCTACCTTGTGTAAGAAAGAAAAGTGAGCAAGCCAGTAAGTAGCATTCCTCTATGGTATTTCAATTCCTGCCTCCTGAGTTCCTGCCCTGACGTCCCTTCATGATAGACTGTAGGCGCTAAGGTAAAACAGTCCCGGGTTGCTTTTGGCCACAGTCTTCATCACGGCAATAGAAAGCAACCGAGAACACCCAGCGAGCCATCTCCCCATCCCTTCCTCCCTTTTCCATCTCCCTCCCTTGACTGTCTGAACTCTGATTAGGATTAAAGAATGAACAAGAAGCATGGGGCCTCTTTATCTCTGGGTCTGCGAGCTGAAACCTTGTATTTAAATAATGCCAGCAATAATTTTGATAGTTATTATAGTCACAGTACCATCAACGTATCAGCCTTCTCCCTTCCTTAGCCACTTGAGAATGATCCATCAAATTGCCTCAAATCTCAAAATCTTCTTCCTCTCCCACCTAAGATGCTTTGAGGCCACCTCTCCCTGCTGTTAATCAGTATGTGCTCAGGATAAACAAACTAATTTTAAAATCAGCTTAGGCAAAACATAATTAGGAAGATAAATTAGCTGCCCCCAAGATTGTATAATGAATACCCAGGCAAAAAAAAAAAGTATTTTTATCACCTGCTGTTTCTATTAACTGTGTAACATTTTCCCTCGGATCATTGCGGCAGAAGGAAATACCACTAAACTCGACAGCTGAAACTGACTGTCACGCTTAATGCAGGCTGAAACCTAGATTTTTTTTTTAAGTTGTCTGTGAGTACAAGTGGGTATGTGCCACATTGTGTGTGGGAGCGAGAGGACACCCTCGGGCATCAGTGCTAGCTTGAGTCCCTGCTTGTTTGCTGCGGCACACGTCAAGCAAGCTGGCCCAACGCTTCCATGGGTTCACCTGTGTGCCCCAGTGACTCCAGGCCTGTGCGGCTGCACCTGCCTCTGCGCAGACCCTATGATCCAAAGCAGAAGGCCACATCCGGAGCGGGTTCTCCCACGGAGCCCTTTCCTCCCCGAGAGAGCTCGTTTTTCTTTTCTAAATATTTGTTTTCCGTGTCTGTAGACACACCCCCGCTAAGGTATGCACACAGAAAATAAATATTTAGATCCATACAAAAGTAACATCTTTGTGGATTCTGGGGATCACACTCTGGCTTCCCTCTGGCCCTTTTCTTTAAATTTCTCTTCTTACGTTACGTGTATAACAGCAGCCTAGTGCTAAAGAAAAGAGGTAATGGGAGTCAGGCAACCAGGATTCAGCTCTTGTTCTGGTTTATGACAGGACAATCTTAGCCAAGTTGAGTAACTTTTCATATGAACCATTCACCCACCTCAGCGACACTGGCAGCCGACACAAGCCTGCTCCGTCAGTCAGTGGCCACTGCAGAGGACTCGCCTGCAGCTACAGTTTGTAGCTTTGAATGTTTGCACTTTACAAAAGTGCTGTCAGTGTCGAAACCAGATCTCTTTCTGTGTGTGTGTGTGTGTGTGTGTGTGTGTGTGTGTGTGTGTGTGTGTGCATCTCTGTGTGTCTCTAGGTCTCTGTCTCTCTCTGTCTCTCCCCTTTGCCCCCAGCCTTTGTTTACTTGGAGGAAGTAATGCACCAATTTCTCCTTCTCCCCGTTCCTTGTGCAGACTGTTCTGCAACTTTGAGATTCAGTGACCACTAAGATGTTTCCCTTGTGACATGCCAGGACGAGACCATGATTGCCTGCTGCAGGCATCACCGATCTCCGAGGAACGCTGTTGTCACATTGAATGGCCTCCCCCACTGCACTGATGGTCCTGAAACCCAGGAAACTCCTCTGTCCTAGGCACCGCAGGCTGGCCTCCCTGTGTGTGATATCACAAGATCACTGCTGCTGTGGCTGGGAACACAGCAGCCCTGTCGTATCTGCTGAGTCTGCACCTCACTGGAGGTTCCAGGGATCTGAGGATGTAAGACCGAGAACCCAGGGCCGCAAAACGAGGTTGGTTAGGTCCCACAGGGACTGTACTTCTGGTCCCTAGCGATGTGACCACTTCTTCTGGCAGGGATTAGTGTGACGTGGGTAGGTCATTCAGTGTTTAAGTCTCTCTATGCCACAATCACTGGTTCACTAAATATTTAGTGATCGTCTGACACGAACAGGCACCTAGGCACTGAGAATATAGAAATGGCTGGGTAAGAACAAAGCCCTTGCCCTCAGAGAACATGCATCTAGGGGAGCAAACAAAAAGCACTTTGACGATATTAGACAAAGGCTACAGGTATAGCTTAGTCATGGAGAATTTGCTCAAAACTGGAAATTAAAAAGAACGTCTGGTAGAAATTCAGATGACAACAATGCTATTGGGCCATATGCCATATGGGGGGGTATTCCACAGGGACACAGGGTCATGGGCAACGTGGGAGTGTGCCAAGGAGCACCAGAAGTGGGATTCCATTTTACCAATGCCTCCAGCTGCCGACACCATGAAACACACAGCTTGGAGCTGTGTGAGTCAAGGGTATATCTAACTATGTAACCATTTGGTTATGGAATAGTCTTTCCTCTGCGAGAAAGAGCTTTCTGGCTGCCATCCAAATCAATATCAAATCTTGTTCTCACGCAGATTGGAAACATATCAGTCAAACTTACCCAAACAGTAGCACAAGTGTTGAGAAAGGGAAGAGGCCGAGCTTATGAGCAAATATGACAATTTATTACACGAAGTGGGGCTGGAGTCACGGCTTCCCCTGCTGAAATTCAAAGCAGAGAACTAAGTAAATGCATTAATACATAAATAGACGGTACAAAAGTACCCCCAAATCTGCAGACTGTTTCAGAAGAGGAAAACTGCATTATAACAAACAAAATGAGACACGTGGTTTCACAATGCCATTCATTCAAGAATTCATTCATTCATTCATTGCACAAATAGGTATTGAGTGCCCGCTGTACTCCAAGTTTGTCGTCCATAAGTAGTGAGATGCTACTCAAACGGATTCCAGCATATTTACCTGTATTTTAAATAACTTATTTTAGTCTTCTGATGATAAAATATTGGACTTTGTTGTTTTGGTTTTTGACAGTGTTGGGGAGGAACCTAGAAGAAGTGCTTGTTAGTCGGGTGCTGTGACACTGAGCCACAGCCAAGCTCTTAGAATTTTTAAAATGCTAAATATCTAAGTTTTAAAAGTACTAAAAACTGTCACGCATTGTGGTTCACTCCTGTACTCTCAGCATATGAGAAGCAGAGACTTGAAGGCCTGAAGTTTAAAGTCGTCCTCAGCTGTGTAGTGAATCTGAGGCCAGCCTGGGCTCCATGACAGCCTGTCCCAAAACAAAACAAAAAATCAAGCACAGAGCAAACACCTTCCTTTACGGCAGTGTCTCTCAACCCCAGGTGTTGTTAGCATTTGGCAGTAAGCCCTTGCCCGGGGCTGACCTGGCCATCCATGCAGGAGAGGTTGCTCATTAGCATTTCTGGCCTATACCTGCCATGTGAACCCTCTGCACCTCCACATCACTACCATCAAAATCCCCAGCGTTCAAGTGGACTTGGTGTGCCCAGCAAATTACTTTAGGAGTAACTTTGTGTGTGTTGATAAAAGAGCAGTGCTTTCAGCTTTGAGCAAAGATGCTTTCTTTGCGGTGGCCAGCAGAGACACATGACTGCTCCGGGCACTGGGAATAACGACCGCGCATAAATGGAACCTTCCTATCACACCATTCAAACTCAGAAAACACTGCAGAGAAAGGAAGAGAGAAAATGTAAGAGCTGGAGGAAATGCAAAGTGTTGTGGAATGCTGACTTCCAGGCTCCGTGTGCTTATCTTGGTTATCAGTCTAATGGGATCTGGAATCAACTAAAATGCAAGCAGCTGGGCACACCTGTAAGAAATTATCTTCTTTCTCTTCTTCTTTCCTTTTGTGTTCCTTCCTTCCTTCCTTTTTCCTTCCTTCCTTCCTTCGTATGTTTTTACTCTCCTCCTCCTTTTTTAAATCTTTGTAACAGATTTTCTTGATCAGATTATTGACACCGGCGCTTTCTGGTGGCGCCCGGATGAAAGGATGTGGAGGAAAGAAAGTTTGCCTTTTGCCTACTTTCCAGTGTGCTGCCGGTTCCTTCATCCTGTTGCAGCAACATTCCTTCGCTGATACCAGAAGCAACCACTCAGGACTCCAACAGAAACAGCAGCAGCTCTCCAGGACTCCGCAGGCCTTCAGCGCTGGGCTGTGACAGCTCAGACATCAGGCTGTATTCTGAGCAAATCCTGGATCCTCCGGTGTGAGACAGTCATCGCTGACTACCCAGCCCACAACCTGTGAGATAATGCAGTGAATCTCCTTTCAAAGCATGTCTTCATCCTATTAGTTCTGTTCCTGTAAGAGACCCCTGGCTACACCACACAGCTGGGGCACTCTGAGACTCACCTACTCAGGACTGGGCCCATCAACACCCTGCCATGCAGAGGGAGGGCTCACAGAGCTCCAGCCCTTTCTGAGGATTTATACACAGCTGATGGTTGATACAGGACAGGCATTTCCTGTATCATGTGTAACCATGGAGAAGGTACCCTGCTCCTGCTAACAAAGTCCTCCTCACAGTCCTGTAACCAACCTTAGTGAGACGAAACATTGGGTCACCAAAATTGTGTGTGTGTGTGTGTGTGTGTGTGTGTTAAAGACAGAGACTATCATAGAATACATTATGCATGGGTATGAAAATGTCATAATGAATCTATTATCATTTATAATTAATATATACTAATAAAAATTTTTTATATCCCAGTGAAGGCAGGAGAACAAAATGGTCTTTAAAACAAACAAACAAACAAACAATTCCACCCATGTCATCCCCAGCACCTGCTTGCCACAGAGGTTAGAGAGTAATTGAAAGCCCCATGCTTCAGCCCAGCCTCATGTGTCCAAGCCTTCATCAGAGAAGCTTCAGATTGCGCCAAGCCAAGGTTGACACAGAAATACCTAATGAGGTTAAGTGATGATGAAGCGCTCTGCCTTAAATGAGCTGGCTGTGCCAACCTCTCCAGGGTCAGTGAGCATCCCATGAGAAGGGGTAGGAAGAATGTGCCCATCAACACCTCATCATCACAGCTAGGGGAGAGGCCCATGATGCCCCACCCTCCTTGGGGAACTGCTCAAAATCAACAGTTGTTGGGGGAAGGAGTGTCACTTCTCAGTGGTATAGCCGCTGGCAGGTTGCCCTTGCTCCACTGAACAACCTCTCACCCACTCAGACAAACAGCTCGTTACACTCAGTGGGTCACACACAAGAAGAGGGCATTCGAGAAGGAGGGCCGGTGAGAGAGAAAGGGGAGATGAAAATGATTTACATTTATTATGTAAAGGAGAGAGATTGTTAAACAATTTTTAAAATTATAGTTCCCTTACTTTCCTTCCTACAAAGAGAGCAAGGCACTTTTCTTTCGGTATGGGGACTCGGATGTGGCTGCACAGTGTGGCTCCTTTTCCTGTGGAGAGAGGCAGGCCACTACCAGCCCCAGCCAGAGCCTGTGTGGATGAAGGAGTGGTCCTCTGCAGAAAAAGGAGGGCCTGAAAGTCTGGCCAGTAAGGAGGACAAGCTTGGCTCCACAGGGGATCTGTGGCCTCAGGCTTAGATTCGTGCGTCATACTGTCATCCAGGCCATGCCCCAGACTTGCCCTCTCCCAATGAGCTTTGCTGACGACACTGGAGCAAAGCGCGCACGCGTGCACACACACACACACACACACACTGCTTCTCTAAGCCAGGAGGCTCAGCATTGTGGCCACTCCCCCACATAGACCTTCTCCTAAGCCAGGCAAGCAGCTCAGAATTGTGCCCTGTCTCTGCTAAGGAGCAGGTGTGGGGGGTAGGGGGCACTGCCTGGCCACGCCCTGCTGGCAGGACTCTCAAAGAGCCCTTTGTGCTCAGCCTAAGGCAGAGCACCTGGCTGGGGTGCCATTCAGCTTCTCAGGTACAAACACTACCTGTAAAGAAGCAAATATTTTCAGTTAATAAAAATGCCTACTCAACTTAGGCCTGGCTCAAGATTTGTAGCTCTCTGGAGCCCTGGTCCTGCTTGAGACAAAAGGCAAAAGCAGTCTGGTATAGTCTCTTAGTCAAGAAGGTTGAGGAGAGAAAGGTTAAGAGGCCCCAGACTTGGGTGTTCATTTCTTGGCTGAGGCCCCCCCCGGTGGCCCAGCCCCAAACAGTGCAAGAAACAACTCAGTTTCCATTGGAGCCTTTTCAAATCTCCCAAAGCAGTCTGCTGAATGAGCCCCCCACCTGCTCCTCAGCGCCCCCTACTTGTTGGCCTAACCTACAAGTCTGCATGACCAGTTTTGGACAGATTTTCCCTAGAAACTGGATAACAGGATCTTTATGTGAAATCTTTTTCACATTTAAGTACAGACTAACATCTTAAAAACAAATCTTCCCCATCTCTGTAAGCCTTTAAACTACTTCTGTTTAGAATCAGTTGAGAGTAAGGTACTAAGAAGCCTAAGGAATACGCCTTGTCTGCACCTTGCATGCTATATGATACAGGCTACTTTTCTAACCTGTCTGTGTCTTACTTCCTCATGCATAAAATGGGCATGGTAAAGCCACTGGAATGTGTGTAGTTTCGTAACCACACGCCATTATCCTTAGGGGACACCTGGACTGTTCTTCCAGAAGTCTTTTTGACAGTGTCATTGAGAGCAGAGCATTCAGTTAATGGTTGTGCTCTTCCTGTGACAGGAAGCTCAGGGCCCCTTAGAGAATTCCAGTGACTGTAGTTGACAAGCAAATTCCATATCTCATGCTATGTTCATTTATTGCTCATGTCCCAGGCATCCAACAGATGAAGAATCCCCTGCAGAGTTCTCTGCCTTCAGCAACAGAGTGAATTATAGCATACCTGTACCTCCTGTTGGCCATACTCCTCTGCTGTTCCCTCTCCGTAGATGCATTCCAACTTGTAACAAGTCCTGCTATGGACTGCTCTAGGCTTGGTATTTCTGAAATAATGACTCCATGCATGTAGTTTGTGGAGAAGTAATGTGGAGAAATTGAAGTGAATGAAGGGAAGAAGGGAGAAAAGCCAATGGACGGATGTGCTAGCTGCAAATGAATCAGATTCAACAGTGTTGATAGGAATGGAGAATTAGAAACTCATTCACCACATTTATGTATTTTACAGTTAAGTACGTGCTTGCTGTGCAGTCACTAGAAACCTACCCAGGAGACTGAAACCATGCCCACCTAAGAACTTGTAGGCAAGTTCTTACCCATGGTAGCTTACCCATGACAGTCCACACTTGAAAACAACCCAAACTGGCATGTGGAGACCCACGGTTTAGTAAAGCCACACAAGAGACCTCTCCATACAGTAGCTACTTGAACTGTGGAAAGTGAAGATTGCCATTTTACTGCTTTTACTGGTATAAAAGGCAGTTATGTGCAAGTGTGTTGACTGGTATGTAAATGCTATACTTAGGTACTTGTGAAAGTTTTGTCACATTTGACATGAAGTAGAATTGCCTTAGAAAAGAGTCTCAGTGGGGGATTGTCTAGATCGGGTTGGTCTGTGGCCATGTCTATGATGGAATGTATTGGCTGTATTGGTTGATGAATACCCAGCCCACTGCTGGTGGCTCCATCCTCTCCGTTTGGGTCCTTGACTGTATAAGGATGAAGAAAGTAAGATCAGTACCATTTCATTCTCTCTCTGCTTTAGACTGTGGATGTGAGGCGCTGTTAGGACTTTCTGCCTTGGCTGCCTCACAATGATAGGCTATAACTGTAATTTTAGTTAAATAAACCTTTAATCTACGAAAGTGGATTAACCACCGCAAGCAAAACCGATACCATACTGGATTCATCACTTTGTAGTAGTTGATCACTGTTTCTGGTCAGCTGGGTCTCTTTGTAGCATGCACAGGCATCTGGATGTTACCTACTCTTCCTCAGATCCTCTTTCAGTCTCTCTGACTCCTGGGCCAGGCAGGCAAGTGTGCTTAGGTCCATCCCGAAAAAAAAACAAGACTTCTGTGTCACACAGAACTACTAACAGGGCCAAAGGAATACAAGCTAACCGAGGCTTCAATGCATCTCTGCACAGCTTTGGATCAGGTTCCTCGAGTGCTCACCCACTGTGAGGATAAATTCTCTTCTCATCGTCTGCATCCTTCACCTTTTGCTGGGTCTCCTCTGCCTCCAAGCTTATGTGGCTTAGACCATTCATTTTCACGTGCTGCCCATCTAAGGACCTCATTTCACTGCTGTCTGTCTGCTGGAGGCTGCCTAAACACCTCACTATATAATGCTCTTCCCCAATGGTTGACAACATGGCAGCTTGCTCCTTCAAACCCAGTCAAGGAGCGAACCTTGGAAAGATGGGGTGGGGCCTTATCTAATCATGCACACACAGCCATATGTGTCCCATGCCAAACTTGACTCGTAAGAAGCCAGTCATGAGTCCCTTCCATACCCAAGAAGAAGAGAATATACAAGGGTGAAACCAGAGAATGAAAGATGCCAGAGATTCCCTGCAGGCTATCTGAAGTAGAAGTTTCTGGTTTCTTTGGAAACTCAGTTGCGTCAAGTGAATATGTTTTTTGTTTTGGTGCCAAGTGTGGGATGAGGGAATGTTTTTCCCCTGTGGAAAACAGCCCCCTTGAGAGGGCAGGTGTGTGGCGGTGCTCAGCTGAAAGCTACCTCATTCAAAGGGCATGTTTTTTGTGAGCTGCGAATTCCTCCTGTGGAATCTGAAAAGGGATAAAGAGAAGCATTCAGACAGTGAGACAGCAATTGCTGCATCTCTATGCTTTTACATTGCTACAGTTCTCCTCCTTCGCTGACCTTCGAAGAGAGAAACACTCCAGAGAACTTCTCAGGCTGTTCTGTCAGAGTTTTGACGCTTCGACAGACTCGTTACAGATCTAGCCATTTCTACTGAATTGTTAAGCTGCTGCTGCTGCTGCTGCTGCTGCTGCTTTGCTGTTTGGCTAGAATTCTGGTATCCTATCGACTGGGATAGGTAATCCCCAAAGGACCCAAAGACTTTTATCAGCAGCAAGTAGCTAAAAGAAGTCTCCTGCCCCTTTCCCTACTAATCTCCTACCTAAGGTCTGGGTGTGGGAGGGAGGAAGAGGTATTAGGAACATGGATAAAGAGCGTGTTTGAATAATCTAAGCTTACAACTGTCCATCGCAACCTACCCTCTGGCCCCCACGGATCTGCAGCACTTGCACCTGCAGAGTATATTCACTCCCTCCAAAGGTATCCAGGAATATCATACCATATCTCACCTGCCTAGAGTCCACATCATCCAAACCAGGCCCAGCTGTGAATGAGGACCCTTGGTGTACTTCCTCCCAAACTATGAAACTGAAGACAGGCCATATGGCTCCTAACTCAATGGAGGCACAGTTCTAATCAAATAGGTATAGAAATGCCCGTTTTAAAAGGACAATGGAAAAGAGTTATGAACCACTGTGATAGCACATGCCTCTAATGCTGCAGTAGGCTGAGGCAGGAGGATTGCAAGTTCTTGGCCAGCCTGGGTTACACTGCAAGACCCTGTCCAAAACTTAGATACAAAAAGGATACAAAATAGATACAAAAAAATTGCAATCTTAAAGCGTGCAACCTGACAGCTTCTTCCACAGTGGATTATAGAGCTGTAATACTTTCAGAGTATAAACCCCCAGGCTAGGCTAGTTATACCCTCTGGGACTCTCTTTTTCATGGAATGTGCTTCCTACTGGAGCATTTATTTTTATTTTTTTTTCTTTATTTATTACACTTTATTCACTTTGTATACCCCCTGTGGTTCTCTCCCTCCTCCCGTCCCAATCCCTCCCTTCCTCCACCCTCTGCATGCATGCCCCTCCCCAAGTCCAATGATAGGGGAGGACTTCTTTTCCTTCTTTCTGATCCTAGTCAATTAGGTATCATCAGGAGTGGCTGCAGTGTCTTCTTCTGTGGCCTGGCAATGCTGCTTCCCCCTCAGGGGGAGGTAATTAAAGAGCAGGCCAATCAGTTCATGTCAGGGACAGTCCCTGTTCCTATTACAATGGAACCCACTTGGATACTGAACAACCATGGGCTACATCTGTGCAGGGGTCTCCATGCGTTGTCCTTGGTTGGAATATCAGTCTCAGGAAAGACCCCTGTGCTCAGATTTTTTGGTTCTGTTGCTCTCCTTGTGGAGCTCCTGTCCTCTCCACTTCTTTCCTAAGATTCCCTGAACTCTGCCCAAAGGTTGCCCATAAGTCTCAGCATTTACCTTGAGAGTCTGCAGGGCAGAGCTTTTTAGAGGTCCTCTGTGTCAGGCTCCTGACTTGTTCCCTCTTTTCTCCTTCTTCTGATGTCCATCCTCTTTGCCTTTCTGGATAGGAATTGAACATTTTAGCAAGAGTCCTCCCTCTTGATTAGTTTCTTTAGGTGTACAGATTTTAGTAGGTTTATCCTATATTATATGTCTATATGAGTGAGTATATACCATGTGTGTCTTTTTGCTTCTGGGACAGCTCACTCAGAATGATCTTTTCCAGATCCCACCATTTACCTGCAAATTTCATGATTTCCTTGTTTTTTATTGCTGAGTAATATTCCATTGTGTAGATATACCACAATTTGTGCATCCATTCCTCCACTGAGGGGCATCTGGGCTATTTCTAGCTTCTGACTATTACAAATAAGGCTGCTCCAAACATGGTTGAGCAAATGTCCTTATTGTGTACTTGAGAATCTTTTGGATATATGCCTAGGAGTGGTATAGCTGGATCTTGAGGAAGTGCTATTCCTAGTTGTCTGAGAAAGCACCAGATTGCTTTCCAGAGTGGTTGTACAAGTTTACATTCCCACCAGCAGTGGAGGAGGGTTCCCCTTTCTCCACAGGAAGTCTACATGTAGAAAAATGCAAATAGATCCATACTTATCACCCTGCACAAAACTAAAGTCCAAGTGGATCATCAAAGACCTCAACATAAAACCAGACACACTAAACCGCTTAGAAGAAAAAGTGGGGAATACCCTTGAACTCATCGGCACAGGAGACAACTTCCTAAACAGAACACCAACAGCACAGGCTCTAAGATCAACAATCAATAAATGAGACCTCATGAAACTGAAAAACTTCTGTAAAAGAAAGGACACTGTCCTCAGAACAAAACAACAGCCTACAGATTGGGAAAGGATCTTCACCAACCCTATATCTGACAGAGGGCTAATATCCAGTATATATAAAGAACTAAAGAAGTTAAACAGCAAAAAATCAAGTAATCCAATTAAAATATGGGGTACAGAGCTAAACAGAGAATTCTCAATTGAGGAATACAGAATGGTAGAGAAACACTTAAAAAAATGCTCAACCTCATTAGCCATCAGGGAAATGCAAATCAAAACAACCCTAAGATTTCACCTAACACCCATCAGAATGGCTAAGATCAAAAACTCAGGAGACTACTGGAGTAATTTTGAGAGCCTTATTGTTTTGTGCCCTTTCCATCCATCTCAGTTTGATGGTGTTTTGTTTGTTTGTTTGTTTAAATGATTTCCTCAAATATCTTTTGGGTTTCCCATAAATTTCCCTTTACATAAAAGTTGTGACCACAGCTCTCTTTTGAGTTGAGCCCTTATCTTCCTGGTTGGAGGACAGCTCCACTGAGCTTCTAAATGGCATCATCACTAAAGAGAATCTGTGAACTTTATCCCTTGTGTCCTGAGCGGGGCTTGCATCTGTCTGACCTCCCTGAAGTTTTAACAAAATTCATCCATTCTTCGTTGGGTTTTTTTCCTTCCACTCTAAACCATAATTTATTTGAATTAATGTTCCAATGTAATTTTTAAGTTTTTATTCTTGATTTTGTGTTAATTTTTCATGTGTTTGTTTTGAGACAGGGTCTCTCTCTACATAGCCCTGGCTGTCCTGGAATTCACTATGCAGAGAAGGCTGGCTTCAAACTCACAGAGCTCTGCTTGCCTCTGTTTCCCCAGTGCTGGGATTAAAAGTGTGCACCACCACCACACCTGACTTTATTTTTACTTGTTTGTGTGTGGATTTGTGTATGCAGGCTAAGTACCCAGTGAGATGGCAGAGGGAGTCAGATCACCTGGAGCAGGAATAAAAGGATGCTGTAAGCCAAAGGAAGCAGCTACTGGAGCCGAACTCTGATCTCTGTAACTGCAGTGCATGCTCTTAGCTATGGAGCCATGTCTCCAGGCCTCGGGGTAAGCTCTTACATTTACAGCTTTTCGCCTCTGCAAAGACTGAGGATTTTCAAATTCACCAAGTTCTGGTGCCTTTGATTGCTCGTCAGCTTCTCCCCACTCCTCCCACCCTCCAGCATTTTACTGTAAGCACTGAGAATAAACCAGGAGGCACCTTCAATGTTCTGCTCCCGAATCATCTCAGCTGCACAGCCAGATATACCACTGACTTCATGTATGCAGAGTTCTGATGATTCTGACTTTAGGACATTCATAACATTTGAGAATGCATACATATGTGCATATATGTTATAAAGTAGTGCTTAAATGTTTGAAAAATTGTGTATTTGCTAAATTCATATTTTTTTGGTTATTTTAATAAGTGCTTGGATTTTTTTCTTTTTAAAAGAGCCTGGTTGAATGTATAAATGGAAGTTTCAATAGACGGTAAATAGGAGTGACTGCCTCTCAGGTACAGAGACCCCTAGGAAGTTACTGCTCTAAGATCTTTTCATTCTAAGGCGATATGAGGGAGGTGGGGCAGGCCACAGAACTAGAGACCAAAGTGGGGCTAGTATCCACTGCATTTCATGGAGGAGCGGCTGGTGGCCTGCGGTGCTGCCCTGAGTCCCTCTAGTGGTTAGACTGCAAGGTTCACCTCTGTGGAGCCAAGGGAACACTTTGGCTAAGCAGCTGCCTTCCGAAAAGGCTATGTGAGGGTTCCCCTTTCTCCACACCCTCTCCAGCATGTGTTGTCACTTGAGTTTTTGATCTTAGCCATTCTGATGGGTGTTAGGTGAAATCTCAGGGTCGTCTTGATTTGCATTTCCCTGATGACTAAGGACGTTGAACGTTTCTTTAAGTGTTTCTCTGCCATTCTGCATTCCTCTATTGAGAATTCTCTGTTTAGCTCTGTACCCCATTTTTCAATTGGATTACTTGATTTTTTTGGTTTTTAACTTCTTTAGTTCTTTATATATTCTGGATATTAACCCTCTGTCAAATACAGGGTTGGTGAAGATCCTTTCCCAGTCTGTAGGATGTCGTTTTGTTCTGACAACAGTGTCCTTTGCTTTACAGAAGCTTTTCAGTTTCACGAGGTCCCATTTATTGATTGTTGATCTTAGAGCCTGTGCTGTTGGTGTTCTGTTTAGGAAGTTGTCTCCTGTGCCAATGAGTTCTAGGCTCTTCCCCACTTTATCTTCTAACCAATTTAGTATGTCTGGTTTTATGCTGAGGTCTTCCATTGCTGGTGGGAATGTAAACTTGTACATCCACTTTGGAAATCAATTTGGCACTTTCTCAGACAATTAGGAATAGCTCTTCCTCAAGATCCAGCTATGCCACTCCTAGGCATATATCCAAATCCAAATATATACATATGCTCAAGTACACAAAAAGGACATTTGCTCAACCATGTTCATAGCAGCTTTATTCATAATGGCCAGAATCTGGGAACAACCCAGATGTCCCTCAACTGAGGAATAGATACAGAAATTGTGGTACATTTATACAATGGAATACTACTCAGCAATTAAAAACAAGGAAACCATGAAATTTGCAGGCAAATTGTGGGATCTAGAAAAAATCATACTGAGTAAAATATCCCAGAATCAGAAAGACACACATGGTATATACTCACTTATAAGTGGATATTAGACATATAATATAGGATAAACATACTAAAATCTATATACCTAAAGAAGCTAAGCAAAAAGAAGGATCCTGGGTAAGATGATCAATCCTCACTCAGACAAATGGGATGGACATTGGAAGAAGGAGAAAACAGGAAACAGGATGGGAGCCTACTACAGAGGGCCTCTGAAAGACTCTACCCAGCAGTGTATCAAAGCAGATGCTGAGACTCATAACTAAACTTTGGGCAGAGTACAGGGAATTTTATGAAAGAAAGTGGAGATAATAAGACCTGGAGGGAACAGGAATGCCACAAGGAGAGCAACAGAACCAAAAAATTTAGGCACAGGGGTCTTTTCTAAGACTGATACTCCAACCAAGGACTATTCACAAATATAACCTAGAACCCCTGCTCAGATGTAGCCCATGGCAGCTCAGTCTCCAAGTGAGTACCCTACTAAGAAGAACAGGGACTATCTGTGATATGAACTCAGTGGCTGGCTCTTTGATCACCTCCCCCTGAGGGGGAAACAGCCTTACCAAGCCACAGAGGAAGACAATGCAGACAGTCCTGATGAGATCTGATGGCCTAGGTTCAGAAGGAAGGGAGGAGGACCTCCCCTATCAGTGGACTTGGGGAGGGGCATGGGAGAAGAAGAGGGAGGGAGGGTGGAATTGGTAGGGAATTAGGGAGGTGCTACAGCTGGGATGCAAAGTGAATAAACTGTAATCAACATAAAAATAAAAATTAAAAAAAGGCTATGTATGGTGTGGTGGTGAATGGCGCTGATCCCTGTACTCGGGCGAGTCTGAGGCCTGAGGATTACGAAGCTGAATTACTATCTCAAGGAAAAAAATATATATTATCTTATTAACAAGATGAAAAGAAAGTTCAGCAATTCTTCTTCCAGTGTTCTCTCGATATTTAATCTCTGCACAAGTGTTTATGTCACTAGACACAACAACTCCCTTGATCGTCTTTGATAATTACCATTGCTTCCTTCTTAGTTGACATGCTGACCCTGTGACCCTTGTCCCCACACTTGCCCTCTGGCACTGTTTAGCACCACTGTAACCTCTTCTCTTCTGACAGCCCTTGAAAACATTTGCAAACAGCTTCTTGCCTGCACTCTTACCTCCCAGGCAACACACAGTTCCTTCAACTAGTTCCAGTTTCTAGATTCTTCTCTCTGCCTCGGTCATTCTTTTCTGGGTTGTCCACACTCCCCTGAAAACATGATAACTACCAAGGCCTGCCCCACAACACCTGACATGTGTCCTACTTGTACCAAGCATCACAGAGCTGATACAACAATCTTGCCAACTACCCCATTTCCAGACCCTGTTCTCCTATAGGCAATGTTGTCAACAATGGGCTGAAACTGAGACTGCTTTTATGTGGATTGACCACACTTCGGTCATATTCACACTTGCCCTACTCTGCCCTCTTTGTAACAATCCTAAAAACACTTCATGTTTTGGACTGAGCTCATCAGTTTACAAATATAACAAACACAAACAATTGTAAGTAGATGGGCAGGTCTGCATGAACTTGGCATGCAAACAATCAGAGAGATCAAAAAGGTCTTGGTAATGAACTACTCCCTGGCAAGATGGCCTCTTGGGTACTTGGAGTGCATCTCTGACCTTTGGGTTGGCAGATGACCAGCCTAAATCCCTTCCTCTGAATTTTAAACTTATTTCCTTCGGTATTGCCCTCTGTGGACACAGAAAAAAAGACTCCATGTCAATAATGCAGCATCCCTTGATAGTATGAAGACTGATATTCAGCCTGTGCACACCTCTGTCCTCCGAGCTAATGGAGACTTTTCCCCAAAGGGCTGTTTTTCAAAACCTTTCATCATTCACTTTGTCTCCCCTGGCTCCACTCCAGTCTCTTCAGAACATCCTCCACTGATGGAGGCCAAGACCGAGCGGTATGCTCTAATAACCTATATTAGCTATAGATTACAAGAGTTATCTCTGTGCAAATATTTCCTTTATGATACAGCTCACTGTAACTAAGACTTACATGCCTGAAGACTCCTTGGAGTATAACAGGTAGCATTTAAAACTTTCTCTGTACATCATCCAGTTGGCTATCTGGGCACATTGTCTCACAGAACCACTATTGTATCTGATACTGGGCCTCCCGTTTGCAGAGATGCTTTCACACACACAGGGCTGTAACGGTATTGGCTGGGTTTCCAGAGTAAGAACTCTTTTATCTTGGAAGAAAATGGCCTGTTTGTGGTGAGATGGCTTAGTGGGTGAAGGTGCTGGCCAGCAAGCCTGACAGCCTCAGTTCAATCTCTGTGGTTAGCAGAGAGAAAGAACTGATGCTGCATGTGCTCCTGTGGGTCCAACATGTGCTCTACACACACACACACACACACACACACACACACACACACGCATGCATGCACACACACACACACGCACACACACACACATGATAAATAAAATGTATTTTAAAACAAACAAAAAGAAGGTAGACTAGGGATTGCTCTCAGTAGGGACATTCTCTTTTTAAATAGCATTTAAATTTTCTATTTATTTCTTTTCTGTGTGTAGGTGTCGTCTCTACACATATGTCTGTGCACAGTGTGCATGCCTGTGCACTCAGAGGCCAGTAGAGAGCATCAAATCCCTTGAGACTAGAGTTACAGGTGGTTCCAAGAACCAGCCATCATCTAAGTGCTGGGAATCAAACCCAGGTCCTCTGGAAAAATAGCCAGGACTCTTCACCATCGAGCCATCCCTCCAGCCCCAGCAGGCAGATTCTTTACATGGAGCGGGTGGTTTTTTGCTTCACATCTTTATCTGGCCTTCACCATCCTCACTGGGTCTTCATCCCAGTATCTGACCTTTCTATAATTCTGCTGCTGCCTTACATCTCCCAGGATGCTGTTTCGTTCAAATCTTCCCTACAGACTCTCATTCCTGTACTTCAGGATATCTTAGAGCTGATCTCCTGGGACCCAAACCTCCACCTCCTATTGACACCAGCTCCAGATGACTGACACAGATGTCTCATCGAGCCAATTCCCTTAATAAGCTCGTAGTGACACCCTTGCTTTAAGCGGGTCGCTTAGTTACCCAAAAAGCTGGCATCAGGCTGAGGAGATGGCTCAGTTGATAAGGTTCTTGCCTTGAAAGGTATGAGAAACAGTTTGAGCCTCAGAACCCACGTAAAAATGCCAGGCATGGTGGTGCATGTTTGTAATCCCAGGGCTGGGGAAGTGAAAGAAGATCCCTAAGACTCACTGCCAGCCAGTCTCACGTGGCTGGTGATCTCTGAGGCGATGAGAGCTCGTGTCTCAAAAGAGGGGGATGGCATCCTTGAAGTTATCATCCGACTGTGTCCTCTAGCCATCTCTTGTGTACCTGTACATAAATGACATGTTCTCGCGAACATGTGGGCACACACACTATCATTAGGGGAACTTCAGAAGGGTCACGACATGAACAATATGGATTCCACAGTGAAGATTCACGGACTCCTCTGCAGTGGACTCACTGTGCTGAACCTGCTCAATACGTGGCAGCTGAGAAACAAAAGGAAGAAAAAAGCGAAAGACATTCCATTTGGAAATCCATGCTAAATGGCCCCCTGCTTTCCACAGTCTCCCTCAGTCCTCTGTGTATGAATCATAGATTAGATGCCTGCTTGTCAGTACTTCCAATATGCTCTAAATTGTCCTTATTTGGGGATGGGTGGCTCAGTGGGTAAAGGTACCTGCTTGATGTCAAGCCTGACAACCTGAATTCAGTTCCCATGACTCATATGATAGAAGGAGATAATAGATTCCCACAGTTGTCCTTTGATTGCCTCACTCATGCTGTGGGACACACACAGACACATAGACACAGAAACACAGACATACACACAGAGTGAATGAATGTTATTTAAATGTAAAATTTTTATTTTTGAGAACCCCCTGAATGAAAGTGGCCACACATCTCTTCCTTTATATATTCACATAAAATTCTAGAAAAAGCAAATTCATCCACAGCAATATAAAGCTGACTAGTAAGTGTCCAAGGTCAAAAGAGGTCTGTGAAGTGCTATAGCAGGAGAAGGTGAGTGTGATAAAGGTTTCGTGAGTAGATAGCTACACGTGACAGTGTGGAGAAGCAGCCACCCAGGTGTGCACTAAAGGCTTGGTCCCAGCCCCGTGTGATACTGTGAGGCTGTCTGAGCCACGAAGAGCTAGGCCTACTCAGGGGTCTTCTGGTCGTATGGCAGTGTTCCCAGGAAGAGGCTATCAGGACCCTGACCTCTCCTCTTCCTCTCTTTTGCCTCCTGGCCTCAGCAAAGTGAAAAATTATGAAACTCTGCGCCCAGTGTGAAATACTGCATCACCACAGGCCCAAACACCAGTGTGGGTAACTGGCCACAGACTAAACTTCAAACTGTGATCCAAAATCCAACCTGCCATCTTCTTTAATCCAACCTGCCATCTTCTTTAATTCAACCTGCCATCTTCTTTAATCAGTTGCCTCCATTGCTTTGTTACAGTAATAGAAAGTTGACACAATTCATCGGTCAAAATGCACCATGGCACATGTTTTAAATAGTTACCATTTATTCTACATCAGTGAGGTAAAATGTGCAAAAGCTTGATACCAAAGAGACCAACTTACAAATGTTACCAGTGTACCCTATTTGCCTCAAGTGTTGAAAGAATAGAATATCACATGCCATGAGATCAGAATTTCCTGTGAGGTTGAGAGACTGAACCACGTTCAGGCTGAATACACATTGAACACAGCTGAGGACTCCAGCAGAAGAACTCAGAGGCAAAATGAAGACCCAAATGGTCAGCTCAGGCCATGCCAATCCTCACCTCTCAGTTCTAAATAAACTCACACTAAAAGCTCCCAACTATACCAGAAAATTACTGGAGAATCAGATCATGAAATTGACTGAAGAAGAAAAGAAGTCTACAGGTGACTACAAAATAATACTGCTTTAAATGATCTATAAGAGAAAAAAAAAAAAAAAAAAAAAGAACAACAGCATAAGAAAAGAAAGCAGTTGCCCAGCCATTTGAGAGGCTGAGATAGAAGGATTACTTGAGCCCAGGAATTCAAGACCAAGATAGTAAGACCACTTATCAAAAACAAAGACAAAAAAGAAAAGAGCCAAACTGTTGTTTTCATAGTGAAAACTTATAGACACTGAAACTCAAAACTATACATACAGACATAAATATATACATATGCTGTATCATATATACACTTAGAAAAGAGCCAAATAATAGTTTTCATAGTGAAAACTTGTAGACACTGAAGCTCAAATATATACATATATATGTATATATATATACATGCTATGTTATATATGCTTAGCTTGCTAAGACTTATATATACACATTTGTATATATAATATACATAATGGATTAATTAAAAAGAAGGAAACACACTGAAGAAAATCTCAAAATGTAATAAACAAACAAAAATGTGAACATGAGTAAGAATTTGATTCCCAATGACAGGAGGACACCCATAGGAACTAAAGAGGGACATGCAGAAAAAGAGAAAGAAGTGATGCAACAGAATTATTTTAGGAATTGTTGGGTCGGGAATTCTGAGTCAGGTGTGGTGGCTCACAGCTGTAATTCCCGCACTCCAGAGGCAGGAGAATTTTGTTGCATTTACATCCAGCCTGGATTACACTATGAGCCTCTGCCTTGAAAATAAAAGAAACACACAAACAAAAAATTAAAAACAGGAAGTCTTATATGGCTAAGTACATAGAGTTAATATATATTGTTACCTAACAAAGTTCCATAGAATTTAGGGACAACTGCATATTTTATTCGCTCCCTCCTATGGGTGTGCCTCACCTGGGAATTTCCCTCCATCTCGGGCCTCCACTGCATTTGTGACCAATGGACAGAAGCAGTCAATGGACAGTGACTAGCTTTCATTAGCCACAGAAAGCCACAGGGTAAGGGAAGGGGCTTCAGTCCACGAGGCCCCTGGGAAGCCTACTGTTTCTCTTGGTCACCATGGCACAGACAGACTCAATGTGGATCTCAGCATGTTTTCCATGTTCTGGAACATGGCGCCATGTTCTCAGAGTTTAGCATCTGAGCTTTCTTTATTAAATTTATTTATTATTAATTACAGTTTATTCACTTTGTGTTCCAACTGTAGCCCCCTCCTTCATCCCCTCCCAATCACTCCCTCTCTCCCTCTTCTTTTTTCATGCCCCTCCCCCAGTCCACTGATTAGGGAAGTCCTCCTCCCCTTCCAATTGATCTTAGCCTATCAAGTCTCATCAGGACTGGCTGCATTGTCTGTCTCTGTGGTCTGGTAAGGCTGTTTCCCCCTCAAGAGGAGGTGATCAAAGAGCCAGCCACTGAGTTCATGTCAGAGACAGTCCCTGTTCCCCTTACTAGGGAACCCACTTGGAGACTGAGCTGCCATGGGCTACATCAGTGCAGGGGTTCTAGGTTGTCTCCATGAATGGTCCTTGGTTGGAGTATCAGTTGCATCTGAGCTTTTAAAGCCCTATTCCGTAGCATTTCCTTTCACACAGATTGCAGTTGAGGCTGACTAACAACTTGTTTCCAAGAGTGAAGGCTGGAGTCATTTTAATTAATGATTTGACATTTCTTCACTGCTATTGCAACCCCAGGGTAACTAACTGTTAATGTCATCTGTGACCACTTCATTCTCTGGATTCACTTCTCAGTTCCTGAATGAATTGCTTTAGCCAATATTGAAGTTTTTGTTCCAAGGACTATAACACTGAGGTTTTCTTCATTTTTGAATTATGCTTAATGTTGAAGAAAAACAAGA
The DNA here is from genome assembly GCF_030254825.1 of Meriones unguiculatus. Lineage (NCBI taxonomy): Eukaryota > Metazoa > Chordata > Mammalia > Rodentia > Muridae > Meriones > Meriones unguiculatus. The sequence goes on from NC_083354.1 coordinate 68,199,109, forward strand.
ATTACCTTTATATGATATTTTACATTGGAGGATAGACAAAGTAGGAAATATTATAGATTATCGGAAAGGACAGCAGATAGAAGAAAATGAAAAAAACTGAAATAAAGCTGGGTATGACAGCACACACCTGTAATCCTATCCCTGGGAAAGTGGAGGAATAGTTCAAGGCCAACCCCAGCTATTAAGTGAGTTTGAGCCCATCCTGGGTTTCATGAGATTCTGTCTTAACAACAACGAGGAAAGATGAAATCAACGAGTTAATTACCTCCCCCCATTTTGGCCCAAAACATGAATCATTTCAGTTAGGAAGTGGGAACTAGAAGATTATCTGTTTTTCCTAAATAAATGTCATGTAGAATCTTTGACAAACAAATTTATAATGGGAAAAAAAGAAAGTGTTGATAACAATCCTAGGAGACTTTGGATGAGTACCTGTTATAGATATCTTTGTTCTAGAAGGGAGTCTCAGGCCAATAATCCTACCATAGCTGTTATATTCAAGATATACAAGATACTTGACAAAAATCCTGCAGCGTTACTTGCCCATGAAAACTCTTAACTTAAACAACTTTAGACCTGATAGCAGGACCCATAAATGAAGGCTTGAAAAAAGGCGGGAAAGGGAAACATCAAGGCAGCTTCAGGGTGGGATGGGGCAAAGAGGAAGGCAATGCTGGGGTCCAAGGCTAACACTGAATTTGAATGTTCAGTCCCTGATACACCAATGTATGTGGACTCTTAACAGCAATGTTCAGATACTTGGCTTGAACATTTGGTCACTACAAACATGGAAAGCCAGAAGGAAATAGAAGATGTCTCCTCTGGTGTTTTCTGGGGCAGACAACATATCTATCATGAGTGATGAGTCTGTTGGTTCAGTGTTTCCCTTGGCCTACTGAGACTTTGGAGTGCTTTAATGATGTCATCCCACACCATATATATATAATATGTGGTGTGGGATGAAATATCTATAAAATATCTATAAAATTATATGTATAATTTTTACATATTTTACATATCTTATATGTATATATACATATAAGATATGTCTCTGTGTTATATACATATATGTTATTTTGAGACTGCAGGTAGAAAATTCTTTAATTGGACAAAATCTATAAAATATAAGGGCAAAGAAGAGCTCATAGCTAGAGCAAAAGCACAACATGAAAAATTTAACAGGAATTCCATCTTAATTACTTTTCTGGCTGCTGTGATAAAATAACTCTCATAAAAATCAGTATGAGGAATGGAGAGTGTATTTCAGCTCACAGTTCATGGCAGGAAAGTCAAGGAAGCAAAAGCTAGAGACAGCTGTTCACATTGCATCTTCAGTCAGGAAGGAGAGAGTATTTGCGCTCATCTTACTTTGCATACGATCCAGGAGCTAAGCTTGGGAAATGATGCCTCTCACAGTGGGTGGGTCTTCTGACTTCAGTTAATCTAATCAAGATAATTGTCCACAGTATACCAGGAGACACATCCCTCAGATGATTTTACATCTTAAGTTGACAGTTGAGATTTATTAATCATCACAAAATATCTCTTGCAGGTAACGTAGGAATACTTCCAGACACTAAAATTTGACTATTTTATTTTTCATTTTATGTGAAAATGCTAAGAATCACATAACCATCTCCCCTCAGGTGAAGACAGCAAGACAGACCAAAATGGCCACCCTGAAACCTTGAGCAGAAACCCAGATAATCTGGTTCTGCTTTGACTCTGCCTCAGCTAGTCACCCACACTGAGCTCCTTACACCCTTTCCTGTTGGAGTTCATTCTCCACAAAGTTGTAGCTTTCACCCCTTTCTCAATAGGTCAGTGGAAATATACTCTTTCCAGCCAGATCACACTTTTATCCAGTCACATTCATGGGCCCTCCATTTATGGTTTCTATTCTTCCTTGGTCAAGCTTTCCTCAAGTAGTCATCATACAGTAGCTATGGAGTAAGTTTTCACCCTTTAACATGAAAATAACATGGAGGAATCCCTGTTTAAAGTGATGTGCAAATGACCATTTTCATTTTCCCTTAAGCCACAAATAAAATGAAAAGTAGGTATGTGCATCTAGGGAAACCTTCTGTCTCAAATCACATTAAAAGAGCCATATTCTGCCATTATCTGGCTATATTTTGCCTGTGTCTTGAACCTAAGTGAAGCTGAATTCAAAAGTAGTGAACTAATTTTCTGACAGAGAAAACTTCTAGCTAGTATAACATTTGGGCAATGGAACAACCATTGCTCATCACCTTTACCCAAAGTGACAGCACAAGAGCGCAGTGAATGTGGAAACTGTTTGGCAAGGAACAAAAGTGAATCCTGTAAAAACTGTGGAAATGCTGCAGACAAAGCCGGCAGGGCACATGTAATTGTTAAAGAGGTTGTCCATTAAGGAGATACTTCAAACTTTGTCCTGAGACACTAGGAAAGGTACTGTGATGGCAAGACACCGCTCACTGAAGGTGAAAAGTTGAAAACTCACATGAAAAGAGAAAAGCTGAGAGTAAGAGCCTCTGCAATGTCCTAATTTAAAACAGGTGCCTGGAAATACTTTCCAAGGTTCCACTGTGAAGGTGCACAGAAATCACCACAGTTGTGGTCCAATGGAGCCGGTATCAGAATCATATACATTATGTTGGTTTTGCAAATATTACAAGAGTAAGAATGTCTTGGGCATTTACACCAATATTTTAGAAAAGCACCAAGGCCATACAGTGTGTGGCAAGGTCGATTCTCTACATGGAATTCTTGAGTGAACTGTGTATGAAGCTGTGAAAGCCAAACCTAAGTTTCAGTAGAGACCACAGGATATTGGAGATGTCAATAACAAAGAACATTTGCACAGGAATGCTGCAAGTATCAATTGAAGCTGGTCCAGGAGAAACACCACAGAGAAAACAGATTTGGAGGGCTGAAGCTACCTAAACCTTCTGGAGCCCAGCTGATGCCAACAGAAGTCCCAGTTGGTGAACATGGAGCCATGAGGTTCATTGTTTGCTTTGCTGGTTTTCAATCTTGCTTTTAATCTTCTCCTGCTATGTCTCAATTCTTCTGTTTCAGTAAGAATGTTTATTATGTGTATGTGTTGTTGTTATGTAAGAAGTACATAGTCTATTTTCTTGCTTTACTGGCTCATAAGGGTTACCCAAGTCTCAGAAGAGACTTTTGATTTTGAACAGTGTGATACTGTTATGACTATGGGATTTTGGAAGTTGGATTGATTGCATTTTACATTGTAAAATGGCAATGAGATTTTGGGGACTAGGGCTGGAATATCATGGTTTAACATGATGTGTTTAGATGTCAAGAAGACAGAGGGTAGACTTTTGATGGTCAATTTTGATTACAACTTGACGGGATAAATAAATATGTAAGATGTCATCAAGGTGTCTGTCTTAGTTACAGTTCTGTTGATGTGGAGACACACTATGACCAAGGCAACTTATAAAAGGAAGCATCTGGTGTGGGGCTGGCCTACAGTCTGAGGGTCAGTCTGTAAGACCTGGGGTCTCACAGCTCAGGAGTTCGATCGCACCCTTCCCAGAAACTCCCCCAGACCAAGACTCGTTGCAAAAGCAAGAGGTTTATTAACCATTGCACAATGGGGTCACCCCTGCCGGTCAGCAAAGAGTGGCACCCGGAGAAAAAGGCCTTTAGGTTTTTAAAAGAAAAATTGCGGGAGATTTGAAGTTGCAGTCTTGGCAATTTAGGATTGGATGAGGAAGCTATAAAGTAAGATAATTGGTTAGTCTTAGGTGCTCAAGCTTGGATGTCCTGCCAAGTGTGGATGCAGCTGCAATTGAAGGTGGGGGTAATTAGCTCATCCTTTGGCTGGAGATCAGGAGCTACTCAGAAGGAGGATTGAGGCCATCTAGGTTTGTTGCTAAGAAACACTATCTTTAAGACAAGAGTCTGGTCATTCTTTTTGCTGAGTGGAAGGTCATTGCTTGCTTGCCTTTTTTTTTTATATCTGTCCCCACAGATAGTGTCCCATTCCTCCATTCTCTGGAAAGGTACTAAGAGGCTTTAGCTTAACCTGAACCTAAAACTCAAAGCTATAGGCTTTAGAAGACATACAGGTTACAAAGTTAGTCTAACCCTTTCAAGTCCATTATTATCATGGTGGGGAGCATGGCAGGGGGCAAAAAAGCATAGCACCAGAGCAGTAGCTAAGAGTTTGTCACCTGATCTATAAGCAGGAGACAGAGAGACAGACCAAGAGACACAGAGAGAACTGGCAGACTAAGAAAGAAAGTAAAAGTAGAAGTTTGATCCTGAAGTCCAACTTTCAACTCCTAGGACTTTCAGGAAAAGAAATTTGGAAAGTTTTCAAAAACAAAACATATTTCCTCCAACAGAAAGTCTAAAGTTCCTCAGCTAAAGGAGTCTCTCCTGAATAGAGCAGTGAATAAAAATTGCAACAATACAAGCAGAATCAATTAGCAGAATCCAAAAAGCACTGCGGTGCATTCGTAACATTGGATTTTCTGAGCATATGTCAGTATTAGGATGGATCTGTAAGAGATTTACAGGGAGAGCTGCCTGTGAAGGATAAAGGGGCAGAGATCAGGGGCAGGTGAAAGAAGATTCAGAGCGGTTAATAGCAGGGAGAGAACAGACTCCAACACTGTCCTGAGAAAATCTCAGCCACAGCAAAGGGAAATCTCTGAAGTCGATGTTTATTAGAGGGCCCCAGAGCAGACAAGCACAGCCTGGCACCAGCATCCTTGCCTTATTCAGTCATCAGATAGTGCAGTCTAAGGAAGCATGGTGGTAGACCCAAAGCTAGATACCTGCTGCTGTCAGTCAACCATGCTTCCCTTGGCAGATTCCCCTAAAAGGCTCATGTGAGCAGTGCCTCCATGGTTGAGATGGCCCATGTTTTCCCTGAACAGGTCCAAGTCTCCATGGCTTCGATGGGCCTCTCTTCATGATGAAGAACGCAGAAAGAGGTCAGAAGGTGAGCCATAACTTCTGCTGGTGCTGTTTGTCTTGAGCTACAAGTAATATTTATTCTTGTATTACATAATCTAAGGTCCCTCACTCTCAGTTCTGCAGTTCTCGATGGCTAACCTGGCAGTTTGCCATCATTCCAGAAATGTCTTAGACATTGGTAATAACACCTTTGTAGACAGGTTGATTATGGTGTCTATTAACAAGTAGAGGATCAGATTTGAAAAAACATGCTCATGAGGATCATTCCCAAGTGACCTACACATGCCACATTCTCTCCCCACATTGTGTACAAGTGGCCCCACATCCCACTCCTAATACAAAATCAGTTATCTCTGCCAGAATCACTATGCCTCTTTTTATCTGCAGGATATCAACAATCTAAAATGCTAGCCAGACAAGGAAATATAGACCTGTGTGTTAGTTACTTTTCTGTTGTTGTGATTAAAAAAAAAAAATTACCCTGGAAAGGGCAAGTTAGAAAAGAAAATGGTTTGTTTTTGTTTACAGTTCCATAATGGGTATCTCCCTTCATGTGGTGAAGGCAAGGCAGCAGGGGAAGGAGCCTGGACTGGCAGTCAGGAAGCAGACTGATCACATTTCATCAGCACAAAGGAAGTGAGGCAGGTTATAAAGTCTCACAGCCCTCCCCCAGGGATGTACTTCCTCTAGCAAGGTTCCCTAAAGTTTCCATAACCTTCCCAAACAGCAACATCAGCCAGAAAACAGAATGTTCAAATACAGAAGCCTATGGATGATATTTCTCATTCCAACCATAACACCTCACTATCCTAGCAAGGCTGGGAAATGAAGGTCATGAGTTTGAGGCCAGCCTGGGATAACATCGCAAGACCCTATCTCAAAAAACAAAAAAATCCCTTAGTAGAAGCCATAAGACAGGGTGCAATGGGACCATTGCTGCATGTCTTCTGTCAAGAACATACTTTATTTGGCGAACAGAACCTCGTACCTTGAAGAGCCCAAAGGTATAGAGACATGAAGCAAAAACTCTTTGAGTAGGTTATAGAAGGGATATCTTGTGTATTATATAGATGCATTACCTGACAATAAAAAAACCTATGGCCTATAGGAAAGGGTAGAATAGAAGGTGGAACATCCATTAGACAGAAAGGAATCTGGGATAGAGCCAGGTGTGGGGAATTTACCAGGGAAGATATGAGGAGGACAGATGCATGGAACCTGAGAGAGGTAACCAGCCACAATAGATTAGTATGAATGAGTTATTTTAAGTTATAAGCTAGTCAGAGAAGATCCTAACTGTATGGCCTAGATATATGTAAATACATTTTGAGTCTGTGTCATTATTCTGGGATCTTAGGGCTGGGAGGAAGAACCACCACAACAGTGGGTCATTAAAAATGACAGTGAGGCCACTTTTGCTTCTGTCTCTTAGTTCTCACATTTGTTTGCTTCTTTGTTTCATGTTGAGGACATGGCACTATGCAGGTCATGACTGAATGCAGAGAGTACACCCTAAAGAATGATGCCTAGCGAGGAGGGGCAAGATGGCGGCGCCGGGAGGACTCTCATTCTGAGCAGCAGCACAGCAGGATCAGCACAGTGAACAGCAATCAGAACTCTCGGCCATAAAACACAGTCATTGTGTTTCCCAGGTGAGAGGATACCCCACGGTGGGGGATTCAATCAGCTTTTAACTCACCCGACTAAACCGCGGAAGAGATCCCGGTTCCGCCAGACGCTTGGCTGCCGGCCGCCAGCCCCAGCCCCAGCCCAGAGCCACAAGCCAGCATCTCTGGTCACGGTCCCAGACTGAACCTTGGGCACCACACTATCAGAGACTGGAATTTTCAGTCGAGAGATAACCCCAGGGTACAGGAAACGATTGGGACCGGCCTTAGGTCACCCAGACATCCCCTGGAAAAGACTCGGGTGGGTTCCACGGGCACCCCAGGAGCCAGCCCGGAGCCAGAGCCGGGGACCCAGGTTCCGGCACAGAGCCCTGCCTGCCTGCGCGCCTGATTCGCCGCCGGAGATAGAAACGGCGGGTCTGATCTCAGAGCACTCAGCTCACCCCCAACCTGAAAAGGTCCCCGGAAAATTACCCAGCTTAGGGAGCCACTCAGGCTCCCAAAAGCCGCAAAGGCAGACACAGGCAGTTTCTGCGCACCAGACAGCTGGCAGAGACTGAGCCGCCATCACACAGCTGTGCTCCAGGCACAGGCAAATTTCTGTGGCCAGCCAGCTGGCGGACACTGAGCAGTGTGCACCAGGGCAAAAAAAGACACTAGGAGTCCGTGTCTCCAGAGAATCCATGGGGAAGGAAGGAAACTGTACTGATCTAAATCACCCAATCCTTCCCTAGAAAAAGTCTAGCAGTCTAGTGGGGCCGAGGCGCCAGCACTCAGCTGTGCTCCAGACACAAGCACAAACAGTTGAGGTGCGCCTGATGTCCAACTGGGTCACAGCAGCTGATCATTGAATTTGCAACAAGAAACCCAGAAACAGGGCAGCTGCCCTCAGGACTTCCCTGGGTGAGAGGAGAACCCTCTCGACTAACAAAGACCACAGTTACCACTCAGGTCTATATCCCTGAGGTGAGCAACTCCTGAAAAAACACCAGCCATCCAGGGACTATACCCAAAAAGCTGAGAAGACATCCTTCAGGAAAAACCAGCTTTCTGCAAAGGGGATTCTCTCCACCACAGGATCCCCAGGAACCACCAGAAAATAACCCCAAACTCCTAAGATAACACAATGGGTAGAGGCCAGCGTAAAAGCTCAAGCAACAAAAGACAGAGCAATATGGCATCTCCAGAATCCAGTTACCCAGGGGCAAGTAGCCCTGGACACCCCACCATAACTGAAATCCAAGAAGATGACCTAACAAGTATGCTCATGAAGATGATAACAGAGGAAACAAATAAGATTCGTAAAGACATAGAGGAAGATAAACTCAAACAGAATATTGCCATCCGTAAAGAAATAGAGGAAGCTGCAGCCAAACAGTTTATGGCCTTTAGAAAGGAAATGCTTAAAACACTGAATGAAATGATAGAAACAGAGTTGAAGGAACTAAAAGAAAAACAGGAAAGTACAATCAGACAGGTGAAGGAAGTAAACAAAACAACTCAAGACCTGAAGATAGAATTGGAAAAATTAAAGAAAACACAAATGGAAGAAATAATGGAAAGGAAGAATCTAGGGAAGAAAACAGGAACTACAGAGGTAAGCATAACCAACAGACTAAAAGAGATGGAAGAAAGAATCTCAGGTGTAGAAGATACAATGGAAGAAATCGATGTATCTGTCAAAGAAAATGTTAAATCCGAAAAATTCCTGACACAGACCGTCCAAGAAATGCAAGACAATATGAAAAGACAAAACCTAAGAATAATAGGTATAGAGGAAAAAGAAGACTCCCTTCTCCAAGGCCCAGAAAATATTTTCAACAAAATCATTGAAGAAAATTTCCCCAAGCTAAAGGAAAGGCCAATTAGAATACATGAGGCCTACAGAACACCCAACAAATTTGACCAGAAAAGAAAATCCTCCCGCCACATAATAATCAAAACAGTAAGTATACAGAACAAAGAAAAAAATACTAAAAGCTGCAAGGGAAAAAGGCCAAGTAACATATAATGGCAAACCCATTAGAATCACACCTGACTTTTCAACAGAGACTATGAAAGCCAGAAGGGCCTGGACAGATATCATGCAGACCCTAAGAGAACACAGATGTCAGCCCAGGCTACTATACCCAGCAAAACTCTCAGTCTTCATAGATGGAGAAAACAAGATATTCAATGACAAAAACAAATTTCAACAATACCTACAAACAAATCCAGCATTACAGAAGACACTGGAAGGGAAAATACAACCCAAGAAAGCTAGCTACATTCAAGAAAACACAGGAAATAAATAACCTCACTTCAGTAAAACAAAAAGCAACCAAGCACACAACCTGATGACCACAGCCAACATCAAAATCAAGAGATCTAACAGCCACTGGTCATTAATCTCTCTCAACATCAATGGACTCAACTCTCCAATAAAAAGACACAGATTAACAGAATGGATACGTAAACAAAACCCAGCAATCTGTTGCATACAAGAAACACACCTAAGACACAAAGATAGACATTACCTGAGGGTAAAGGGTTGGAAGACAACTTTCCAAGCAAACGGACCCAAGAAGCAAGCAGGAGTAGTCATTCTAAGATCTGATAAAATAGACTTTCAACCAAAAGTAATCAAAAGAGATGGGGAAGGACACTTCATACTCATCAAGGGAAAATTCCACCAGGAAGACATCACAATCCTGAACATCTATGCCCCAAATACAAGGGCACCCACATTTGTGAAAGAAACATTGATAAAATTTAAAGCACATATAGATCCACACACATTAATAGTGGGAGACTTCAACACCCCACTCTCAACAAAGGACAGGTCAACCAAACAGAAATTAAACAAAGAAACAATGTCTCTGACAGAGGTCATGAATCAAATGGACTTAACAGACATTTACAGAACTTTACACCCAAACACAAAAGAATTTATCTTCTTCTCAGCACCTCATGGAACCTTCTCCAAAATAGACCACATAGTGGGTCACAAAGCGAGCCTCAACAGATACAAGAAGATTGAAATAATCCCATGTATCTTGTCTGATCACCATGGAATAAAGCTGGACCTCAACAATAACAGAAATAACAAAAAGCCTACACACACATGGAAACTGAACAACTTGTTACTAAATGACAGCTGGGTCAGGGAAGAAATAAAGAAAGAAATTAAAGTCTTTCTAGAAATCAATGAAAATGAAGACACAACATACCCGAACCTGTGGGACACAATGAAAGCAGTGCTAAGAGGAAAGTTCATAGCACTAAGTGCCTTCAAGAAGAAATTTGAGACAGCTCATTCAAGCACCCTAATGGCTCACTTAAAAACCCTAGAAAAAGAAGAAGCAGACACACCAAGAAGGAGTAGACGGCTGGAAATAATCAAACTCAGGGCTAAAATCAATCAATTGGAAACAAATAAAACAATTCAAAGAATCAATGAAACCAAGAGCTGGTTCTTTGAGAAAATCAACAAGATCGACAAACCCTTAGCCAGGCTAACTAAAAGGCAGAGAGACACCACCCAAATCAACAAAATCAGAAATGAAAAGGGGGATATAACTACAGACACTGAGGAAATCCAAACAATCATTAGGACTTACTTCAAAAGTCTATATGCCACAAAATTTGAAAATCTAAATGAAATGGACAATTTTCTTGATCGATTTGACTTACCAAAGCTGAACCAGGACCAGGTAAATCAACTAAATAAACCTATATCCCCCAAAGAAATAGAAGCGGTCATCAAAAGTCTCCCATCCAAAAAAACCCCAGGACCAGATGGCTTCAGCGCAGAATTCTACCAGACCTTCAAAGAAGAGCTAACACCAATTCTCTTCAAACTATTCCACAAAATACAGAAGGAATATTACCAAATTCATTCTATGAAGCCACAGTCACCTTGGTACCTAAACCTCACAAAGACTCAACAAAGAAAGAGAATTTCCGGCCAATCTCCCTTATGAACATTGATGCAAAAATACTTAATAAAATACTTGCAAACCGAATCCAAGAACACATCAAAGATATTATCCACTATGACCAAGTAGGCTTCATCCCAGGTATGCAGGGGTGGTTCAATATACGGAAATCCATCAATGTGATCCACCATATTAACAAACTGAAAGAAAAAAACCACATGATAATCTCCCTAGATGCTGAAAAAGCCTTTGACAAAATCCAACATCCATTCATGTTCAAAGTATTGGAGAGATCAGGGATACAAGGCACATATCTAAACATAGTAAAGGTGATATACAGCAAGCCTATAGCCAACATCAAACTGAATGGAGAGAAACTTAAAGCAATCCCACTGAAATCAGGGACAAGACAAGGTTGCCCACTCTCTCCATATCTCTTCAACATAGTGTTGGAAGTCCTTGCTAGAGCAATAAGACAGTTGAAGGAGATCAAGGGGATACAAATTGGAAAGGAAGAGGTCAAATTATCACTATTTGCAGATGATATGATAGTATACGTGAGTGACCCCAAAAACTCTACCAGGGAACTCCTACAGCTGATAAACACCTTCAGCAAAGTGGCAGGATACAAAATTAACTCAAAAAAATCAGTAGCCCTCCTGTATACAAAAGACAAAAGGGCTGAGAAAGAAATTAAGGAAACAACACCCTTCACAATAGCCACAAATGACATAAGGTACCTCGGAGTAACCCTAACCAAGGAAGTCAAAGACTTGTATGAAAAAAATTTCAAATCTCTGAAGAAAGAATTAGAAGAAGATATGAGAAGATGGAAAGATCTCCCATGCTCATGGCTTGATAGGATTAACATAGTAAAAATGGCCATCTTACCAAAAGCAATCTACAGATTCAATGCAATGCCCATCAAATTACCAACACAATTCTTTACAGACCTGGAAAGGAAAATTCTCAACTTCATATGGAATAACAAGAAACCCAGAATTGCTAAAACAATCCTCTACAATAAAAGATCTTCTGGAGGTATCTCCATCCCTGATCTTAAGTTGTACTATAGAGCAACAGTTTTAAAAACTGCATGGTACTGGCATAGAAACAGAATGGTGGATCAATGGAACCAAACAGAGGACCCAGAAATAAACCCACACACTTATGGACACCTGATCTTTGACAAAGACGCCAAAACCATACAATGGAAAAAAGATAGCATCTTCAACAAATGGTGCTGGTCTAACTGGATGTCTACATGTAGAAAAATGAAAATAGATCCATACTTGTCACCCTGCACAAAACTGAAGTCCAAGTGGATCAAAGACCTCAACATAAAACCAGACACATTAAATCGGCTGGAAAAAAAAGTGGGAAATACCCTAGAACTCATTGGTACAGGGGGAAACTTCCTGAACAGAACACCAACAGCACAGGCTCTAAGAGCAACAACCAATAAATGGGACCTCATGAAACTGAAAAGCTTCTGTAAAGCAAAGGACACCGTCATCAAAACAAAGCGACCACCTACAGATTGGGAAAGAATCTTCACCAACCCTTTATCTGACAGAGGACTCATATCCAGTATATATAAAGAACTAAAGAAGCTGAAAAGCAGCAAACCAAGTAATCCACTTAAAAAATGGGGAACAGAGCTAAACAGAGAATTCTCTGTAGAGGAATACCGAATGGCAGAGAAGCACTTAAAGAAATGCTCAACCTCACTAGCCATTAGGGAAATGCAAATCAAAACAACCCTGAGATTTCACCTTACACCCATGAGAATGGCCAAGATCAAAAACTCAAGTGACAACACATGGTGGAGAGGTTGTGGAGAAAGGGGAACCCTTCTCCACTGCTGGTGGGAATGTAAACTTGTACAACCACTCTGGAAATCAATCTGGCGCTTTCTCAGACAACTAGGAATAGCGCTTCCTCAAGATCCAGCCATACCACTACTGGGCATATATCCAAAAGAGGCTCAAGTACACAAAAAGGACATTTGCTCAACCATGTTTGTAGCAGCTTTATTTGTAATAGCCAGAAGCTGGAAACAACCCAGATGCCCCTCAACTGAAGAATGGATGCAGAAATTGTGGTACATCTACACAATGGAATATTACTCAGCAATGAAAAATAAGGAAATCATGAAATTTGCAGGTAAATGGTGGGATCTGGAAAGGATCATCCTGAGTGAGTTGTCCCAGAAGCAAAAAGACACACATGGTATATACTCACTCATACAGACATACAACATAGGACAAACCCACTAAAACCTGTGCATCTAAAGAAACTAAGCAAGAGAGAGGACCCTAACTAAAACGTCCAATCCCCATCCAGAAAGGCAAAGAGGATGAACATCAGAAGAAGAAGAAAACAGGAAACAACCTAGGAACCTACCACAGAGGGCCTCTGAAAGCCTCTGAAAGCCTCTGCCCTTCAGACTATCAAAGCAGATGCTGAGCCGGATGGGCAACTGTTGGGCAGGAGAATGGAATTTTAGGTAAGAACTGGGAAATAGTAAGAGCTGGAGAGGACAGGGTCTCCATAAGGAGAGCAACAGAACAAGAAAATTTGAACATAGGGAACTTCCCAGAGACTCATACTCCAACCAAGGACTATTCATGGAGATAACCTAGAACCCCTGCACAGATGTAGCCCAGGGCAGTTCAGAGTCCAATTGGGTTACATAGTAATGTGAAGAGGGACTGCCTCTGACATAATCTGATTGGCCTGCTCTTTGATCACCTCCCTCTGGGGGGGGAGCAGCCTTACCAGGCCACAGTAGAGGACAATACAGCCACTTTTGATGTGAACTGACAGACTAAGATCAGAAAGGAGAGGAGAACCTCCCCTATTAGTGGACTTGGGGAGTGGCATGCAAGCAGAGGGAGGAGGGAGGGTGGGATTGGGAGGAGAGGAGGGAGGGGCTTATGGGGGGATGCAGAATGAATAAAGTGTAATTGATGAAAAATTTAAGAAAAAAGGGAAAAAAATAATTTAAGAACCTTAAATGACTTTCAAAATTGGAGGAAAACATGGAGTTAGTCAATTGGCATGGAGCACGTCTCGCCCCTGGGGGCAATGGTCTCCTGAACCTACTCAGACCTCGGACACCACCACTGCTAGTTCTAGAACTGACGCAGGATATTCCAAGGAGGGGTTAAGGCTTCTCATAATATTTCCTATAAGCCCACACCTGTTTGTCTATATCCCCCATTTTTATTCATTATTAGCCAGATAGAGCCAAGTAATTGTGGTAATGATACTTGCTTTTTTGCCCAATGCTGGAATGCTAGTAAATTTAGGTATGCCCTGGTTACTCGCATGCCTCACTGGGTGCCTGTGCCCACTGATGCCCCTCACGCTATGACTCTCTTCAGACAGAAAAGGGATCTTGGAACTACAGCCACCATTGTTACTACCATCTCATTGACGGCTGTTCGAGCTACCACCAGGGCATTAGCCATGAGTCATACTGGGCAGACTGCTCAGACCCCGAATAATCATTTAGCCAATGTAGCTCATGCCTTAGTTGTACATAAAGGAATTAATGCTCAACTAAAAGGAAGCTTGATGGTGTTCAATCAGAGGATTGACCTCTTGCAGGAGCAAATTGATACCCTATGGCAAATCGCTCAACCTGGCTGTCAATGAAAGTATGCTGGACTTTGTGTCACTAGCATACAACATGAGAATTTTTCCTGTGCTGCAAATCTGTCTAAACAATTGTCGAGCTATATTTTAGGTAATTGGACTGGAGAATTCGATACTACGATGGAGCAGCTCAGAGTGGCCATTGTCACAGTAAATTCTACCGGAGTGGACGCAGGACTAGCCACAGGATTATCAACATGGATTGCTGCAGCCATGAATCATCTGAAGGAATGGGCGGGCATGGGAGTGTTAGCAGGCCTTCTGGTGTTGGTCTCCTTGGTTTGCCTGTGGTATATATGCAAGATTAGAGTCTCACAACAGTGTGATGCAGCCACGATCATTCAGGCCTTTACAGCCATTGAAGCAGGACATTCTCCCCAAGCATGGTTGGATACCATAAAAAGCTAAAATGATACGCTCAGGATGCGAGGCTAAGCACTGCACTCAGGGTCAGCCGCTTTGGACCCAGAGAAGAGCATGTCTGATTGCATGCGGGTTGATGCCCCAGGTCCCGCCTCTGAGAAAAAGGTATCGGACGGGTCTAATGCTCTTTGGGTGGATGACACCTAAATGAACATCAGTACAAAGTCCCAATTTATTTCTAATATCAGAGATCAGACCTCTACTCTTGTCTAATGCGTCTAAAACAAAAAGGGGGAACTGTAGAGAGCTGCGGAATGCTATGCCTTAAAGATGGAGCTGGTTTCGGCCTTCCACCTGCCCGATGGTGAGTGCTCTCTGTCACGAACAACTCCACATTTGGCTAAGGCCGAGGATCTGGCTTGCTTCCATGTATGTGGACCTATCTGCATTGCCCCCGTGGCACGCCTGGGTTGGCTACCCAGAGGCTATTTAAGCTGTGGGCTGGCTTTCCCCGGGGTCCGAGGATTGTTCAATGTTCCTGAATAAACTGCATTGAAAAAAAAAAAGAATGATGCCTAGCCTCTCAAAGAACGTGTCAGCTCTAGCATCCCAGTGCTTTCTGAGCCTGGCTCCTTCTAGAAAATGTGGGATGCGAAATCACCATGGACCCCTGGTCCTCTCCCCACATCTTGCCTTCTATGAGGTGTGTCTCTGGGAGATACTACACTGAGAGTGTGACTCTGTGGCTGTGATCAGGGTTAATGTACATCAGGAGTGGTGCTCACTGCAGGTCTGAGGGAAGAAAAGCAAACCTTATAGGACGGTCAGCTGAATCTTTCAGTCTCATTATGGTTAGTTTGGAGTCAAGTATCCCACTGTAGGGGTCTGATATGACCTAAGTCCCCTGTATATATGTTATGGCTGAGTAGCCCATGCTTTTGTGGAAATAGTGAGAGGAGGGGTTTTCCTTGACTCTTTGTGGGACCCTTTTCCTCCTACTAGATTGACTTGTCCAGCCTTGATGTGATGGTATAAGCCTTGCCTTTTTTATTTATTATTTTTATATTAATTACAGTTTTTTTATTTTGTATCCCAGATGTAGCCTCCTCCCTCATTCCCTCCCAACCCAACCCTCCTTCATCTCCTCCCTGCCCCTCTCTAAGTCCACTGATGGGGGATGTCCTCCTCCCCTTCCATCTGATCCTAGTTTATCAGGTCTCTTCAGGGCTGGCTACAATGTCCTCTTCTGTAGCCTAGCAAGGCTGCTCCTCCCTTGGGTGGGAGGAGGTCAAAGAGCCAGCCATTGAGTTCATGTCAGAAACAGTCCCTGTTCCCCTAACTAGGGAACCCACTTGGATACTGAGCTGTGATGGGCTATATCTGGGCAGGGGTTCTAGGTCTATTGTAGCTTGTTATGCCTTAGTTGATTGCTGTCCCTGGGAGGCTTGCTCTTCTCTGAGGGGAGGAGGGTGGGGATGGGGATGAATCTTGGAGAGAGGGGAAGTGTAGGGGAAGGAGAGTCATGAGGAGGGGATGGAGAAGGAATGGGAGTCAAAATGTAATATATGAGAGAAGTGAAAAAAAGAAAGAAATTTAAATTATAATTGAAAAAGTTCATATAATATATTCTGATCACTTTTCCTCTCCCCCAACTCCTTCCAGATCTTACCCACCTCCTATCATTTAACTCCATCCCCCTCTCTTAAAAACAATAAACCAAACCCCAAAAATAAAAAACAGAAACCAAAATATACATGCAAAAGATCAGCAGGACAAAAAAATTTCCAGGCAAAACAAAATGAGGCCTAAAAGCCTACAAAAATACCATTTAGTTCATGTTGTGTTGGCTAACTACTGCTGAGCATGAAGCCTCCCCTGAAGTGTGGTTAATACACCAGTGAGACTCCGTCGAGGAAAACTAATTTTTCCTTTGCCAGCAGTTATCAACTGCAGATGGTTTCTTGGTTTGGGTAGGACCATGATGTCCACTTGTCCCTCTCAGGGCTGTTACCACGTCTGGTTTGAATCTGTGTAGATTGTCTTCATGCTGCCACAGTCTCTGTGAGTTCATGAGTGTGTCAGTCCTACTGTGTCTGTAAGACATTGTTTCATCCACTACCCTCGGCTCTTACAATCTTTGCATAGATCCCTGAGCTTTGAAGGGAGGGGTTTGATAGAGACATCCCATGTGGAACTGAGGGCTCTGAGGGCTCTAACTCTCTCCATGTTGTCCAGCTGCGGGTCTCTGGGCTAGTTCTCATCTACTGCAAAAAGTTCCTCTGATTATGGTGGAGCGAAGCACTGATCTTTGGGTATGGCAAAATATGCTCGAAGTTATTTATTGCTATGTTCCTTTAGCAGATAGTATTTGGTTTTCCTCTGGACCCATATCCTTTCCAGTCTCAGGTTCTTGACCACACTGAGGTGATCAGTTAATGCCTAGCAGGCTCAGGCATTAATTCCGCCTCACAGACTGGGCTTTGAATCTAATCAGAGAGTGATTGGTTTATTCCCACCGTGTTTGCACCACTGTCACTCCAGCATATTTCACAGGCAGGTCACCACTGTTGTTCCAAGTGTTTATACCTAGGTTATTGCCCACCTGTCTTCTCTGGTAGCACACAGAGTACTTTCCAGTACCGTGAACACTACTCAACAGAGATGAAGTCTCTAGATAGGCACCAAATAGACTTCTCCATGTTCAATGAGATATGAAGGTGTTGTTTTCAGAAACAGGGCCTTACCATCAGTTTTTGAGGAGCTACCAATAGCTTTGGAAATTGCCTAAGGTACTTGAGGGTCTCCATGGGGCCTTTTTGTCCAAGAGCTCAACAAGAGATAGCCCATTCATGGCACTGGGGCCTTCCCTTGGTGGCAAGAGATATCTATCTATTTGAGGCTTTGTCTCACTATTTTGTGACTCCATGCACATGTATATATATATCTTAGGAAGTGTCTACCATAGCAGATTTCCATGTAGTTCCTCAAATGACCCACGATAAAGAAGCCTTATTTTTCAACTCAATAATCCCAGAACTGGATTCTCTCTAGTTTGTGTACATTTTCCTTCAAAACTGGCTCTTTCCTAAATGTTTTTCTTTCTGACGTACAGGATCTATTATATACATGCAGCTATTAACAGCTAGCTCTCATTTTCACTTCTTTTCCTGTACATCCTCCCCACAAATTCAAATATTTTTGGCATATATTCCAATTTCCAAGTTTGATACTTTTATAAAACACTTGTCTTCCCTCCCTGCATAACATAGATTACCGTTTTCTTTCTAACTTCTATCACAGTTTCTTTTTTGCCAATGAATCTCCAAACTGAAGCCACTAAGTTTTTTTGCTTTTCCTGTGTCTGTCTCACATAATTGTTATCAATATCTCATCCCAATAAGGTACTAATGTCTGACACCAAAAGCTATTCTCACAAAATGCCATATGGAAAACATCCAAAACTGTAGTGGCTTAAAATAACAGTAATATATTCTCAGTGACCTGTGAATCAGCTGAGTGTTGGCAGGCGCAGGCTGGACTCAGCTGGGCTCTGATTCAGGCTTAGCTTGGCTAGGACTAACTGGCTTTATTTCACACACTATTTATCTTCCTCTTTGGACTACCAGCATGGTCTTCTGTTCTGATGGCATAAATAGAAGAGAATAAATCCAAGCACAATGTGCTTTTCAAGCCTCTACTTGCTATCTATCTGCCATGATCACAGTGACAAAGCAAAATGGCCAGGCCTAAAATTAAGCGTAGGGAAGTCACTTCACCAACAAAAGTGGCAGGGTGGGATGGGGGCAGGGGTGGGGAGTAAAGATATATTTTTTAAGATTTTACTTTTGCAGGGCTGGAAAGGTAACACCACAGTTAAGAGCACTGGATGCTCTTCCAGAGTACCTTGGTTTGATTTATAGTACCCACTTGATAGCTCACACTCATTTATAATTCCAGTTCTAGGGGATCCAATACCCTCTTGTATCCTCTGTAGGTACAAGCACATATTTGACACACATACATGTAAGCAAAACACTGATGTATATAAAATAAAAAAATATTTTAAGTGTCTTGGATTTTATTTTTGATATATGCTTCTGTGTGTGTGCCTGTGTGTCTGCTTGTAAGAATGTGCAGGTGCCCAGTGGCCAGAAGAGGGCCTGATCTCCTGGACTTATAGGCAGTGAGCCACCAGTGAAGGTGCTGGGGACTGAACTCTCACACTCTGCAAGAGCGCCAAGTTCTGTTACATGCAGAGCCATCTCTTCAGCCCCTGGGGAGTACGGACTGGGAACAACAGTCTAATCTACCACATACAGTCCTGTGGCATTTTAGATCTGTAGTACTGGTTCACACATGAACTGTGAGAGTGTGTACAAAGCCCGAACAGATTCAAATGACAAAATCCCCAGCACTGAGAAACAGCCATCATGTGAAAAGGAAATCAGGGTGGCAGACACTCTCGTGAGCAACCTCAGAAGCTGGAAGCAACAGAATGCTTCCCACATTCTGGATGGAGCGCTTTCATACTTAGAATCCTATATCCATCTAGACCACAAGTCAACTCTAGCCTAGAATGAAGACACTTGCGTCACACAGTCCCAGCTAACTCACTCCCTAGGGATATTTTCTAAGGAAACTACTAAAGAATTTTTTCTTAACTTAAGAAAGATTAAACCCAAAAAGGAATATTAGAAGTAGAAGATCTAAAGAGATGAAGGAAATTTCCAAGCAGGTGACTCCTGGAAGCTCCCCATTGTTACAATAGTCACACCGATGGCCCCATACTCACTGCAAGGAGAGGAGAGGAACATGTGTGTTGTGGATGTAAACATGGTTTTGTTTTGGTCCCTGGTGTGGGATGTGGGAATGATTCAGATAGTTCATAGCAGCAGACCATTTGCCTCGTGTGCGCTCTGAGAGGAGCTCTTTGCCAGCTTCAGATAGTTTAAATCTGATGACTCTAGAGAGGGAATAAACGCCAGAGCATGAGAGAGTGTTGGGGAGCTCCGAGAAAGAAGAAGGCTGCTGGTACTTCCCACCTGCTGCTCCTGGTTGCTATTGATGCGGTTAGGTGAGATGAGTTGAAGATATCCAGAAACGAGGATTGGACTTGTGCCAAGTAACCAAAGGACCCTAACCAGCAGGAAGTAGCTAAAGAGAATTCTTTTCCCTGAGTTCCTTCTCTTCTACCAGGTGTTGGAAGGGATTGGGTGGAATAGGGAGAAAGAGGCATAAGAAGCCAAAATAAAATAGTTTTTAAAAAGTAACACCAACACATGTGCGTGTGTGTGACGCTATTGTAGAAGGTAGGAACACTCATGAATAAGTATGCCAAAATCCTAAAAAATTAATTCCCAGAAAATACAAATTATATTCTCCCAATGCAACGCTCAGCTATACACAATCTCTATTTCTCCCTTCCTTCCTTCCTTCCTTTCTTTCTTTCTCTCTTTCTTTCTTTCTTTCTTTCTTTCTTTCTTTCTTTCTTTCTTTCTTTTGAGACAGGGTTTCTCTGTGTAGTCCTGGCTGTCCTGTAGCTCTGTAGACCAGGATGGCCTCAAACTCAGAAATCTGCCTGCCTCTGCCTCTGGATTCCAGAATGCTAGAATTAAAGTGATTTACCACACATTGCCTGGCTATGAACATGGTATTTTATATCATGATGCTCACAAAATTGTGATATAACCACATAGAAGGGATGAGAAGAAGAAATTTCTTTAATTACCACAACAGAACGTCAGTAGATAATGTCCAAGGTAAATAAATTAGGAAAAAACTATATAGTACCTATTGCTCACCAATCTGGAAGAAAGGTATTGACTCCAGAGAGTGGAAACATGGGGACTGAAACTTATTACAATTCTTTTTATCAATATTATACTATTCTGTCAAAATATGTGCAAGTTATTATGATACATTTTTACATAATACAAATGGGTTAATTTGTATTAATACTTAATACATTAAGACTGATTAACATGTTGCTGAGAACAAATTCCATCTATTTTATCATTTATGGAAGGAGAACATGCTTTCTTCCAGGCATCAATAACTACTAAGAGAGGTGAAGGAGAAGAAAACCTCATCACAGCAAAAGCAAGCTAAAAGCATTCATGACCACCAGGCCAGCACCGCAGAGGGCTGACAGAAATGCTGTGGGCAGAAAAGAAAGAAAACATGCATAAGAAGATAGATACAGGGAAGCAATTAGCAAAGATAAGACAACTGTTAAACAAAAGACTATATATATCCCAAGCTAGATAGATAGGTAGGTAGATAGATAGATAGATAGATAGATAGATAGATAGATAGATAGATAGATATAGATATCCCAAACTACATAAAATAGGTCCTTCAACAAACTTTTGAAGAAACTGAGAAAATTAGATGTCTACATGAAGAAGATATCTTTCACCCTGGACAAAAAATCAACTCCAAGGTATCAAGGACCTAAGACTCTGAAAGTGTCAGAGGAACAAGTGGGTTTAACTTCAAAATACAGGCATAAGTAAGGACTTTCTGAACACGACTCCAGTAACTCAGGGAAAAAAAAAAAAACATGAACAATAAGGAGGACTCAAAATTAAAAAGTAGAATTCTGTCTTAGTTTGCTTCCTATTGTGGTGATAAAGACCATAATAAAAAACAAGTTAGGAAGTAAAGGTTTTATTTCACCCTACAGCTTACAGTCCTTCGTGATGGGAATTCAGAGCAGAAAACACAGGGCAGAAACTTGGAGACAGGAACTGAAGGAAGTGTTCCATGGAGGAACACTGCTTACTGCCTTGTTTTTCCTAGCTTGCTCAGTCTGCTTTCTTATACACCCCAGGACCACTGTTGGGAGCTGCTGTTCTAGCAGCTGCTTTGATATTTAAATCTCAGCGGAAAGACTGGTTTTACCAGGCCTTCACTGAAGTCAGGGAAGAATTTCCAACTCCATCTCCTTTTGTTTGTGACAGCAGGTGGGATAGCTTGTCAAAAATCACACCTCTTGTTTCACCTCCTTGTGAATTTAACTCGTTGTTCAAGTTGTTTTTACTCTGGCTTAAAAGCAGTCTGAAATAAAGCCGGGGGCTGGTCGAGTCTAGTCTCCACTAGAGCCTCTCGGAAAGGTCCCATGTGTTGTGTGGTAGTTTATTAATTTTAATCCTCACTCCCAACTCAAGAACCGTTCGACTCTGCTGGCAGCCTCCAGCAGACTGACACCCAGATGTGGGATTTGAGATACAGGGAATCAGTAAAGGACACCGCAGGTGTTGGCGAGCTCACATCATTAAGTAAAAAGGGCTCAGTGAGTAAATCTGAGAATAAAAATGGGACAAGGCAGTAGCCTAGTGTTTTTTGTACGGAACTTAATTGAAGGTAGTCTGTATATGTGGCAGGAAACTGAGAAAGTTAAACTTTCAGGCTTAGAGAGAAGGAGATTAGAAAGATGGCAGGCTTCAAGACAAAATTATATTAGACCATCAGCTCCTCCAGAATTGTGGTATTTCCCTCCTGAGACAGTTATTTCAGAAGCAGACTTTGAGGATGGTTTAGATCCTGATGAGGTTGCAGTGTTGGAGAAAGAACCAGATCAGTCTTATTCTGAGAGATATCCTCCTATTCAGGCTATGCATGTTAAAAAGCATAAGCCTTGGCAAAAAGAAATTAAAAGACTGGAATGGGGCTTAGAGGAAATAAACAAAAAAATTGGAGAATTAACTACTAGGGAAAATGAGGCTCAATCCCCCACTCCAACTCCATCATTGGTCGCCTGCTTGGGCCCTCCCCCCAGGACTGCTACAGTAGCAGTGGCGCAAAAGACAAGGGACCTTTTTCTTTGTCCACTGTATGGGCTACTGTATCTCCCTTACAAGGTTCTTTACAAGAAGCTAGGCAGAATGGAGAAGATATAACTGAGTTTTATGGTTTTCCAGTTCTAGAGCAACCTGATGGACAGGGTAATATAGTGAGAGTCCATGCTCCTATACCTTTTAAACAATTAAAAGAATTGAAAGCTGCATGCTCTCAATATGGTCCTACAGCGCCTTCACTCAGGCTCTGTTGGAGTCCTTGTCTACTGAGGCCCTCTGCCCAGGGGACTGAAAACAATTAACAAGAACATGCTTATCAGGAGGAGAACATTTATTATGAAAGTCAGAATTTGCAGAGCACTGTCAAGTTACAGCTGAACTTAATTGAGTTCAGGGAATTCCTATAACTATGACATGCTTGCTGGAGAAGGAATCTACAGGGAAATAGGACAACAATTGGCTGTTTATGTGGCTGTTTATGCTCAGGTAAATGCTGCTGCCTGAAGGACCTGTAATAAACTTCCACAAGCAGGTAGACAGGTGGAGGATTTGTCTAAAATCTGTCAGGGACCTGATGAGTTATTTCTAGATTTTGTGGCAAGATTAATGCAAGCAGCAAACAGACTTATAAGTGATGAAAAGTCTGGATTATTATTAGTAAAACAATTGGCTTATGAGAATGCTAACAGTGCTTGCCAAGCAGCTTTGAGAGACCCTTTAGGAAGAAAGATATTTCTGATTATATTAGGTTGTGTTCTGACATCGAGCCGTCTTATATTCAAGGAATAGCTATGGCTGCCACCCTACAAGAAAAGACTATTGGCAGCGTCTCAGTTTTTCCAGTAAAAAAGCTAATTGTTAATTCTGCTACAAAGCTTCTATGATCATAAAAAATTAAATTCAACAAATAACAAGGTATTTTGTCTGTCTGTTTTAAAGATATAAAACCATTCTAAACAACATACAGACATTACTCATATCCCAAAATTAAAAAAAAAAACTAAAATGTTTTGTTACAATTGGTATTTCTTCCATTATAAAGACTAATAATGGCACTACATATATTAGTCAAGCTTTTCAACATTTTTAAAAATCATAATACAGGTATGCCATATAATCCTTAAGACTAAAAAAATTATGGAGCCTGCCCATGGATCTCTTAAAAAAACAATTACAAAAAAATATATATAAAATAAAAAAAAAGGGGGAGTCATATCCCCAAATCTTAATCATGCTCTCTTTATTTTAAATTTTTTAAACGTGGATATACAAGGCCGTTCTGCGGCTGATTGATTGTGTTATCCTAATACCAAAGATTATTATGCTAAAGTAAAATGGAAAGATCCAATTACTGGAATATGGCAGTGCCCCAGCTCCATATTAATATGGGGAAGAGGGCATGTTTGTGCTTGCTAGATTATTATTAAAAGAATGAGGCTGGTCAACCGATCTTCTATGCAAGAGGTTTGTTAGGTAGGTATGGAGGGAAGGGGGGAACAGGACATGATGGGGAGAGAAAGAAAGGGGGAGGGGTGCCCAGAAAGAGAGAGAGAGAGAGAAGGAGAGGAGAGAGAAGTGAGAGAGTAAGAGAGAGTAAGAGTGACCATGTGTCAGGATGTTCCTTTAAGGGAGAAGTAACCACACCTTTCAGGTGTGACCACCAGGCCTGCGACACATGATGACATCATAAGTTGCTGGGTAACCCAGGAGCAGGTTGTGTTCCAAAATACTAACAGTGCTTTTTCCACAGGATGCAAAAGAAGCCAGGTAGATCCCAGAAAGGCTGGTGCGATTTGCAGGAGTTGTTCCCTGGAAGGAGGATGTTCCCGCTGCAGACAATTGTGAATTCTGTCCTGACTGAGAACGAAAAGCTGCATTGGACTTAAGCTCCTGACCCGCCGGTTTCATTCTGCTCCTGGGAGAAGACATCATGCAGAGAAACTTCTTACACAATGGACTGAACTTGATTGTTCTGTTAATGAGGACAGTTCTCAACAAAATCAGGAAAAATAAAAAAGAGGACTGACTATGAAACTTTGATCCGACTCTGGTTTTCAGCAGATCAAAACAAGCTTGCTTCAAAAACTCTTGGGAGGCCCTGTAACTGCCTATGTAAATTCTCCTTTTGCTTTGTTGTTTGGAAATGTTAACAAAATTCAAACTTTAATGTTTCTTGCCATCAATGTAAACTAACAAACTGTATTTGTAAGCTTTCAAATGGTTCTGATTGTTCGACTGCCTTTACTATGGTTCCTGTGAATGTTTCTCAGACTTGGTATTTACACAAGGAGTCATTTGTTAAGTCACTTTCATGGAGTGTTATTTTAGACTTGGCTTGCGATAGGAGCTGAGCTCCTATCAGTGACAATTAAAACCTGCCTGAAGACCTTTTAGAATGTTAAAGCTGAGCTGATCTGCATAACATTAAACCCCAATGTCTACCCTAGCAGAGGTTGGTAGTCAATGATGGGTAATGTTTCTCTGGGATATATTCGACCCAAGGCAGGGCATGAGTGATGGAATTCATGTACCAATGACAGGTAAGAATATATATCTTATGAGAGAAACAACTTAAGACAGGCACAATCTTCTGCTCCATAACTCTTTAAGTTATGGTCAATTTTTAAAAAAAATAAAAAGGGATACCTGTTGGGAGCCGCTGTTCTAGCAGCTGCTTTGATATTTAAATCTCAGCAGAAAGACTGATTTTACCCTGAAGTCAGGGAAGAATTTCCAACTCCATCTCCTTTTGTTTGTGACAGCAGGTGGGATAGGTTGTCAAAATCACACCTCTTGTTTCACCTCCTTGTGAATGAACTCATTGTTCTGAGCTGTTTTTACTCTGGCTTAAAAGCAGTCTGAAATAAAGCCAGGGGGCTGGTTGAGTCTAGTCTCCACTAGAGCCCCTCAGAAAGGTCCCATGTGTTGTGTGTTAGTTTATTAATTTTAGTCCTCACTCCCGTTCTACTCTGCTGGGAGGCTCCAGCAGACCACCTACCCAGGGATGGCACTACCCACCCTGGGCTGGGCCTTCCCACATCAATCATTAACCAAGAAAACATCCCGTAGACTTGTCTACAGGCAAACCTGATAGCAGCAATTCTTCAATGACTATTCCTTCTAAGATATGTCTAGGTTTGTGGTGTCAAGTTGATAAAAACAAAAACAAAAAACCAGCCCAGCCTTCCAGTAAATGAAACTGTCAATCAAAGGCAGTTTACAGAAGGGGGAAATATCTTTGCCAGATATATATCTGGCAGAAGAGTAATATGCAAAGTATACATGGAACTAAGAATTGTCTTTTAATTTTTTTATATGCCTTAAAACACTGGGGATGAACAGATACTAACCCCTTAAGCTATCTTGGCTATTTTCCAGTCAAAATCCCTAGCAACCAAAACTTTTATCATCAAGAAAACAAACAACCCAATTAAACATGGTCTATCCAACTGAATGGCAAGCCCCTAAAAGTTCAAAAATGAATAATAAGCACTTCAAAAACTCCTCAACATGATTTCCTTGTTTTTAATTGCTGAGTAGGTAGTATTCCATTGTGTAAATATACCACATTTTCTGTATCCATTCCTCAGTTGAGGGACATCTAGGTTGTTGCCACATTCTGGCTATTACAAATAAAGCTGCTATGAACATAGTTAAGCAAACAAGGAAATCATGAAATTTGCAGGCAAATGGTTGGAACTAGAAAAGATCACCCTGAGTGAGGTAACCCAGAAGCAGAAAGACACACCGTGGTATATACTATATACTCACTTATAAGTGAATATTAGCCATAAAATGAAGAATAAACATATTAAACTCTATAGTCCTAAAGAAGCTAAACAAGGAGGACTGTAGGGAAGATGCTTAATCATTATTCAGAAGGGCAAACAGTTTAGACATCAGAAGCAGGAGAAGACGGGGAACAGGACAGGAGCCTACAACAGAGGGCCTCTGAAAAACTCTACCCATCAGGGTATCAGAGCAGATGATGAGGCTCATAGTCAAACTTTGGGCAGAGTGCAGGGAATCTTATGGAAGAAGGGGGAGATAGAAAGACCTGGAGGGGACAGGAGTTCCACAAGGAAACCAACAGAGCCAAAAAAAATCTGGGTTCGGGGGTACTGCAGAGACTGATGCACCAACCAAGGACCATGCATGGGGAGGACCTCATAGGCAAATCAGTCTCCATGTGGGTTTCCTAGTAAGGGGAGCAGGGGCTGTCTCCAACACGGAAGCAGTGGCAGGTTCTTTGATCACTTCCCCCTGGTGGAGGGATGGGGGTGGGAACAACCTTGCCAGGCCACAGAGGAAAAGGATACAGCCAATCCTGACGAGACCTGATAGGCTAGGATTAGATAGTAGGAGAAGAGGACCTCCCCTATCAGTGGACTAGAGGAGGGTTTGTGGGGGGGGGGGAGAAGAAGGGAAGGTGGGACTGGAAAGAGATGAGGGGAGGCTACAGCTAGGATACAAAGTGAATAAATTGTAATAAACAATAAATCAATTTAAAAGTCCTCAACATCCTGAAAAAATAAAAAAACTTTGAAATTTACAATTAAGCCAGTAAGCACGACTATTAATAAATAAAGCAGATGATGGTTATGATGTGGGAAAAGGGGAGCACTTCATTGTCAATGCGAGTGTAAACTGGTGTAGCCACTGTGGAAGTCAGTAAGGAGGCTCTTCAAGAAACTAAAGTTACAACATCCATATGAGCCACGTGAAGTATAACAAACAGTTCCAGGCATTTATGCAAAGAATCATTGGAGTTACCTGCATACCCATTTCATTGTGGTTCTAATCACATTAGGAAGGAAATGGAACCAGCCCAAACGTCAATCAATGGATCATAAAAATGTAATGCGTTATACAATAGAATCTATTTGGTTATAGAAAAATAAAATTTGAAAGGAGATGTATTGAACTAGAAAATGTTACTAAGTGAGATAGCCCAAGCCGCACATTCTTCCTCACAGGCAGACTTGAGCTCCTACATTTTAAAGGCTCGTGTTTAGCTTTGAGTGCTGGTAAAGGCCAGAAAAATGGAGAGGGGGCATTTGGAGGAGCAGCATATAACAAGAAGCCTTAAGGGAGGGGGATTTGTAAAACACATTTGGCATGAAAGTGGAGAAAAAGAATGCTGGGAGGAGGGACGTTCTAAGTAGGGAGCTGAGAAGGCAGGGAAGCCGAAGGGGAAAGGAGGAGCAACCAAAACTAAGGATATGTATAAACGCTATATGAAAACCTACCACTTTACAAGTTTATAAAACAATACAATCT
Source organism: Meriones unguiculatus (assembly GCF_030254825.1). Taxonomy (NCBI): domain Eukaryota; kingdom Metazoa; phylum Chordata; class Mammalia; order Rodentia; family Muridae; genus Meriones; species Meriones unguiculatus. The sequence continues at coordinate 68,226,697 of NC_083354.1, forward strand.
AAAAACAAAAGCTTCAAACAGAGGTGCCCTCCATGATGGATAATATTCTCCCTAGAAGTAATAGGCCACTAAACAAAATCCCAGTGCCAGAATATTTCCATTCAGGTCATTGGCTAGGTAGGTCCCAGAGACAACCACAAAAGAATGTAGGCTGTTGCCATCTCTCTTAGTTGCCCACCAGAACCTGATGGTAAGGCCCTGTTACTAAAGACACCAAAGGTCTCAGGGAAATGAGACACCTGAAGCTGAGCTGGGAACGCCTCCCTGCTGGAGAGCTTTCGTGGTGCCAGAGGGCGCTCTGCAGACTGTTGGGGAAGAATCCTGTGATCTACAGTTGTGAACTGCCATACAAGAAATGCTGGACCAGTGCAACAGTGGCATGACTATTATATGGGTAACCAACCATTTTTCTGATTGGAATTCAGGCTCTCGACACAAGAGAGAACTTATCCCTGGTTCTGTGAACCCTGTCAAAAATCTGTGTTTTGTGGGGCTGGAAAGATGACTTAGCAGTTAAGGGAACTGACTGCCCTTCCAGAGGATGAGGGTTTAAATCCCAGCACCCACATGGCAGCTCACAACTGTCTGTAACTCCAAGATCTGACACTCTTACATAGACATACATGCAGGCAAAACATCAATGAACTTAAAATAAAGGTAAATAAACTAAAATAAAAAATAATTATTTTCAAAGTCTGTGTTTTGGAAGGTGACAGGTCGAGGTAGGGAATCCAGGACTACCGTTTTGCTAAAGGGTCATGCTAAAGGGTCAAAAGCCTGTCTTCTAAAGCCTCGTGTTTATAGCCATAGACAAGTGCTGTATCCAGCCTTTGTCAGAAACACTTCTTCCTGCACTTTATAGGGAAACAGCATGACAGTGCAGAGATGCATAACTGACCACAATGCTGTGGATGAGTGACAGTGACGTGCTTCCCACAAAAAGGACAGCTCTACCCCTGCCACCAGGGCTCAGGAAACATGCCTGAAGAGGGGTTGGAAAGAATGCCAGAGCCAGAGAAGAGGAAGGTGTGCAGCAAAAGGATGCCTCCTGGGTATGACACAGCGGTTGTGCTCATGAACACTGAAGCTGTGCTTCTTTACACAATGCCTGCAGATGACTGGGCTCACCAGCACGTCATCATGAATGGGGAGGGCCCATGCCCACTCTCCTTGAGGAACTGTTGGCAATTAGAGTTGTTGGGGCACGGGAGGTATCATTGTCTTCAGTGGTGTGGTCACTGGTAATTTGCCCCTGTTCTGAGTAATGACCTGCCCACACTTGAGCAAATAACAAATTACACTCAGTGGACCACACAGCACAAGAAAACAAAACATAAAACTATAAAGAACACTTGCTGAGAAGAGCTACAGTAGGAAAAGGAGAAGGAGCAAGAAAAATGGGAGGAGGTGAAAACAAGTAATATTCATTATATACATGTATGAAAACACTTTAATGTATTTTTAAGTGAGTGGGGTGGTAACTACTGTAATTCCAGGAAGGAAAGGAGACAGGCAGGTCCGTGACATTCACTGGCCGGCCAACCAGTTTTGCTCAGTGAGTCCTAGGCCAGTGAGAGACCTTATTAATAAAATGGTGGTCAGCACTTGAGAGATGATATCAAAGACTGTCCTTTGATCTCAAAACACAAGTTTTGAGATACATACGTACATACACCCACATATACAAATACATAAACACATCTACAAAGAAAGAAACAAACAGTGCCTCTGTGTGGCACAGGCTGACCTGGAACTCACAAGCTCACGTGGTCTTCCTCCCCGAGCCTCCTGAGGAGGATTTCAGTCACACTGATCATACTCACGTTGATGTTTGATGTTTGTATACTGGTTTTGTATCTAAGGTCTGAAGAGGGAAGTGCTCTTCTCCGGGAGTCAATGCAGTTTAAACGCAGGCTGCTTCTAATGTGATCTTATAAGCTGAACTTGTCTCCAGCGAACTTTCCCACAGCAGTCATAGCTATATTTCAGCACAGTGTTTGCAGAGGGCTATTGTCTCACTCAGGCATTCTCCTGTTTGTTAATTATTCATCATGTATCACTTGGACCAACCTGTTCACTCCCCCCCACCCACCCCAGCACACTCAGGTTTGCCAAAATATCCCTCTGATTGCCGTTTTCCTAAATAACTCTAAAGTGATGAGACCCCAGAGACCCATACAGGTTCTGTTCAGCATAGAGCACAGTCGCCCACGTTTCCCCTGGGCTCTAGACTATGAAAACAACTGAGTCTCGGTGTGAAAACAAAAAGAGAGATGGAAAAAGATTTGGAGAACACAATCAAGGCCATGGAAGAGTCTCAATTAGAAAAATATATTAAAAGAATTCACTTTCAAAGCAGCATTTTTCTGGTTTCCCTGAACTAAGATGGAAAACAGTGAGCAGTCTCTGCCGACGAAAATACAACAGTCAAACATGCAGAAGGTAGGTGCCAATTCAGTTACTGTGAAATACCAGTCAGTAATGCGAGGGCTTATGTGGAGGTCACAGACCGTATCACACAGCCAAGAAAAACGGATGCTATTCCAACAGAAGGAGAACAGAACTAGATAAAACTCTGAGGCACAGCAGCACTAATTTACAGCAAATTACCAAGAAACAGGAGGCTACGGCTCCCTCCAGTGCACACAGCTAGATTTGCCTCATACCTGACCCCAAACCCTCAGCCCTCCTCTGGCGAATGGGAACCTGAGCAAATAAGCCAACCAGGGAGGGGGAAACCCATTTCCAAACTGGGAGATGTGATTACTCAGTCAAGCTGCGATGAGAATAGAAAGAAAAATGTTCCTCTCTTACGGTGGGTGACCAGCCTGGTTAACCTGCAAGGCATGCCTGGAATTCTCGATGCCTCTGGTATCTGGGTGGAGAGTCCCCCTAAATACTTGCTGATGAGAAGACATTATTTATTATTTTATTCTTCTCTGTGTTCTGTTTGAAATTTCCCATAAAAAAAAAAAACATCTTGGAAGAGCCTTAGACAGTTGTAACTTTAACGCTGGTAAATACTGATGGTGACTTTCTAAAAATTGTGTGTCTCTTTTCCCATACCAAGATACATTTTAAACCAGGAGGTACAATCAACAATAAAGCATTAAAATACTGATAATTTTCTTTTATGAACCTATTGGATCACATAACAGATTTCAGATTGAATAACTAAACAAAGAAATAAAGTATTCAAACTGTTATTGAATAAAATTATTCTTAAGTCACTGTCTAGCTAAACTTGTTTTTTCCTTTAATCCACTGTGAAATTTGTGTGTGTGTGTGTGTGTGTGAGAAAGAGAGAGAGAGAGAGAGAGAGAGAGAGAGAGAGAGAGGCAGAGACAGAGAGACAGAGATAGAAGCACATATGCACTTTGTGTACAAGGGCATACCATGGAAGCCAGAGTGCATTGGGTCTCTGCTTTATCATGCTCTACCTTATTCCCTTGAGATAGGATCTCTCACTGAGCCCAGAGCTAGGCTAGTAGTTAGCAAGCCCCAGACATCCTATTTCTAACCCTCATGCCCCAGTACAGACATACCTATAGCCACTCACAGCCTTTTACATGGGTGCTGAGGATTTGAACTCAGGCCCTCATGCTTGCTTGACAAGTACTCTTCCTTGCTAAACCTTTCATGTCCCCTGAAAAGTATATTTGTCATCATGATCTTGAAACTTGGTCAAACGACCACACAGGCAAAAAGGAGCCAGGATGTTGCTTATGTAAATAGACTTGACCTTGTTCTGGTGACTGTACCTAAGCATTACTCGCAAGCAAAGCACTGTGCTCAAGCAAAGGCTCAGCTCTGAGCTGACAATGTTTAGTATGCTAATACCAGGGAGAGGCTCTTCCCTACCAGACTCACGAGCAGACATTCACATCCCATGGTCTAGGCACTCAATCTAGTCACAGTTCTGTGAAGCCATTGGCCAGCTTCACACACGTGACAGCGTGGACCTCCAGAAGTTACTCCAGCACCTCTCTGGCACCAACATCTGTGATGCCCTAGATAGCATTGGACAGGCACAAGCACACAGAGAAATTTGAGAAATTTGTCTGCTTTTTGTCTCTCTGTGGTTGGGGTATGGTAAGGGGACAGAAGGAGCACGCCATTGCTGGTAGTCAGTGCAGATACACTGGGCACACAGAGTCTTACTGTGGAGAACAGGGATAAAGTTACTGGTGGGAGGAGAAGCCCCAGGTCACTGCAGCCATGGTATTGAAACAATATGGTGGCGATGTGAATGGCAGCATAAGCAATGGAGTATTCACTAGCCTCGTGAATTGTTTTGGAAGTCCTGAGAAAAGGAAATGACAGAGTCAGCTGAGCGTACTAACCACTCAAAGGCAGCGGGACTTGTGGAGGTCCATGGCAATAACAAATAGAAACATCTCTTGCAGGTGCAGAGGATACTGTAATGAAAATCAAGCCATGTACAAAAGAGACGTGATGAAAAGCCAAAGGAGGTGTCCTCTTCCAAAGTTAGGATCCCACTAGAAATCTTTTAGGTCTAAAGACCTGAAACAGGGTCTAAAAGGGCGACATGTTGGCATGTTTTAATGGTCCAGGGGATCAGGCTCAGCCTGCTAGGTGACCCTGACTGAACCAGCAGAGTGATGCTTGTGTTAGTCCAGGCCCTTACCCATGTCCACTCACTGACCCCAGGAAAGCAATCAGAAAGCAAGCTTGACTCAGCAGATGGTGAAGCATGGCTGTGCTCTAGGAGGAAATGGCTTATTGAGGAATGGAACGACTTGCTTACTACCATCAGGAAGGATCCTGGACATGATCCTTTTGTTTTGTGGAAAAACAAAAGAAAAGTAAAACTGAATAATACAGAGACTATGCGAATACCAGAACACTCTTCCTTAATTTAAATCTATATTCTGGCAAGGAACAATCCATGACCAAGATTATTTCCTCAGACTTTGGCAAAATAATGATCTGAAATAAATTGGGTCCGGATGCTAGAATCTTCCTGGCATAGCATTAAGGAAGGAGGCAGAATGCTTTGGGACATGAAAACAGGGGAAGAATTTTTTTTTTCTTTCCACTGCTCATTTATGACACATCTCTAAAATTGTTCATAGAGGAAAATGCAATTTAAATGTATGCAAAGTTTTTTTTTTACTCTGTAGGAAATACACATAGATACTACTATATAAAACTGAATCTGTCATTGCCACCCAATGGCATGAACTGACAAACAGACACGGTTTATCCCTGAGCGCTGGGGCTAACGGTCACGACAGTTTTCGCTGTGATAAAACATACAGGTTCATCACGTTACCCATCTGAAGTGTACAGTTCAGTGTCAGCGTTGAACAACTGCCACCGCCACCCATCAGTCTTCAGAACTTTCTCACCAGCCCAAACTGAAACTACCTATTAGACTGTCCCGTCTCCTCTTACCCCACCTACCAACTTGATGCCTATGACTTTTGCATTAATAGAATTATATGAAACTGTTTCTTTCATGTTTTCAAGTATCTGTTTTTAGCATACATTGGAATTTCATTTCCTTTAAAATATGAATAATAGAGCTGGAAAGACAGTTCAGCTGTTACAGGCTAAGACTCACAACTAAAACTTCAAAAATATAAATGATAGCTGGGAATGATGGTATACACCCGAGCTCACGCTGTGAGAATCAGAGGGAGCAGGACCGCCCCCGTTAAAGGCCCTCCTGGAAAACAGTGAGTTCAAGGTCAGCCTGGACCACAAATTGATATTACGTAGTACACCATTATATGTAAATACCATGTTCTATCTACTCATCTGTTTTGATGTTTGACTGTTTGTACCTTATGGCTTTGGTGTGGGTTTTCCCACGTCAGACAAGGCAACCAACGCAGTTCTTCGGGTAAGCCTCCCCATGCCTTTGATCCTAACTGTGGCAAGTCAACACAAGTACCAACCATAATGACTTTTTTACCTATTCTGTTCCTTCTTGGTTGAGTTGGAAACCAATTTTTAACTGTGAACTGAAGATTTTTTTTTTTTTTTAATTCAAAGCCCTCCTAATGATCCCCACAGTGGGGCTTATAGGATCTGCAGCCTCAGAAGTTTTAAAAACCTCGTTCATCATTCAACAGCTTCAGGCAGGTTACTGGATGAACTGGGACACCAGTTATCATCTAAAAACAAGATTCAGACAGTAACAGGCATCTCACATGGCTGGAGCGAAGTCTGAGGAGATAACGTTTTTAAAAGCTTTGCTGTAAAGGACCTCGGAGTACATCTTTCTCGTCTGCTCTCTGGTGTTGGCGCCAATGCTAGCACATCCTCCTACCGATTTGCTTCAGACCTGTTCAGAATGTCCTTCATTGACGTTCTGACCTACTGAAATCTATTCATATGCTTGGAATTTCCTTACAGCCGTTCAGAACACATAGTTTTCCCAGAGACATAAGGCTCTTCTAATTGATCTCAGGGGCCTGTGGAGGTCCCTCCAAAAAAGAACAGACATTCTGCATCATCCTGACCTTCCTGCTCAAGACATGCTGGCCCAGCCCATCTCGTCACACATGATGTTATTACCCTTGTACTTCATCCTCAATCTCCATGGCCAATCTTCAAATATACCCTTTCAATTTTATCTACCAAATATCTTCCATTTCTCTGGTTGCCTCCAAAGTCCAATCTTCCATCTTTCCCTTACCTAGTATAATACCTTTTTGGATTATGTCCTTGATTTGTGCCCATCTCACCACAATCCATTCTTAATTAAACAACCAAAGATTTTTCTTAATTATTAAAAGACCCCAGGTAGCAACTTATGACATCTTTCATCTCAAGACTGCTAAGAAACTTTGTCTTGAAAAAATGTTGAATTGAATCAAATGGTACAAGATCACTGCCTGACACCTAACTTACCGACAGGACATGGCTGAGAGGGAGGTAGAACCGAGAAAGGCATTATTATTGGAAACAAATAGCTACCTCATGGCCTAGTGCAAGGGGCCATTGGCTCCCTGACACAGAGGCACCTGGGCATCCTTTGACGCCAGGAGTGTAGTCCCCACCTGTGGCTAACAATGGGTACCCATTCTCCAACCTGCAGAACAGTATCTTGGACTTTCTATAGAAAGCTGCAGCTTGTCTCTAGTCCCTCTGCCTTGCTGCCATGACAAACACAATTATGATGCAGGTAACAAGAAGATGAAGATTAACCATTGTTCACTGGCAGCCCTTGTAATTAGCTATTAAGTTCCAGGCACCAAGCTCCTTTTGGAAATCTATTCAGAGAAGAGTTAATTAAACTTGACTCTCTCATTAGAAATCTGTGGTTTCCCTGCCCTTTCATTGAGGCCATGGGTTGCAGTTGACAGGTGTCACTTTGTAACTTGCCTTGTCCCTGGCATCTTCTGTTTTGATCCTATCGCCCTTAGTCCTACATTAAAATATCTCTTGATTTTTCAGAATAAATCTTAAGGACAAAAGATTGCCCATTTAACAATTAAAAACATTGTGCTGTACCAAAGGCAGAAAACTCTGTTAATTCCCCTTTTCTCAGCTTTGCACCAGCGTCCATTCTGTTCCCTTCACCAACCACACCTTCCACATGGACGGTACTCAGACTTCAGGCTGTGTCATACAAACTGCAGGCATGTTCCAGGGCAGATCCCAGCTCCCAGATACGATCTGGTAGTTATGCATGCTCTTACAGTGAGTCTGACGGTGCAGCTGGTCCACGAACGCCTTTGAGGTCTGACCTCTGATACTGTACATTTGGCAAAGGACAGCATCAGGCATGAGTCTCTTCCTGATCTTCCAGTGAGCTGAGCATTTGGAAGAAGCCCTGGGAGAGATGCAGATTTGGTTAGTCACCACTGGAGTCTACAGCAAAGATCCCATAGCCCTAGGCACAGAGTGTATGATCACAGTCTGTAATAGGCATGAGCACAGTCGGAACAGCTGGGGACAGAGTCATAGCTGTCTTTAGAAAGTGCTTAAATATTTCATTGTCTACTGTTCTTTCAATCCCATTTGTGAAGTCTCTAGAGCCTCCTTTGTCGTTCACTAATTCAAACAGCAGTAAGAACAATTCCTTATATATTTTAATCAGATGACTCAGAGCTTCACAACCAGAACAAATTCTTGAGATTGCCTTCTTCAACCCCAAGGGGTGGGGCTGGCTGGCTCTGAAAGAATTTGCTTTGATTGACTATTGCATACATAAGCATATGACTAAAACCAAAAGTAAAAAAATAAAAGAAATTGTATTTTTACAAGTATACAAATTTTTTTTTCATCATTAACTTTCAGGGTGCTGGAGATGGAGGCCAGGGAATCTCTGGTGACAGGCACGAACTCTACTATTGAGTTACATACCCTGGAGACACACTGATGTATTTAAAGGTGAAAAAAGTCTCAGACCTACATAATGATCAGTCACAAAATATGAATAATTAAATAACAAATGATAATCATCACAAAGTGGAAAAAACCTCAACTTTAAAGATCTTGCTCAAATGAGTAAAAAACATAATACAAAAATGAAAATTTTCCTTACCAAAAAAAACATTACATTTGACAGCTCCACTGTTTCAAATTTTAAACACAAATAAAATCTCCAGTGGTCACATAGATAGAAGTTCTGCTTCTTCATCTTTCCGTCATTGTGCTGTAATGCTTTGTGGAGGTTGAAATGTGGGACACAGGAATCCCCGAGTGCGGGCGAAGAGAGCTGCAGTGATTTCAACCTGTTAGAATTGCTTTCTCCAAAAGAAGCGTGCACTGGGGTCAGTTTAAGGAGAGAGGTAGGGAATACAGCACTGGGTGTGTAACTGGGAATTCGTGTGTGTGTGTGTGAGCACACGTGTGCATGAAGCTACACCTTTGTATGTAAAGGGGCGTGCATGACGTGTACACGTGTGGTGGTCAGAGAACATCCTCTTCCGGCCAGGTAAAATACACTGAGCCCTAGAGATCCATGCACCTGTCTCTGTCTCCTCAGCACCGGGACTGCACTCTTGGCCACCATGCCTGGACTGTTTATAAACAGAGTTCTGTAGAACTCAAGCATTCTACCAACTCAGTTATCTTCCAGACCTAATGGGTAATCCCTTTAACTCCCGTGTAAAATACCATCAGGAAATGAGAATTGTACAAATGCACATGCATAGCCACAGCATTCAGAGTAATTCCCTAAGTGTTTAGAACTTAGTCCAACAAAAGGGTTGGGATGTGCGTGATGATATTTCATCATTGGCTTTTATTTTAGAATTGATGGAACACAGTAACATTTAAAAGCATACTGGATTATAGGACATTTGTGAAGAACTTACAGCTAATTGCCCTACTTAATGGTAAAAAGCTGTACCTTTTTCTCTAAGAAGCTTTGCAGACAAGGATACGATACCCCTCTCATCACTTCCATTTGATACTGTATCAGAAGTCCTAACCATTGAGAAAAAGGCATGAAAAGAGAAGAGTGTAGCCAGTGGAGAAAGCCTTGGGTGAGTGAAGCCTGAGTGAATGAGTTGAAATGAGCTGGCCGTGTCAAAGAACTCAGAGCCTCAGACCCACAGAGGAAAGGAAAGCCTTCTCCCGAGGGTGACGTTCAGGAGCACGGCAAGCCTTCCCTGGGAGGCCGAGTGGGAGTGCTGACAGTGTGTGCATATGTCTATCACAGATTTCTCCTCCCACCCCTAGATGACTGCAGACTCTTCCCCCACACTGACGCTCTTACCCAGACTAGCTAAGCCTGTCCCCTTGCTCAGAACCTCAAGGTGTACCCTGTGAACCCCGCCTCCTTCTTACTCTGGATGTAATAACTCCACCTCTTTGTCCGGCTGTGCACAGTAACCCTCTTTCTCAGTTCAACTCCCTATACTAAACACTGAGCTTCTGGGATGCTCGGGCTTTCCTAGCTGACAGCCAAAGGCCACCTGATCTGAGCTTTTTGTCTCTGTTTCATCTGTCTGTTTGTCATCTGCCTTTCTTCATTCTATGGCCACCCCTATCAAGTCCAGGTCACTGAAGCTGCTCAAGGATGCAGCAGAGGAGGCGGATACATTGAACTAGAAATTAATAAGCAGCTTTATGTAGAGTTGTAAAGGGGCTGTTTGTTGTGTTGCTGTTGGTCTGGGTTGGGGCGTGATGGCTGGGATTTTGAATAATCACATGAGACGCTCAGGAGACTGGACCTATGGCAGGGCCTCATGGATGGATGGTAAAGGCTGACACAGTTCACAGGTGTGGTCAACAGTTGCTAGGGAGACCTTTCAGTGCTGTCGCTGCCTGTGACCACACCAGGAACGCCAACAATGAGGCTGGGGGGAGGGGGTTCACCCATGCACGGAGGAACTTTTTGTTCATTTGTTTGTTTGTTTTTGTTTTTTTGTTTTTGGAGAAGGGTTTCTCTGTGTAGCCTGGGCTGTCCTGGAACTTGCTCTGTAGGGGAGGCTGGTCTCAAGATCCACCTGCTTGTCTCCTGAGTGCTGGGAGACAAGGGCGTATGTCACCACTGACTGGCGAGGGGCAAACTCCTCTTTTATTTTATTTCATTTTATTTTTTATTTATTTTGGTTGTTTGAGACAGGGTTTCTCTGTGCAGCCTTGGCTTCCTGAACTCTCGTTGTAAACCAGGCTAACCTTGAACTCACAGAGATCTGTCTGCCTCTGGCTCCCAGAGCCCTGGGATTACAGGTGTGTGCCACCACGCTCAGCTAGGTATGAACTCCTTAAGCGACACAGCTGCACCGATCATCCAAGCTCTTGTAAACAACTCCAAGAAAAATCTCTGGTTCCTGAGGCTACATTTGGATCAAGTCCTGTCTTTGGCCGGATACTGCCCTCTCAATCTGGGTAGACTATGACAGTCTCCCATGGAAAGGCTTACAAGAACAGAAAGCCTGAGAGACTGCTGCAAGTTTTCAGAGGCAGACAGCAGCAGAACCGGACTCCAGAGGCATGTGGTCAAAGCCTGTGTCCTCAGCTACTGCCCTGCCTTTGCTCCCCACTGCTCAGCCCTGGGCTCTTCCCAAGTGTAGAGTCAGTGGTGAGTTTCCGCTCAGAACAAACACGATGAGCTGGGGACTGAGACCAGAACTGAGGTCTGGCCTCCACTCTGCACTAACTGCATTCACAGGGCCCAAAGCGAGAATTCCGTGAGGTCATTTTTATATGATTCAAACCCAGCAGCAGTTTTTAGGTATCATGCAACTGATAGAGGAGATAGAAACTCCACGTCACCATCAAACAGAGACCTATATGATGAAAAGGGGGAAAATATCCCATAGTACTGAGGCATGGGGAAAATAACTACAACATCATACTAGTAAACAGAGTTACAAGGGCAGCTGTCTGAAAAGGTAAATTGCACCTTGGATTTGTTTAAAGCAATTTTCATAAAGCATTTCCACTGTCATAGCTTGGTATATGTTCCAGGGAAACCAAGGCAAAAGTTACTTTAGAGAGCTTTTGACACTTATCAGACTATACCAACAATTATCAATGAAGAAAGACACCTTCAAGCTGAAGTCTGCAACTGCCATCCCTTGGCTTGCTCAGAGCAGGCAGTCCAGGGCAGAATGGGCTTTTCCCTGTCCACAGTCCAGGCTTTAAGGGGTCTCTTTCACGGATGATGCTCCCCTTCCCAACATGGTCTTCCCAATGTGACCACCCATGAAAGAGAGTCGACGCTGAGTGTTCCCTAACTTGATCTAGAGAAAAGAGCACAGATAAGGACAGGGGCTACCGGCAGCTTGTTTTAAGCTGGGTGAAGACTGTATGGGAGAAAAGAGCCCTGAGACATCCCTAAGACCCCAAGACACCGGCACTTAGCCTGTGGTGGCTTTTGACCCACACAGACAAACTTTAAACACAAAAACCCAAACTGAAAGCCTGCCGACAGCCTCCCATTTTAAAAATATGGAGTTGAGAAGTGGGGCGCTGAGCTCTATAACTGGAGTCTGCCTGACATGCCAATCAAACTGGAATTTAAGCGCGTGGTGTGGTGTTGTTTGGCCATTGGGGACCATCTCCACAGACCTTGTATTCTCTCAAGCCGAAACACTGTCCACTTTAATCACTGACTCCCTCTGTCTCCTCAGCCTCCAGAACTGCCATCCTTTCTGTGCTGATGAAGCAGGAGACTTTTGCTCCAGCTAAGTGATTCTGCATACGCTTCGGTGTGTTGTATGTGTGTATGTGCTGCAGATAAACCCAGGGTATCAAACATGCTAAGCGCATGATCCCCTGCTGAGCTCTGCGCCTAATCATGCTTTTCGTGTTGAACTTCCAACCCTCTAAGTATTTGCGGAGATTGGTTGTGCCTAGCATCCTGCCCAGCATGAACCTGGCTCCAAGGAGGAGGGATGTATAAAATATGAGGGTTGGCTCTGGCCATTTCAGAGTGGCCTAAGAGGTCTTCAGAAGAGTTAGGACCCAAAGAATAGATATGCCTGGCAGATAAGAGTGGAGGATTCTGGCAAGGCTAAATCAAGGCAGCCAAGCTGGATGACTCCAAGCAGAGCCAGCCAAATGGCCAAAGGCCATTTCCTTTGGAAGGGATTAGTGGCCGACAGTCTTCTTGGACTAGGTTTATCTTCCAGGGATTGGGTCTGTAAGGAAGCCCACCATTCACCACTCTTACTGTTGCCTGATGAGTCTCACCACATGCTTGGACCATCAGGAAAAAAAAATAAAATAAGCTAAGCTAATCTATTTTCTCTATAATGTACCCAGACTCTGAAATTTTGTTGTCACAAAGGAAAATAAACCCCTTTCCTTTAAGTTAACAGAAAAACAAAAACAGAACCCTACTTTTAGGCAGAAACACGTCTCAGTATGTGTTATAAGTTTGATTCTGACTGTTCAGTTGCTGAAAAGTATTTTAACAGAAATTGCAAGTGTAGTGCAGCTTGAAGCAGCCAGAAAGGCCTTTATAGGGTACCGTCAAGCCACAGGAGACGGGAACGTGAAATAATAGAGGCAGTCCTGCCTGGAAAGTGGACTAATGGACTCTGAAAAGGAGGGGAAATCTGGGACAAATCTCTAGGCCATTTCTACTTAATAGTTCTAAGAAATATAAATTGATTTCTAATGCCTTTCTGAGAATTCCCATAGGAAAACAGCCATATTATTTTTCTACTACCAAAACAGTGGTCCAAACACACAGCTCTATAATTCATTTCCTCGGGAAATCACCGCAAATATGTTCCTAAAACCTGGGTAGCATGGCCCTGCTGACACCTAGGTCAAAATGAGCAAGAGGACCTCGCCGTTCTGGGGACGCAGTGTACCGTGACACTATGGCAACAAAGTTTCTGGATCTACAAGGAGAAAAAACAAACAAACCTGCAGGACGTGGTGGACGGTCGCAAGGGATGGCATCAGCACTGTATCTGAAAATGAGCTTCATACAGGGGTTCCTGCAAGGTGCCTCACTGAAGGCAGGACAGCAAGGGGAAGTTTAATAAAACCCTGTGTGGGAACCAAATGAAAGAGAACATGACACTATCAACTGACAGCAATAAAAAGTACTTGAATGCTATGAACAACCATACCCAGCACATGGCAGTAAAATGGTCTAGTCCGTAGAATTATACAAACTACCAAAAATAAATATATACTGTCACAAAAATAAGTAAATAAATTATATATTATAGACCTGAAACACATGAAGAGATTTAACTAGTACTTCTTTTAAAAGAATAACTTCATTTTATCCTCCATGGATGGACAATGCTCTTCCCAGAAGCCATGGGCTATTAAAGAAAAGTCATCATAGAGGAGGAGGCAGGAAGAATGCCAGAGCCAGAGGAAGAGCAGGTATGAAGCAAAAAGATGTCTTCCAGAGCCACTGTGCTCAGGAACGGGTTGAAGCTGTGGTTATCTGAACAAGACCTTCAGGAAACTGGGCCCAATGACATTTCCTCAGGGCTGTGGGAGGGGCCCATGGGGCTCCTCTTCCTAAAGTACACGTGGAAGTTCGTTGGCATAATGTTATTGTGCACTGTGTAAAGTTTACCCTTGTTTAGTCAAATGCTGATTCCTCTGTCCCACTCTCTGACTTAAATCAGGACATGGCACTAATGTTTATTCTAAGACTCTCCTGTCTCAACTTTGTGTGAACATGCTCACCATTTGTTCTCTGCTTTGCCAATAAAAGATGGCCAGCCAATAGCTGGGCAGTAGAGTGAACAGGGAAGGACATTCGTTTCTAGAGAGAGGAGGAGAAAGAGGGAGAAAGTGGAATTTTTAGCCATGAAGAGGAGAGGTCCAGGAGGCTTCAAGAGAAAGGAGCTGGAGAAGATAAGGAAAAAATGCAAGTGTTAAGAGGATTTTGGCTGGGAGGAAAACAGATAAGCCATGGAGAATAGATTGATAATTCCCAGTTTTTGTGCACTTAGGCCATAAATAAATAATATTCTCTCTGTGTCATCATTGGGGAACTAGCTGGTTAAAGAAAACTGCCACTGCATTAACTTCTAGGAACATTAAGTATTGATTATTTATTTCACAGAAGTTAGTGGTGCTGGGGTAGAGGGTGTGACTGCCTTCAGTCATGCAGCCTGACAAGCTACCCTTGCTCCAGTAAAAGTTCCCACCCACATTCATGCAGACAACTCTAATTAAGCTCAGTGGTCACACCCAGAGGCAGGAAGAAAAAGGAGCAAGGGTTTCAGCAGGAGGGGGTGGGAATGAGACAGGGGAATGGGAGGCTGAAAACTACTAAAAATCATTATAGAAAAGTGTGAAAGTATCAAACAAAGGCAAAACATGTCCATAAAGAAATGGCAAGATTCAGATAGTCTCCTCTGTCTAAAAATGATATTCTTTACCATTCAATCGTTTTTATGTCTTAGGTAATCTCCATAAATACTTTTCTCAAGCTTTTTTTTTTTTAAATAAAGATTACAGAGCATATTTCAAGCTTTTTCTGCCATGAATCTGGAATATAAATATTCTGTCTTAACAATGTTTCAAAGTAGCAGGCAAAATGAAGGATTTTTAAAATGAAGATCAGATGATATTTATTAGTATAACAATAAAAGTTAGAGGAATTGCTCCAACCAAGATATTTGTAAGCAAGGTACAGTGAAACCACCAAATGAAACCACTCCTTGGATAGAAAAATAGTTTATTAGGGGTCAAACTGCCTCAGAGAGCAGAGTGCAGCTTTTTGGGAAAGCAAGCAGGTTTTGTATGATAGTCAGCAGGTGGGAGATTGAGCAGGCTGTTAGTTTAAGCAGAAACGAGATGCACTTTCTCTGAGGTAGGTGACCTTTTGGGCAGAGAAGGGACGTACTGGCTTTTCTGGCCAACTGAAACTTACCTCCAGGGGTTTCTGAGGAAGGCTGAGTTTAGGTTTCTATTTACCGGGCCTAGGTTGGGCCTGGCCATCACCTTAGGCTGTTGTCAATAGCACCATTAGTGACCTGACAGATACGAACTGGACAATATTTTCCCTGCAGGAACTTGAGCAAAGAGCATGAAGGAAAACAGAGTTTATTAGAAGTATTAGTTACTTTGATACAAACTGTATAATTTGACCTGAAAATTAATTTAAAACTACCTAGAAGAGATGTCTGACTTTCATAGAAACTGTTAAATATGGCATCAAACATGGAAAGGACAGACTCTTTTTCTCAGGTCTAAAAAGGTAATCCCAAATACATTTTGTTAGAATAATAAATCCATAATGCCTCAAGACCAAGTCTTGCCGCCTTCAGGTCTTAAGATGCTGTCGCTTTCAGGTGTCTATGGCTGTCCTCAACTCACCCAGGGCTGGCCTGCTTTCCCATTGCATCAGCATCCCTCTTCCCGGAGCTGCATCTCCTTAAACTGTAATCCCAGGGGCAGCTTTCATGAAACTCTGGACTTGTATTCGTTTCCCAGTGTCTGCTTGTTAGACCAAGGTCATAATGCAGGTTTACAATTCCAACCTCAGCTGCTAAAGCAGGCAGGCTGATCTGGCAATACGCCAAGACTGTGTCTGGAAACATCTTTAAAAAAAGATAGACCAGCTGAGGTGCACACACCTGTAAGCCTGGTATTCTGGAGGTGGAGACCAAAGGCACAATCATCGGTTCCAGATCAAGGGTTTAATAATATAATTTTAAAATCTAAAAAAGAGAGATAGAAAATACTATTCTGTAAACTAACAAAAAATATCATATACCTCATTACATGGTTAAATGTAATGACTGAGCCCTGTGCAAGCTACTATTGGCCTGAAGCCCTAGCCTTTGCCTTTTCAATTTTATTTGAGTCTAGCTAAATTGTCCAGCTGACCTAGAATTTGGTTTCCTTCTGCCTCAGCCCCAGCCACCAACCTTAACTGTCAAATGGATGTCTAAGGCATTCAAACAATATGGGGGTTTGGCTCCAGGACAGAGTAATTGCAGCCCAGAAGCCATGGGTCCAGCCACCACTGAAACTAAGTAAATGAATGAGGCCTCTTACTGAAAGATACCAATTGTAATAAGTTCATTAATGTAGGAAACATAAATTAAGAGTTGTTTTTCAGAGAATTCACTTGTATCAGATTCTTTTCTTTTAACCAGATATCTTGTAACTCTAAATGTGCTTTTTCTAAATAGTGGTAGGCAGGTCCACTCCATGAGATGGAGCCCATCTCATGAGGGTGAGGACCTGAGACCATGAAGGTCATGGCACCTAAGGCAAAACCCACTACTATGACTCTGCTAAATTAACATGGCAATTAAACATGACATATTCCTAATGACATATTTTATACATGTATATGAAATCATACATCCACACAACTCTCCTCAGAGAAGCTTCTTCTTGCAGTAGATGCTGCTTAACACAGAGACCCACAAGTAGACAAATGTGCAAGGAATGAGAGACTTTGGAGCACTCTGCCCTAACTGGGATGTCTTCATCATACCCCTCCCCTCAAGGCTCAGGGATCTATGTGCAAGAGGAGGCAGAAAACGTGTAGGAGGCAAAGGTGTGAATGACTCCAAGGAAACTGTCCTCCAGATATACCAAGGCTGATACGCATAGTAACCCCCAGAGATTGTGGCAGCACATACAAGACCTGCAAAAGAGCCAGACAAAATTCCAGGGCAGAGAGGACGAAGTAGGCACAAAGAACTGCCCTAACAAAGAGGTATCTGCAATTTATCCCTGCTGGGAGAGGGCAGGGACATGGTTTTCTCCATTAGAGAGATGCTGCAAATCAGCCACACACCAGGGCAGGCCTCATGCTCGGAGTATTTGGCCAACACACAAAAAAAACATCTCCAGGTATGATGACCATTCTTGGTTATCAACATCTGGAATTAACTAAAACCCCAAAATAGAGAGCCAACCTACGAAGGGTTTTTGCTTAATTTGGAGTGGGAAGCTCCACTTCTAATCGGAATCTTTGAGGTAAGATCTTTAGTCTTTTGAGGCAGAAAAACCCACCTCTGATCTGGGCCACACTTTCTGCTGGAAGCCTATATGAGGACATAGAAGAAGGGAGCTTTCTGTCTTTGCCTCCATGTGCCTTGTTAGAAAGCCCATCCCTTCCCTAGCATTACAGCCTACTTCAGGATTCCAGCATATACTGAAGAGCAGTTGAGACATTCAGCCTCATGGACTGAACATCTACTGGATTCTTGAACTTTCTGTTCATAGGCAGCCATTGTTGGATTAGCTGGACCACAGCCTGTATGTCATTCTAATAATTCCACTTTCTTTCTCTCTATATATATAGTAAACAGAAATTCATTCTATAATTTCTGTTACTCTAGAGAACCCTAATACACCATGTTTTATGTGCTTTTTTTATTTGTTGAGTTAAAAAATATAATCAAAATATGTAGTATAAAAAATTAAATAAAATTTAAAAGGGAGTAGGGAGTCTAATTAATCTCTTCATGGCAAAATTATTTCTTTCTAGATATCCAACCAGATTTTTCTTTCCTCTGAAATCATTCTTGGCAGAGAAAAGAGAAAATTCAACAAACAAAATTTCCAACTCTAGGGAGAAAAACTGAAAAGGGTTATGTTAATAGCTCCATGGCAGAGCGTATGCTGTGAGCAAGAACAAGCATTCATCCCTAGCACCCCCACTCCTAAATCAGCTGAACCAAAGCCGCTAGCATGAATTATATAACTTACAAAATAATTTCTTGTTTCTTTTATTTTTTATATGTTTGCTTATTGTCTGTCATGGAAGTTCTGGTTTCTTTGTATATTAAGCAAATATGCTTTTGTTTTAATCTCAAGTGTGGGATTTTAGTTGAGCTATAGTTTGTCCACACTTGTTAATTGTCACGTGTGGAGCATGATCTTTGCCAGCTGGTAACAGCCTTCCATGTGTGGCACAGAGAGGGGCATGGTCTAGGACTCTTAAGAGTATAAATATGAGAGCTAAGAAAGAGACTGTGGCATTCGATGTTGGTGTGTGGTGTGGAGCAGTTTGGTTGGAGAGAGCAGAGATGGTTTGCAGCAGACAGATGAGGAGAAACGCTTTGGGGCGCAGCGGCATGGAGGAGCCTGCTAGCTGCGTCTTCATTTGATGGAGATTGGTATAGAGCCTAAAAGAACCCACTGAACCCTAACTAGCTGGGAGAAGTAAAGCGGTTTGGGCCCTCTCTCCCACTAACCTTTTCTCTCCTACTTAAAGTTGGGGGGTTGGTGGGAAAGGAAATAGAGGCCTCAACACCCAAATGAAGGAGAGTTTTTAAAAGACAGCTGCAGGTGGCCCTCCACCACAGGTGTTGCCTAGATAGCAAGGCTTCAGCCCCATTCTTCATGTGACTTTGGGCAGAGCGGTAAGTGGGCTGAAGAGATGCCTCAGTGGGTAAGATCAGGTACTGCTCTCCCGGAGGATTCAAATTCCATTCCCAGCCCTCCTCAGGTGGCTAGCGAACACCTCCAACTTCGGTCAGTACGGGCTCTTCTGGACTGCGCCCTCTTCTGGACGCCACTGACGCCGCGGCCCACAGGCACAGACCCACGACTCCTGCCGCCCAAACACACCAAATTCAAACTCAGCGAACTAGTGCAACTTTCTAATGAAAAAATAAAGGGCAGAAAACGTGGCAGCTGTGCATAAGAGGGAGCCGGTACACCTAGGAAGCCGGCAAGTCCCTTCTTCAGGACTGTTTGTAGACTGGAATCTACACGGTGGTAGTATTTACAGGGCTGAAACAGCAAACGGCCCACAACAGGAATTGCCCTCAAGCTGCGAGGCCCCAAGGCGCTCTCTGCATGTCGCCCGCAGACCCTGAAAAGGTTCGTCTTCGCAGCTGGCGCGCGGAATAGAAACAGCGTGTAAACCAGGCCGCCGCTGACAGAGCACAGGCAGGACAAAAGCGGTAGCCCGTGATGGCATTTGGGGACACCTTTTCCTCCCTAGACCTTGATGGCAGAAACTTCTGAATTGCGTCCCCTCAGGCCGTAGGCTGGAGCCGGGCGCCCCGCTTAGGCCCTGGACCAGCTGCCTTGGAAGGTTAACGCGAACGTTTCCAGCATCCCTGCGTTCCTGCGCCACTTAAACACTCCCGCGGGCCTCGACCCTCCACCCTCGGCTTCACCCGCTGCTCTAACCCCTCTCCGACCGGAAGGTCTAGCGGGCCTCCCCGGCGTCCAGGCCACGCGTCACCGCCCCCCGGGCGCCCCAGACGCGGGAATCGGCTCTGTGTCTTTAAGGGGGCAGCGGCGCCTCCGTCGGGACAAAATGTCTGCGAGGAGCCGGGAGGCGAGGGGCGAGCGGCCCGGCGTCCGGTGAGCGGGCGGGGGCTGGGGCCGGCGGGGACGCCCGCGGCCTGGGCGTGGCGGGGTGCGGGGCGCCGGGGCGCGCGGGGGCCTCGGGAGACCGCAGCGGCGGGCTCCCGCGGGCGCGCCTCCACCCCGGGCTTGGCGGAGAGGCCTGTCCGCCGCCAGGGCCGGCCCCGGGGGAGGTGGGGAACATCCCACAAAGCTGCCTCGGGGAAGCCTGACTGAGCCCGGCCTGTGGCCCTGCCAGGAGCGTCTGGCGCTGGCTGTGACTTGGTTAACGTTTTCCACCTCTGTGCGTGCGTGCGTGTGTGTGCGGGGATGTGCGGGTGTGGGTGTGTGTGTGTGTGTGTGTGTGCGCGCGCGCGCGCGCGGGGAGAAAACCGGTGTAAACCAGAACCTCCTCCTCCGCTAGACAGAAACAAAAGAGTTTGCTGATGCTTTCCTAGCACACTGGAGCTGTGGGCTGTGCAAGCCTTGGGTGACCCTTCCCAAAGCTTTACTGCTGAACAGGATGGGATGTTTCCTTAGTCGGGACAAAAAACTACATCTCTGGGATTGCCGAGCTCAAAGGTGAGGTCTTTAGAACAGCTGTTGAAGAATTGGTTTCATAAGTTGAAATAATGAGTGGAATGTTGTGCCTGATCCTCCCCCAATCCGCTTGGTTTTTCCAGACAGGGCCTCGGCTGTCCTGGAACTCACTCTGTAGACCAGGCTGGCCTCGAACTTAGAGATCCACCTGCCTCTGCCTCCTGAGTACTGGGATAAACGGCATGAGCCATCACCATCTGGCCTGCTTTTTGGCTTTTGCTTTTTTTAAAGACAGGGTCTCACCATGGATCCTCGGGTGATCTGGAACTTGCCGGTGTAGACTAGGCTGGCCTAGATCGCACAGAGAGTGCCCCCGCCTCCTGCGGACTCTTGGACTAGCTTTGGGCCTCCAAAATAGTTAGAGGAAGGTGATAATAAATGGCATAGGAAATTATGTAAAAGGACCAGGAGTCCAAACCAGGTAATTCTCAACTTAAAAATATTTTGTTACAAAGCCAAATATATCTGTGTGTGTATGTATGTATGTGTGTATATACAGATATATATACGTGCATATATGCATATATTAAACTAATATAGCGCTGAGCTGAAATAAAGGTTCCCTTTAGGGCATAGTGCTTTATAATTTTTATTTTAAAGTGCATTAATAGCGTGCTTTGCCTTTTAGCTAATGGGAGAAACAGCTGAGAGTTCAGCTTAAAACATTCAGGTTTCATCTTTGCTTCACTAATAGCTATGGGTCCAGTACTTCTTAAAAAATCAGTCCATGTATAACCTTTTTCTAATGTTTTCACATTCAACCCTTTATTTCATAACACATTTTCACTTTGCAGTCATTTTTACTGACTTTTTAAGATGATTTTTTTTGTGTGTGTTATTTGGCCTATTTGAGTAAGCATTTTTTTCATTAATTTAGTTATTCACTTTACATCTTTTCATTATTCACTTTACATCCTGCTCGCAGCTCCCCCCTTTCTCCTCCCATTCCCCCCTCACACACCCCTCCCCCATCATCCCCTCTCATCCTCATAGAAGGGGGAGGCCCCCATGGGTACCAACCCACCCTGGCGTACTAAGTTGCGTATTAAGATGCGCAGGACTAGGCGCACCCTCTCCCACTGAGGCCAGACAAGGCAGCCCAGTTAGGGGAGCAGGACCCAAAGGGAGGCATCAGAGTCAGAGGACCCCACTCCAGTTGTTGGGGGATCTGCATGGAGACCAAGCTGTGCATCTGCTCATATTTGCAGGGGTGCTAGGACCAGCCGATGCGTGCTCTTCGGTTGGTGGCTCAGTCTCTGTGAGCCCCCATGGGCCCAGGTAGGTTGACTCTGTAGGTCTTTTTGTGGAGTCCCTGACCCCTCCGGCTCCCTCAATCATTCCCCCAACTCTTCCATAGGACTCCTTGTGCTCTGCCTAATGTTTGGCTGTGCATCTCTGCACCTGTTTCCATCAGCTGTTGGGTGAAGCCTCTCAGAGGAGTTATGCTAGGCTCCTGTCTACAAGCACAGCAGAGTAACATTAAAAGTGTCAGGGATTGGCTCTCTCTCATGGAGTGGGTCTCAAGTATGGTCTTTGGTTGGCTGTCCCTCAATCTTTGCTCCATCTTTGTCCCTTCACATCTTGTAGTCAGGACAAGTTTTGGGGAGAAGATTTTGTGAGTGGGTTGGTGACCTCGTCCCTCCACTGCACGTCCCACCTGGCTACAGAAGGTGGCCACTTCAAGGCCAGATTCCCCACTGCTAGGAGTCTCAGCTAAAGTCAGCCCATAGGGCCTTCCCTAGCCCAGGTTTCTGGCATATCCCAGAGATGGCCCCCACCTCCGATTTCTGTTCTCTCACCTGGGACCCTCTGTCCCCCACTTTCCCTACTCCCAATCCCTATCCCTGTACTCCTCCCAATCCCCTCTTCCGCTCAGTTCCCTCCCTCCATCCACCGCCAATGCCTATTTAATTTCCCATTCTGAGTGAGATTCAAGTATAGTCCCTTGGAGCCTTCTTGTTACTTAGCTTCTTTAGATCTGTGGCTTGTAGCATGGTTATCCCATAATCTGTGGATAAGAGCCGCTTATAAGTGTGTATATACCATGCATGTTTTTTTTGGATTTGAATTACTTCACTCAGGATGATATTTTCTAGTTCCATACATTCTCCTGCAAATTGCATGATGCCCTATTTTTAATAGCTGAACAGTATACCATTGTGTAAACGTACCATATTTTCTTTATCCATTCTTCGGATGAGGGACATCTAGGTTGTTTCCAGATTTTGGCTATTATGCATAAAGCTGCTAGGAACATAGTTGAGCAAGTGTCCTTGTGGTATGGTGGAACATCTTTTGTGTATATGCTCAGGAGTGGTATAGCTGTGTCTTGAGCTATAGCTATTCCCAGTTTTCTGAGAAAGTGTCAGATTGATTTCCACAGTGGTTGTACAAATTCTCACTCCCACCAGTAATGGAGGAGCAGTCCCCTTTCTCCACAACCTTGCCAACATGTGCTATCACTTGAGGTTTTGATCAGAGCCATCCTGGCCAGTGTATGATGGAATCGCAGAATTGTTTTGATTTGCATTTCCTAAAACATTTCTTTTTGTTGTTGTTTGTGTGTATACCCTCACCTCCCGTGCTGCATGTCCCTGTATGTGAGGGTGCCTGTATTTGAGGATGCCTGTGGAACACAGAGAGTGTCAGATTCCACAAAGCTAGAGTACAGGAAGTTAGGAGCAGTTGGACTTGCAGGCTGGAAATGGAATTCTGGACCCCTGGAAGAGCAGCAAGTGCTCTTAACCACTGAGCCATCTCTCCATCCCCTTTTCCGGCTTTTAATTTCATGTATGCCTTCGGGCTAATAATTACAGACAAATTTTTCTAGTTGTCTGGCTCTATTTACACATATATGAATACATGGCAGGAACTGATAGGTGAGCCGAGCTGGGCAGATCACAGGTGAGTGGACTGGAGTTTCCCGGCACTTCAACTGCCAAGGCTAATTACTCAATTATTCTGTTCTGCTTTGGTTTAAACCACTATTAGGTGAAGTAAATGAAAGTGCGATTAGTGTTTCCACGTAATCTGTGAATTTCATAATAATGTCAGTTTCTCGTGTTAGATCCAGGCTCAATCAACACATATCTGTTTATTACTCTGCCTGGCAAACCCAACTGACGTGATTAGCCTTGACTACAGAAGGACAAACAGGACTGTTCCTCACTTGTTATTTTGCTTTGAGAACATTTCCTGGTTTGTTGGCCACTGGCCTACCCAGTTATTATGTGTGCAAGCATAAGCATAAAATAATAAATTTTCATAGTGTAGTGACCATATGTATTAAACAAAGCAAGGTGGCTCTGAAATAAAGGTGTGTTTCCAATCAGAAGGCTTTAGAATGAATGAAAAAGAAAATGAGGACATGATGTCCCCGGGTATGCTTAAGGAGGCTTATTGTAGATTTAAGCCAGAGGCATCTGGAAGGGTCCAAACTGAAGGGAGCCACGGGGGGGGGGGGGGGAGAGTGGGGGGGGGAGAGCGGGGGGGGCGGGGAGAGACAGGGAAAGGGAGGAGGGGCTAAGAGCCAAGAGCAAGCCCAGAGGGCAAGAGGCCTAGAGACTGAGGAGCCAAAATTGCTGAAGCCCAGCCCCAGGGCTGGAGGGTTGTTGGGGAAGCAGAGGGACCAGCCAGCGGCCCTGTGTGAAATAGGCACCTCAGCTGTTTGTCCTGATCTGAGACCTAACAGTTCTGTTTGCTTTTTCTTCCTTTTTTCTTTCTTTCTAATTCCACTTATAGGAGCTAGAGCTCAGTGGTAGAGCACTTGCCTAACCTGTGTGAGACACTGGGTTCAGTCTCCAACAGTGTGTGCATGTGCGTGCGCGTGCACACACACATAACCACAACCAACAAAAGAATTAGTAAAAACGATGCTTCTTTGCCAATAGTGGAAGTGTCTGCCTGTCTCACGGCAAATGTTATAGTCATGCATATACATGTGTACATATATAGTCATACACACAGTGTATAAGACCATATTGAAAGGTCTAAAAAAGTTCTACATTTACTTGGTTATAATGTGTAGGTGCCCGTGTGTGTAGAGGTCAGAGGATGGTCTCTGAGAGGTCTCTCCTTATACTGCGTGAGTCCCAGTGTTCAAACTCAGGGCATCAGGCTTAGGAACAGGTGCCTCTACCTGCTGAGCCATCTTAATGGCCCCTATTTCCAGGTTTTAATGGCTCTCTTCAGCCTCTGTGTTGGGACTGGGGAGTCATACAGAGGACTCTGATTTAACCTGATAGGCTACTAGTAAATCTATGAGAATAGACTCAAAAGCAGGGGTGATGAATGGGAGTCTGTTATCTCCCACAGTTATTGGCTTATCACTCCTTCCCAAGAGTGGGCCCCAAATGAAGCTCGGCCACAGGAGCTTTAGAGGTGTGGTGCCAAGGTGGCATTCTCCCCGTGCCAGGACAGCTTAACACTGACTTTGTCACCCTGCACCTTCGCCTGGAAATTGGACTCAAAACTTTCCATTGCTGAGTTGATTTTATCCTAGCAGTACTTTTATGTAGCTTGAACGTGCTTAAGTTTAAAACAGGAACTAGGAGCCTTGGTTACACACTGATGGAGAACTAGGAGCCTTAGTTACACACTGACACAGTAGAACTAGGAGCCTTAGTTATACGCTGACGTAGTAGAACTCTCTTTGGAGCCAAACACTGATCTGATTTCAACCAAGGAATTGCCTTTGTCAATTCCTTGGAAGGAACATTCCTTCCTCCCTGCCCCCGATGGTGAGTTACCTGAAGGCAGAGGTCCTTGTGGACCCTGAGAGATGCACAGTGAACATTTAGACAAGAGAGTTGGATGGAATAAATAGCCATAAGCCAAAATAATCTCATCTTTTGGCACCTTTGTGCCAGTTCTTAAAGGTGTTTAAGGAAAAAATTGAAAGGTGTTACCATTTTTATTTTCTTTCGGCTAGCTACACACATAATAGTGGCTCTGCATTGTTATCTAGCACTTGATAAGGCAGGTGTGGACATCACCCAGCTTGGGCCAGCCCACCTTTCTGTAGGTCCCTGGACCTGCCTGATGAGCCACCTATTTCTGTGTGAAGGTTTGTTTAGGAAGTAAAAATAAATCTGAGGAGCAATGGTTGTGTGTTGGTATAAAGTTCTTGTGGAATGTATACAGTTTATCCTTGTTTATTCAAATGCTGATTTCTCTACCCCACCATCTGGTTTCAGTCAGACATTGCATTAGGGTTGAAAAGAAAAAAAGGGGAACACAGGGATATCTTATAGGAATAACAAGACAAAAGGTAGATTATTGAATCTACTCAACTTAAAGCTTTAAATAAGGTTTAAGTTTGTTCTCAAATAAGGTTGTTTTTAACTCTGGTGTAGGATTTTGTATAATGATGCAAAAATAATTTTTAATACATTGGTAAATTTTAGTATATTGATACAAATTCAAGGTTACTTCCAATACTTTTAAACTGCTACTACAAACTGTTTAGGGTATCAGGTAATGAAAGTTAATTGCTAGTTCATCAATTCATAGTCATGTCAGACACTAGTCTAATCTATCACAGGAGTATATATCCTAGGTTTAACAGACACATTATTTTAGACAGGTTGATTACATAAAGATAAGTAAGTCTTCAAAAACTTCAGAGACCTAAGAATATGGCATTTAAAAAAGTCTTTATTATTTTAAAGATTCTTTGACAATGAGACAGGTCATCTCCTGGCAGCACCCCACTTATCTCAAAGATGATGATGAGCATTGAATAACCTCCATATGGAGATGGCTTCAAAAGTGGCAAACGAGCCACCCAGGCAAAAAGAAAATGCCCTCCTCACAACAGACAGAATTCTGCCAAAAATGGGCAAGCTTAAATGCAGGACAAGTTGACTGCCAAACTTTGCCAAGACAGGGTAAGCAAGTCCTAAATAGTTCCTGCTTCACATATATGTCTGTCAAATATTCTGAGCCAGAAAGCTGACGATGATGCTCCAACGTTATAGACAGTTTTGGGTGACTGTTCAGGCAGCAAACTGTTTTCTGTCAATTTTTTATTTTTTGGAAGCTGCTAACATGCACTTCCTATTTACTCCAGGAACTAATTTTATTCCTTCTCAAGTCTCTGGTGGGGCTGAAAACCAAATAGATATATTTGCACAATTAAGCTTAAGGTGTTTAGAATTTAAAAAAATGTTTTTATATAGGTAATACCAATAAAGATAGAAGTTAATTTAGGTATATAACTCTAAACTTGTCAAGATAGGATAATCAGATACTTTCTTCTAAGTTGCCAAATATATTGCACATGTAATATATATATTGCACATGTAAATCTTACCTAATAGTTTTCACAACTGTTTTATAATTATTATTGTATTAAAAGAAAAGGAGCCTTTTATTGGACCTAAAGGGGGAAATGTTGGTATAATGTTCTTGTGGAATGTATACAATTTACCCTTGTTCATTCAAATGCTGATTTCTCTACCCCACTATATGGTTTCAATCCTGACATTGTATTGTGATGCTTATTCTAAGCATCAGCTGTCTCAAGTTTGTGTAAACATACCACCATTTATTCCCTGTATTTTCAATAAAACAACCAGCGAATGCTGTGCAATGGAGAGGTTAGTGTGGGATATCCTGGTCCAGAGGGGAGGAGAAGGAAGTGAGTCAGAGAGGTAGGAAAGCAGAGATTGGCAGGGCAGGACTTGGAACCACGAGGAGAGATGAACTGGACCTAAGATATGAATAAAAGCAAGTATAATATGGAAAATCTGAATGGGAGGAAACTATGCGGGCTTGGAGGTTTAGGATGGAGTAACTATTGCCCAGCATTGTGCTCTAGGTTAATTAAATAAATCCTAGTCTCTGTGTGGTGATTTGGGTATACAGCTGGTTTAGGAAAAAACACTGATTAACTGAAAGATAAATCAAATATAAATATTACTAACCAACAACAGTTGTGGCTCTCTGATCTTTCTGCTTTGTTTTTGGCATTATGAATCTTTGAGAGATTCTTCCATTTTGAATGTCCACCAGAAATGCAACACTGCTTTTCAACCACTAAAATCTCAGTGTAGGGGCGTCTGAGCACTAGCCGCTCCTCTGTATTAAATGTGCATGGTGCTGGGGAGTTGGATAGCTCCTATCTCTGCTGCCCTTTAGAAGCACTTAGTCCTCATCAGGGAGCTGCACCTACAGCAGGTGCAGCCAGGAGGCTGCTCTGTGGCAAGGAGAGGAGCAGGTTGAGCCCTTTTCATCCTCTCTTCCTGTGGGCACAGAATCTGCTGCTTGAGCAAGGCACGGGAGCCATGCTGTACTGGTCGACCCTGTACACTCGCTTCCTCCCTCCAGATGGCAACAGCCTGTCCTTGCGGATCCTGCCAAGCGTCTTAGCAAGGCATTGCCCTTTGCACTGTCTCGAGCCTCCTCAAGTAAGGTTTGTGCCCACCTAAGATGCCCAGGGGTTGTTCATTAAAAGTTACTTTTTACTCACATGTAGATCTTACCACATACATGTTTTGTGGTAAGCCATAGGCATGTCCCCGTATGCTTTCTTAGAGTTTCTTTGGCTTTTGTATGTAATACTTCCTCTTCCCCTACCTCTCCTGTCAACTTACAGCTCAGCCTGTAGTGTCCCCTTATTTGTTTTAACCTAAATCTGTGGAGATGGTTCCGTATAGTTCTGGATGCAAGTGGGAGCCATTCAGTAGAAACCATACTTTGAATTTTGACACTTGATCTTTGTTGGCCAGCAGCACACAGCACAGGCAGCTGGGCAGGGCTGTGCAGATGCTTAGGAGGCCCTTGGGAGCCTTGCGGTCATAAGAGGGAGCAGCTGCTGCTCTGGAACGCACGGTGGTGCTCCGCCGTGCTGCTTGGTAGGCTAGCTACAACTGATGGTTCATTAGGATGCAACTGCGTCGTGATTAGAGAACATCTGTGTCTTTACAACGCTATAGTGACCTGGTAGTATCTAGAAATGACAGGATTTTTATATACACTTTACAACATCTGCCCCCAGAACTTCCTCTAGAACATCTGGAAGATTTTTTGTCCTTTGAACGAGTGCATAATATTCCCTGTTGCGAACAGACATTATATTCTCAGCTATGATCCCCACTCTAAACAACAATGAAGCAAACATGAAGAACCTTTAGTTCTACAGAATAGAAATCTCAGCTGTTTTTAAACGAATGCAGAAAGTTCCAGGTGGCCTCCCTCACAGCGCTCAGACCTTTAGTAGGAAAGTGAGGGTGCCTTGCTTTCCGCCTCCCTCCGGACTTCGGCGTTATGCCTGCCCACCTTGGTTCTGGTGGTGGATGGAAAATGACACCTCATTCTTGCCCTCATAGCAGTTCCCAGAACAGAATCGCCTTCCCACAGACATTGAACTGGCCCTGAGGTCTTTTGCCTGCTCAGGTTTCTACCTAGTTTCCTACTGGATTACTTGCTTTTTAAAAGTCTCCTTGTAAGAACTCTTGGTATGCTCTGCTGTGATGAGGAGCCCCAAAGCTGCACGGGTGAAGCAGAAATTAATTCGGGCCGTGCAACAGGGCTGGAGTGGTGTTCCACCCTGGACATAAAGTCCTATCACATGGAGCCAGAATGCAGCCCGCTATTGGAGGACTGAGAAGGTGGGGCAGTTCCGTTCCGTGCTGCTGTCCATTGGTTAAGACCTCCGACAGTAAAGGGCTGACCAGGCAAAGCATGCCCCTCCCTCCTTGCCGCCGTGGAGGGGCAGCGCTGTGCTGGCCCACATTTGGAGTGTAGCTTGTCCCTGGCTCCAGTGAGGAACACCGT
This sequence comes from Meriones unguiculatus, assembly GCF_030254825.1. Taxonomy (NCBI): domain Eukaryota; kingdom Metazoa; phylum Chordata; class Mammalia; order Rodentia; family Muridae; genus Meriones; species Meriones unguiculatus. The sequence goes on from NC_083354.1 coordinate 68,255,761, forward strand.
ACAGAACCCGTGCTCTCCCGCTTGACCCATCTTAACTCCCCAGCAGACGGCACACATGCCTGGTGCCCCTCTCAGCATCCAGGACTTACAGGAAGCCCAGCTCGGGGCTCTCAGGGATGTAAAAAGCCTGACAGTAATGGGTCACCTCTGGCACTGTTAGAGGTGCATGAGCAATGGGGACCCTGAGCCCTTGGCACGTGAAAAAGATCTGCAGGCCCCTGGGCCTGTCAACGGTGAAGCAGTAGTCATTTTAAAACTTAGGAAACAGATTCACTATAATAGTATCCCATCACTTCCCATGTCTAGTAATTAAAAAGAGCCAGAAAGGATAGTCAAGTCAGGAGGAAACGGTATTCTTAACAACAACAGATAAGGCATAAAAATTAGATAAACTGTTTCTAATACTAAAGTCACGTTCTGTTTACCCTAGAGTAACATTTGGTCAGCATGAGGAGACCTGGGGTTCACTGGGGCATTTTCATGCATACATGTATCTCTCCCCACTTGGGGTTTGGGGGTTTTGTTGTGTTATTTTTTTTGCCCCCTCACCCATCTTGAGCTGGTCTCCTTTCTCCCCTAAATGGTTCTTCCTTCTGTTCCTGTGACATGATGTCAGCCTTTCTTGTCCCTTCCCTGGCCCTTTAAACTCCTCTCTCTGCTGTCTCCATCCCTGTCCCACACAGATGCATACATTTGTATATAAACTTCAATCTACATGCTGTATCTGAGGGAAAATGTGACTTTTGTCTTTCTGAGTCTGGCTTATTCCCTTTACATACAGCTCTTCAGTTTCACCCATTTTCATTGAGGCTCATAATTTCACTTTTTATGTATATTACCTGCCCCTTATCTATTCATCTATTAATAGACACCGAAGCTGATTCCACATCTTTCTTAAAAATGCTTTACTTATTTTTAGTTATGTGTATATGGGGGGAGCATTTAAGCAACCTAGAACTGGAGCTATAGGTATTTGTCACTGATATAGGTGCTGGGAACTGAACTGCATTCTCTGCAAGAGCAATGTATGCTCTTAGCTGATAAGCCATCTCTTCAGCCCCTGCCTCCACATCTTGACTATTATGAATAATTCAGCAATCAGCATGCATGTGCAAATATTTCTTTGCTATGCTGGCTTTGAATTGCTTAGGCATATATACTCATGTGATACAGATAGATCATTTTTGTCATCTGCAACTAGAAATAATTTGACTACTTCTTTTCCTGTTTGTATCTTTTTTTTTCCCCCTTTCTTCTTCTTATCTTACTGCCCTAGATAATACTTTGAATACTGTATTAAACAAGAGCAGAGAGAATGGGCACCCTGTCTTGTTGTTTATTTTAGGGAAAATGCTTTGTTTTTCTCTATTTGAATCATATTGACTGCTGTTTTGCCCGATATAGTAATAATGATTTAACATGTAATCAGTAAGTGTAACAGCACACATAAATAGGCTTAAGGACAAAAGACACATGATCATCTCAATAGGTTCAGGAAAGACCTTTAAGAAGGTTCAGTATTCCTTCACCATCAAAGCCTTGAAGAAATGAGGGATCAGCAGAGCATACCTCAAAACCCACTGCAGTCAGGGAGGCTAGTCTGTAGTTTTCTTTCTTGTGCCCGTGCCTGCTCTTGGCATTGGGGTAGCGCTGTCTTTGCAGTTTAGTAGCTTCTTTTTTTGTTTTATGAAGAGTTTTGAGGTGCATCCTGTATTAGCTTCTTTTAAACATTTGGCAGAATTCAGCAGTGACTCTACCTTTCTTTGTTGGGAGACCTCAATGCTATTACCTGTCATAAAGCTGTTTAAATTGTGTATATCCTCCAGACTTTCATTTTGGTAGGTCATTTGCAGCTGGGAATTTACCCATTCCTTCTGGATTTTAAAGTACTTGAGAAAACATCTTCAAAATACTTGCTAGTCTCTCAGACTTCGTTAGGCTCTGTTGTAAATCCTTCAGTTTATTTATCCCTAGTTTTATAAGTTGGCACATCCTCTCATTATTTTGGTTAGATTGGCTGTGCAGTTGTCATTTTGAAGTTGGTTTTTGTTTTCAAAGAGCTGAATGTTTTATTTTTACTTATTATTATTAGTTTACATTTCATTCATTTATGTCCCTGTCTGGATAGTTTTCTGCTGTCTGCTCCTTTGGTGTTTGATTTGTTGTTTCTGTAAGACCCAGGTTGCATCTGTAGCCTGTTTATTTGTGACCTGTCTGGATTTTTAAGGTAGCATGCATAGCTATAAACTTTCCTCTTCAAGCTCCACCTCAGCAGCACCCCACAGATGCTAGTGATTTCTGCTTTTATTTTTAAAAATCTCCCTCAGTTTTTCAAGACTCGCTGTTCATTTAAAAGAAAATGTGTGGTCTTCTTTTTTAATGTATAGGCAACTCTTGCTGTTGATTTCTAGATCACCTGTGCTATGATCTGTTAATGCCTTTGTATTCACTAAGACTTTCTTTGAGGACTATAGAGGACCTGTTTTAGAGAGGGTTCCATGGCCATTGAAAAGAATTTATAGCCCATATCTTTTGGGTAGATATTCTCATATAACTATAATTTACAGTATGATGCAACTCTGAAATTTCTTTGATCTTTTAATTTAGATGTCCTGTCTGGAGATGGGATTGGGTACTGAAAGCATCCGCTATTTTTATTATGTCAGGACATTTCTAGCCTTTTATGCCCATTATGTTTTGTAAAATTGGGAACCCAAATCTTTCTCCATAATATAACACACGCACACACACACACGTACCTTGTACATATACAGATATTGTATTTCCCTGGTCTTCAGTTCTGTTAATAAACTCTGTAATGGTAGTCTCTTCTGCTGCTCCCTCCGGACCTGGCAGTTTGAACAGTCACTGGTTGCCGCACTGAGCCTGGTTCTCCCTTAGCTGTTATGTTACCTGAGATAAGTCATCAGAGCTCAAGGAATCTAAGTGACTTTTGTTGTTGTTGTTGTTGTTGTTTTGTTTTTAACTTTCGGAGAACGTTTGTCTAGATCCATACATTTACATTTGGTTTATTTCCGACTTGTTCGCTAAAGAACAAATGCCACCTTTTTACAGCTTCTTTTTGGAGGGCTTGGGGGAAATCAGGGTTATTGTATTGGGAGAGTTGTTTTCCTCCCGGAAAATACCTAGTCACTGGGCCCGTGGAATGCCCTTGCTGTGCAGTCTGACAGCTCAAGTTCAATCCCCAGAACCCATGGAAAAATGGAAGGAGAACAGTGATCCCACAAGTGTGTCCTCTGATCTTCACACCCATGCACACAGACATGTCCAAGACTCAGTCGTTACAGTAATGACACTGTGACTGGGTGCCTCTTGTGTAGCTACTTCAGCAGACAAAGCATGAACCATCAGTTTTCCTCCCCTGTCTCTTGTCTGGAAGTGCCAGACAAGCTTTCTATCTTCTAAATATTGAGAGGGGCCATGTAATTAGGATGAACAATAAAGCAGACTATTTGTCTTGGGTACCTATAAAAGGCTCGGGGGAAAAAACCCTAGACAAGCATTCTCTAGTCATTTTCCTGCTAACTCAGGCTGCTCCACTTGATTTCTTGTGGGTCTGTGTGTCCTACAAACTCCAAGATCATCTTGAATTGTCCTGTACATACATGTGTTTCTACTTTGGAACCTCGGTTGGTTGGGAACCTCCAGGCAATAACCAGGACCTCAAGATTATTGAGACCTGGCCTACCATTTATAGACAAAAGTGCAAGGCTCTGCGTTACAACCTGCTAGTTCCTAAAATGTGCACATTTTCAAAGTATGGTCAGTTTTCTTACAAGTCCATCGTTCTAATTACCACTCCCAATTTGTGGTGTTTGGGATCAAACCCAGGCACTGTGCATGCTGGGCAAGTTGCCTCTCTAGCCCTTAGCTCAGTTTCTACAGAGATACTAGTTCTTCGGAAGAGAATGCTTATCACAAGAAGGGCTAGATGTTCCTAACAGGTTGTTTTTGGTTGTTTTGTAGACATTAAATAATGCTGAGTATTAAGGAGAGGGGAAAAAACATGCCCACAAGGTTTGTCCTCGGCTTACGTTTAGAGGATCTGTGTGTATGTAATAATGGTTACTATTGTTCCTTATCTCCCCACTTCCCCTGGATGCAGACACTGCAGAAGGAATGGGGAGTGAAGAGCCCTTGGAGACCATGGAAGACACCTGGAGGCCAGAAGACACTGCAGGGCAGGGTGGCCCCTGTCCCGCGCTGGCGCCCGCCGCTCCCGGCCACGTGGGGGCGCCCTACTCCGAGGCCTGGGGATACTTCCATCTGGCCCCAGCTCGGCCCGGACACCCGTCGACCGGCACCTGGGCCACCTGCCGGCTGTGCGGGGAGCAAGTGGGCGGCCACTCCGGCTTCCAGGCGTGGACGGGGGCGCTGTGGCGGCACCTGAGCGGTGCGCACCTGCGGGAGCTGGAGAAGAGCGCCGCCCGGAGCTCGCCGCCCTCTGTGCCCTGCCCGCCGCCCGGACCCACCACGGCTGCCGAGGGTGACTGGGCTCGCCTGCTGGAGCAAATGGGCGCGCTGGCCGCACGGGGCAGCCGGCGCGAGCTAGAGCTGGAGCGGCGCGAGGCCGTCCTAAGGCAGGCCGAGCGCGCCCTGGAGCGCAGGCGCCGGGCTCTGCGGCAGGAGGAGCGCGCCATGGCGCAGGCGCGCCGCCAGCTTCAGGCCGAGCGCCAAGCACTGCATACGTGGATGCGGGAGCAGAGCCTCGATGCAGGGGTTCTAGAACCCCCTTCTCCTAGGCCTCCACTCCTCAAGGAGGACCCCGACGGGGATGTCCATGACAACGAGATCACCAAAGTCCTGCTGTAGCGACGCAACTCCATGTGTAAACCTAATCATAGTCTGCTGAGAGCCAGGAGCGACCCCAAGGACTTCTTCCGGTAGCCTGGTTTGGGTGCATGAAGATGCACCTTTCAGTAAGAGGAATCCGTTCCAGCAACCTCCATTTAATGCCTTAAGACTGAAGGCTTTTTAAAACCAGAAGGTTCTCTAAACACCAAAGACTCAGAACACCCCAAGCCTTGCAGGGAGAGGGGTATGGAAATGAAGATAAGATTCTTTATTCAGAAATGGTCTGTTCCTTTCCTAATGAATGATCGTGTCCCAGCACCAAGTTCCAAATGACCTTGAGTTCGATTGACTCTCTAGCTCCTTTCCTTCAGCATCTATGGACCCCTCCCCCAATTGGGCCAGTCCCAGAGAAACTCCTGTTTTGCTCTCCCAAGGCCATGGGCATCTTTTTATTAGAATCCTCTTTCCCTGGAGGACCCATTGACAGTACTGTTGTATAATCAGGCGGTAGGGGCACGGTGGTTGGCTTGCTACAAGGTGTACATAGCCACTGAGGAATCACAGGCCAACAGAGCTGGTAATAAAGGAGGCTCATTGTGGGAAAGGGGGAGGGAGTCTGGGGAAGGAGTAGAGTGAGTGAGCCATGAGAGAGGGCAGGGAGGGAGAGAGAGTGGGGACAAGACAGAGAGCAAGGGGACAGGGAGAACATCAAGAGAGCAGGATAGCAGGTGGGCCCTTTTATCTGGCACACACCTGGCAGCAGCAGGTGATGACATAAGGTGTTGCTATGTCCCTGGGGCAGGCTAGTGGAATCACCGCTACACTAATACTCCTCCCTTTTTGTTTAAAAAACTAAGGGTAGGAATAAGGACATCTGGGTTCTTTTGACTGCTTCCTGCAGCGGCTTCTCTGGGGGCCCTAAAGAAATTGGGATGCTAAGTCCTGAGAGAGCTGGCTGTTTCACTGCTGTCCGGGATCTGTGGGACCTCTGTGTCTAGAAAAGTGCAGGCCTGGTTAAGCAGTCTTCGAGGCTGGACAGGAGCACCTGTGGAGAGCTGCTTCCGAGCTGTCCTGGATACTGGAGGAAACACCTGGACTTGGCAGGATACTGGAACAAACATGGGCAGAAGACAAAGCAGGTTAGGGAGAGAATCTTTTTCTCAGGTGTACATTTGAAACGTTTAGCAATGGTCTTGATGGTTGGAGGAGGGTGTCCCACCCTCTGAACTAGGAAAAAGGTGGGAAACATAGGCTGTTGTTTGACAGTACTTACATGGCGTCCGTTTGATCTGAGAGGTGGACTGAGGTGGAATTCCTGTAGCCTACAAGAATCTTTTCAAGTTTACAAAGAAGTTTTACAAGTTAGCACCACAATTATTTGCAATCGGCAATGAAATACTCATTGTAGAAAAAGGCGGTAGGCACACATCTCTATGTCATAGCATAGCAGAGACTTGGGAAACAATTTTGGATTAAAAGCATGAACGCTTTAAGGTGAGCTCAGGGAAAGCAGAAACCGAACCATCCTGTGATGCCTGTCCACAACACAGGTGTCCTAAGGCAAGCTCTGGGAGGAAAAGACCTCCTGTAGAGCTCATTTAATCTTGCTTTTCAGTATGATGGCACATCATGAAAGAGGGATGACTTCCCTCTGCCCAGAAGACAGGATTCATGCAAATTAAGCACAGTGAGAAACACTTTTAAGTTTATACTTAAAAGACAAACCAAAGAAAGTTTTAAATCTCAAACTTCGGGTTTAGGAGCTATAATTGTCTGATCTGTAGCTGATAAGCTACCATCGTTAGCTTAGCTGTCAATGTGATCAGAGACCTGAGAAGGATGAATTATAATCTGTTCTTTAAAACAAGGAAAATCCCAACAGTTCTATTTTACCAATAAAGACTCGGGAGCCAGATGCTGTGCTAGCTCAGAGAGGCAGAGAAAGCACCCAGCTGACCTTCCTTCTCAGCTCAGGTCTGGATGGAAATCCTGTGTACTGAAAGCTCTTAGACTAAAGGTGTGTACTAGGACTAAACTATACCATTATCACCGGTTTAAAATAAAGTTCTTGGATTAAAGGGGTGTGACAGGCTCAACCATACCAAAGAAACAGGGTTTTCAGTTCACAATTTTGTGATTCACAATGGGATCAAATATCCTACAACATCCCCCCCCCCCTTTTAAGTAAAAGACTTTTTTTTTCTGACATCAATAAACTATATACTATCAGGTAAAAATTACATTCACAATGTCTAGTCGATATGTAACTGGTAACCTTGAGGAAGTATTCTATCTTGGTCAGTCCAGAGTTCTGTACCTAAAATCACTTTGTATCAAAACTTGCAATACCAATCAAAAATCATCTTTTTAGACCTAAAATATCTTAAATCCTAAAGAACTTTGTTATAACTGTAAGATTATAACTATTTAGTCTTCAGCCCTATCAAAGACTTGAGAAGGATGAATATTATCTGAATAAGCAGGAAGAACAGAGCAAGCAGCTTCCAAAACTATAGAAATGCTGGCTGCCTGGTCAGTTGGAGCATCATCTTCAGCTTTCTGGCTCAATATCCAACAGACTTTTCTGTGAAGCAGCTAAAATGAAGGACTTGCCTACCTTGTCCTTGCAAAGCTTGGCAGTCAACTTTCCTGCATCCAGTTTGTCCAGCATTCTGTCTGCAGTAGAAGCAAGGGCATCCCTTGCCCAAAGGCTGTCTTGCCACAAATGAAGCCATCTCCTCAAGAATTTTTTTTTGATGCTCATCCTCTTCTTTGAAGTCGAAAAGGGGTGCTTCCAGGAGCTGATATTTCTCTTTGTGAAAAAATTATCAATCTTTAAATGCCATAATCTATAGATCCTGACGTTTTTGAAGACAATCTATCTCTATATCTTGGTTACTTGTTGCAAGCTATATACTGACTTAGCAAACATCTGTGTTTAGCTAAAATAGTACCCAACAAAACCACAAATTAGATTCACTATTAGTGTGCATTTCTAATTATCTTAAACAGTTTCTAAGAGTAGCTTTCAAAAGGACTAGAACTTCACATTGCATTATTAAGAATTACATAGGTACAATACCTTAAAGAGTTGCTACATAATATGCCGTAACCAAACTATAATTTTGTATCAGTATGCAAATGGTCTGTACCAATGTAACCAATTATAACCTTAATTTTGTATCAATACACAAAGAGCTTTAAGAGTAGATCCAATAATCTATCCCTTTTTCCTATTGTTCCTATATTATTTCTATATCCCCCTTTTGTCTTAATAAAAAGAAATGATACAGTAAAACTATTTACAAATATTAAGCAATTTTTGCTAAGCTTTCCACAATGTCCAGCTTGGTTGTATTTGGCAATCTTAAAGATCAACTATTTTTAAGTTCAAAATTCTGTAAAATGTCATATGAACTCAGCATTTTGAATGTCCTAAGTAGTCTGTAGTCCAAAACTGATCTTTAGCTGGTGATTGTCAGCTTAGTGGCAATCCCAATAAGGCAGAATGTAACAGTCAACTCAAAGGTATCCATTGTCTTGTGCAGAACTAGGCAGCAGAGGAAACGTGGAGCAGTTTTTCTCCAGTGATGGTTGTTACACAATCCAGGTGGTGGATTCGTCTTTGGTGGCCCCTTCATCTTCTTGTTAACCTAAAAGATTACTGTTAGGAGTGGTAGAAAACCTAAACTTTTTAAATACCATGTTCAGCAGCTCTCAGAAAGGATTGAGGACCATGATCTACTGAGTACATATGAGGTATACAAACTGTTTATAGTTACTTGCTTCAGACTCAAACCTGGAAACATGTATATGAAGCTAGATGAAGCTTACTTCTAAAAGGAGTTAATAACTACTAATACCATGACAGAAAGTTTATAGATACATAATAATCATAGGTTTTGAGATAATATTCCTTAAAAAATTAGAGAGTCAAATGAAAACCAAAAAATTATGAGATCAGTGGCAGTAGAACAATCCCTTATTTTTTGTTTTGCTGTGTCATACCAGGTAGCTTTTCTGATATGAGGCAGATTTTGAATTTTCCTTAAACAAGCATGCATGGGTTTAGAGAAGAGAGGAGAGCCACACTGCAACCCCAAAGCCAGCTTTAATTTTCAATTGAATTACATAAAGACCATTTGCTGCTTATGTCTGTAGAGGGCAGAAGAGACAAGATCGAGATGGGTGATAGCACTTAGCCAATTACTCTTTTACTTGTCACATTTTCTCTTGATAATCCATCCTTTTTATGAAGATGTTTCATTTGTCCAGTGGTCTCCAAATTCCTTAGATGTTTTTATTCTCCTGGAAAGATAAAAAAAAAAAAAAAAGACAACTCTGCCCCAACCCTACTCTGGAGGGTTTCTTTCTTTCTTTCTTTTTTTTTGGGGGGGGTTATATCTTTTCTAGGGCAAAATGCTTTTCGGTAATAGAAAAAGTATTATCACTCAATTAAAATTTTAAAAGTTCTTTTGAAAATTTGAAATTAAATATACCTTTATATATATCTATGTAAGCAGCTTTTTAAATTAAAACATTGTAATTCCTTTGTGCCTGCTGCTGTCTCCCAAGATCAAAGGCATATGCCTCCAAGTCCTGGGATTAAAGGTGTGAACCACCACACCTGGATCTAACTTTTTCTTTGCTTGGAACTGGGTCTGTATCAGGCTGCCCTTAAACTCGGAGATCTACATGCTTCTGTCTTCTGAGTATTAGGACTAAAGATGTATGCCTCCAAGTGCTGGGATTAAAGGTGTGACCCCCCCCCCCCGTTTGTTGGAACCCTAGAATTCAGAAAGCAATTAAGTGGTAGGGATCTGCCTGTCTCTGCTAGATTACAGACATGGGCTTCTACTGCCCTGCTCAAATTTTTTATCTTAGCTCCAAATTGCTACTCAAAGTTTGGCCATCTGAATAGTAAATGGTGATTCTTTATATTGTTATTGGTGATATAAGGTCTTTCTATGCAGCCCTGGCTGTCCTGGAACTCACTGTGCAGACCAGGCTGGCCTTAAACCCAGAGATCCAACTGCCTTAGCTATGATAGCTGAGACTAAAGGTGTGAACCATGATCCCAAACTGTTTATACTGAGACAACTTTTGTCCTCTTTTTTTTTTTTTTAATTTGAACAATCTAGGAACATTTGAAGGGCTAATAAAATTAATATCCATACATACGGATGTGTGTGGTGTGTGTGACAGTTTTGAAGCAGCCAGTTGTATTTTGATTTGTCTGTTTTTTACGGGCCATCTTCTACATTCTGCTCCTGATTCATTTTCTTATAAAATTTCAGTAACTTCTGCCAGCAACTCACTGACACCTATTCATCCTGGGTCTGGACTCCGTGCCCAGTTACCAGGCCCATGGTTCCTCTCACAACTTGCACATCCTGACACTTGATAACTAGTATTGAAAGGGTTAGACTAACCTATATGTAACCTGTATGTCTTCTAAAGTCTATAGTTTTGAGTTTTAGGTCCAGGTTAAGCTAAAGCCTCTTAGTACCTTTCCAGAGAATGGAGGAATGTGACCCTATCTGTGAGGACAGATATAAAAAAGTGAGCAAGCAATGACCTTCACTCAGCAAAAAGAATGACTAGACCCTTGTCTTCGAGATAGTGTTTCTTAGCAACCAACCCAGATGGCCTCAATCTTCTGAGTAGACCCTGACCTCCAGCCAAAAGCCCACTGCCCCAATCTTCAAGGATGAGCTAACCACCCCCACCTTTAATTGCAGCTGCATCCACACTTGGCAGGATTGGCCAAAGTTGAGCACCTAAGACTAACCAATTATCTTACTTTATAGCTTCCTCATCCAATCCTGAATTGCCAAGACTGCAACCTCAAAATTCCCACGCTTTATCCTTTAAAAACCCAAGGTCTTTGTCTCCCCCAGTGCCACTCCTTGCTGATCAGCAGGGGTGACCCCATTGTGCAATGATCAAAATAAACCTCTTGCGATTTTGCACTGAGACCCATCTCCTGAGTTCTCTTCATCCCTTCTCGAAATTAAGCTCATGATGGGCCTAACAGTATTTTCTGGGCACTTGCAGCATTATCAAACACACAGCAGCTCCAAGGAGAGGTATTGATACTGTGCCTGGCTTGTAAACAAGAAAGATGACAGCAAGATATAAAGCTGCTTGCTGCCAAGCATGGAGACCTGAGTTCAGTCACGATCTGATCCATACAGTGGAAGGAGAAAAGTGATTCCCACAAGTTCTTGAAGAGTTTAAGTTAGACTGAATATAATTTCATTTTGAAATAAAGATCTTGACTGGGAACTGAATTCAGGTACCAGGAAATATCACAGAATGTACACCTGGCAGAAAACAAAGTTAACTTTCCTAGCAACAGCTTCCAGGAAATATCACAGAATAAATGCTTCATAGAAAATAGAGACAATCTTCATAGAAAATAGAGACAATCAATGGGAATCAGTTGGAAATCGGGTGGGAAAATTCTCCTCAATGTTTCAGATATGGTTTAGAAAAATAGCCATTGTGATTATATGCCTTAACCATTGTGATTGTGTGCCTCAGAATAGGTCACCCTGCCCTGCTAAACTTCACCCAATCCTTTAATGCCAAGGCTTGTGCACCCCTGCTTGCTGCCATGGAAACCCCCTGCTCACGGACTTTCCCTTTAAAAATCCTGTTTACTCAAGAGCTTGGGGTCCCATTTCTCTATGCTGCGTCAGAGAGACTTGGGTCCCAAGTTCGATCACTCTCATAATAAAGCTCTCTTGCTATTGCATCGAGTCGCTTCCTGGTGGTCTCTGAGGGTCCTGTGAACCTGGCATTACATTCTTCCATACATGCACTGTGACACACACTAAATAAATGTAATTTTAAAAATTTAAGAAAGGGAGGTTAATTTGTACAAGCAATGAAGTAGTCAAGATGGGATCCACCAGTGGCCATGCCCTTCCTAGCTGCTGCACTGTCCCCCTAGAGTGCTGACACCTATCCTGCCTGCTTCTGGTTAGTGAAAATAGTGACATTAACATTTCCTGGGCATTCACTGTGTGCTAGCTCTGCTAGATGCATGGTGATGTACTCTTGTAATCCCTGCACTTGGGAGGTAGAGGCATGAGAGAATCAGGTGTTCAAGGTCTTCCTGAGCTACATAATCAAGTTTGAGACCAGCCTGGGATACTTGAGACCCTGTCTCCAAAGTCCCCTCACAATTCAGTCAGGTAGCAACTTCATGATATGTTCATTGTGTAGGTGAAAAGACGTGCTCAGAGGCTTTCCCTTCATGCACAACTGCAATGATTCAAGAATGTTCATCCATGCAATCATAAGCAATACTGAGCTTAGTTCCATGCAATACTGCACCCTCCACCTTATGCCATTCTTCAAGACCTTTTAGCATTCTCCTGGGACTCATCTCTTCAAGGCCCTCCCCTCTCCCTGGTTCTGTGCTGGGCCACAGCCCTGTTTTTTGTACCTCTGCCCCAGTCTGCCTTCCTCTAAGAGCCTTTCCATGCAAAGACATACACCCAGGGCTGGGGTACAGCTCAGCAGCAGAGTACCTGAGTAGCCCACCCACTTGTACAGCCATGAATCTTCCTTGAAGGGTTCCTTCTCTGAACAGACCAGCCAGTGTACAGCTGCGTGGGTCTTGCTGCAGGGTCACTCCTGACAGGCTTGAGCCATGGAGAGTGGGAGGGGCCCAGTTTACTCATCTGTGCTTATACAAGGATGTGAGGTATCAGATGCACTCTAGGATACTCTTCAGATTGTTCTGTAATTATGAAAGGACCAGGCCTGACCCCTTTCCCCAAAAGTCATCAGTCCCAGGAACTAGGCCATAAGTCACCAATTCTTGGAATTAAAAAACAAACAAACAAACAAAATCATAAAATTCCCTATCCAAGGAATAGCCTGAGGATAATAGGGGAATGGCTAAGCAGGGAATTCTGGGTTCTTGCTCAAATCCACCCCCAAAAACCCTGCTATGCAGCTGCTCAGGGCTCTCCTCTCTGATCCACTGTGTTGGTGATGATGGAGAGAACCAAGCTTAAGCCTGAATAAAGCTCTTTGCTCTGGCATACGTGGTCTGGCTCCTGATGGTCATTCGGGACCTTAAGATCTGGGCACAGCAGTTAGTCTTATGATTCATTTGTCTTTAATTCTCTAAAATTCCCAACAGAAAAGAAGCTTAATTGGAAGCAGGGTTGTTTTGGTTTGGTTTGGTTTGGTTATTTGGTTTGGTTTGGTTTTTAAGATGGGGTCTCAGCCTGGAAATTGCTATGTAGACCACCCTGGCTTGGTAACACTCCCTTTTCTTACACAGGGCATCCGAATATGATGCCACAGCCCAAGAACAGAAAGACAGTTCCCAAAGTCTGTCATTTCATTAATCATTTGAAATTTTATGTTAGCCTAGTAACAATGGCATTTTTCCTGATGATTGGAGTTTAGCTTAAGGTGCATTTATAAATCAGGTCACAAGATCTGAATCTGGGTACTTTAGAAGCAAGGAAGACTTTGAGAAATGGTACTCTTCCCTCTCACCAGTGGTCAGAGTCATCAAACAGAAGAGGTCACCTTTAGAATCATACTTTTAGATTCTTTGCCATAAAGAAAACACTAACAGGAGCCAGAAGGGCCTGGGTGCTGTCCGTGGGAGTAAAAAATGAGCTCCAGAAAGTGCTTCAGCTACTCAGCAGACAGTGGCTGCTGCCCTCAGTGACAGGCCATCTGTCCCCAGCCCCCTCTACAGGCATCCTGACTCTAAGCATGAGGACTACTGGCAAACTACTACTGGCAACATCTGGCTGGGACAAGCATCAAGCTGGCATCTGGTCATTCTGGAATCAGCAGAGGTGGAGTCAGGGATTAGATACACACCCTGGCTAGAGCAGACTGTTCACAAGCTCAAAACCCAGACACGTCTTGCATGTATCAGTAGGGCTATCTAAAGTGACAGGGTTTGCAGATGGCATCACCCTGAAGCTATAGTGAGTGGGAGAGAAGATGGGTAGTTGGAATTACAATTCTCCTGCTATGCTGCTTCTGTGCAGTCTATATTGAAAACTGGTGCAGAAATGTGAGCATAAGGCAAGGGCGTACCAGGACTCCCAGTCTTGGTGGCAGGAGGATTTGATTTGTGTGTGCTAAGTTTTCACTATGACTGTTGTGCCTTAAAAATCCCAGAAGGGAGTCACAAGGAGTCACTGTTCTGGTTTTGCCTTTTGCCTAAGATTTTGTTTTGTTCTCCTTCTGAACCTCACCCTAGCTAGCACGAATTTTCAACCCAGCCTACAGTTAGCAGTTAAGGGATCACTCATATCAAACTGGCCTGTGGGCATGTCTGTTGAGGATTGTCTTAATTTTTGGCTGACAGTGGAGATGCTAGCCCACGGTAGGCAGCACCATTCCTCCATTTCTGAAGGTCTGAACTTTGAACCTTTCAGCTACCCCAACGTGCTGCTTTGCCTGGAAAATGAATGAGACAACCTAGTTAAAGTCCCGTTGGCTCTAATCTGCTATAGTTACAGAAACTGGTTCAGTGAATCAGTTGCTTGGTTAACTAGGTTTTCTTAGGACCTGCATTTAGGAACAATGCTGTCAGATAATTATGCTTATCAGTAAAATAGTTATTAAAAATAAAAGTAGCTGGGTGGTGGTAGCACACGCCTTTAATCTCAGCACTCGGGAGGCAGAGGCACATGGATCTGTGTGAGGCACCTGGATCTGTGAGGCCAGCCTGGCCTATACAGTGAGTTCCAGGACTGTCAGAGAGGGCTACACAGCAAAGGGAAAAAAGTAAAAATTATTTGGTGGCTCATGCCTATAGCCCTAGTAGTTGGGAGGCTGAGCCAGGAAGATTGCTGCAACTTCAAGGGTAGCCTGAGCCACACAGAGAATTTGAGACTAGCTCAGGCTAGACAGCCTGAGTCAAAAACAAACAAGCCAATTCCAATCCACTGATCTCAGCACTGCAGGCAGCAGCAGCTAGAACTGTCTTCACAAGTCTTCAGGCTGCTGAAGGCTGCATGGGCTGCCAAAGACCACACAGCTGCTAGTACACAGGTCAGCTGGGGGCCCAGCTTCAGGTCTGCTCACAAGCACTTCTGACCAGCTTGCTTTCCCTTCTGTCTGTCTTACTGCCAGCACTAAGAGCTCCTAGGCTTTGCTAACTTGAGACTGCTGTCATGCTGGTTATGCCATTCACGATCTCTGGTGTTGAGGGCTGACAACACTCTCAGAGAAAGGTGAGGCTGGCTTTGTCCTGTGCCATTTTAGTGACTTAAACAATAAATTTGACTTAGAGTTTTGCAAATTCTGAAATGGATGTCAAGGGTCAGCAAGCCTATCCCCCTTCTTGAGGCTCTATGGGGAAATCCAGTTTTGCCATTTCCAGCCTCCAAGGGCTGTGCACATTCCTTGGCTCATGGCATCCTCCCCTCCATTCCCAGTTGACTGTTAGGTTTATCTGCCTCCAATGTTTAAAAGTCTGTCTTTATGTTAAGGACAGCTGGTCGGCATCCCAACCCTAACCGAACTTTCATCTTTCCTTCCTCCCAGAACTGATTCACAGGCTCCAACGGTTGCACAGGTATCTTTGAGGGCAGTTCATTCTTCTGCCTGCCACAGCATTTTACCATGGGCTAAAGCACATGTGAGAAAGGAAGAGGTGAGCTGTCTCTTCATACATCCTTTCGCCCTGTGCAGGGAACAGATATTCTGGAAGGTTGGTGCTAAGAATGTCTCCAGAGGGAAATCAGGGGCCTCAAGGGTCCTGAAAACACCTGTGACTTTGGTGCTCAGATTAAAGTAGAAGGCTGCGCAGTGGCAATGTGTAAGCTGGGATGAATGTGAATCTAACCTGGTGGGGTTGCGACTCAGAAGCCAAGGTGACTGACTCGCACGCCTGAAGCCCGGGGTACAACCAAGCTTCCTGCCACTTAACATTTTAACAGTGCCAACCCCCAAGCCCTGGGCCCCAGTCTGTTCTGTAAGATGATGCCACACACCTCACCAGGGTGGGCTGAGGAAATGCTGGCAAATGGTTAGGCCAAATGAACTTCCAGTTTTACTTTATCTGAAAAGGAGCTCCAAGGCAATCCTACGGCCCTGGGAAAGGACTGGCTCCCTGGGAGGTTGCACACAAGCCACACAAACACAACCCCAAAGGGACTGCTCCCTCCAGCCAAAACTGTGACCCAAGATTACAGCTCACAGGACAAGCCTCGAAACAGTTGCCCCTTCATAGTGACCTGGCAGAGGAGACAGTTTTTTCAAAAGTACTTCCTGCTTGCAAACGCCTCTCAGAGCAGCTACTAGATCTAGCACATTTTTTTAGGCCATCCTTGATTTAGCAAATACCCATCTTTTCAGAATTTTTTTCATGTTTAAAAATAGTGCCAGCACCTTGTGACTATGGCACATGATTAGCCAGGTTAATATTTCTGACTAATAAGGTGAGATTATAATAAAGCCATGATAATTATTTTTGTGTGACTAATAAGTTGGTCTGACAGCACCATAACTTAGGGTTAAGTAAAGCAGCCTAGTTACAGAGAAGATTAAAGCTGGTTTTAGTTGGTTTATGACATGGAACACTGGCAGTCATTATGTACTTAAACACTATTAAATGATTCTTCTTATGAAAACCTTAATTATGACATTTCTGAGATCAGACTTCATAGAATTAAAATAAGTCTTTAAGAAAACCGTTAAATGGTAATGAGAGCTTTGTTCTTTCAGAATGATTCTCTTGGGCTTTTGGTCAAGATAAGTACTGATCAGGTGAATGAGCCGCTGACCTTCCTCACCCTTAAGTCTGCTGGTAATGGGAAGTTAAGTAATTCACTCACACATGTTCAAACACATCTAATAACATTCCACCAGCTACTCTGTCCTCTGTTCAGAGTGGTGCTATGCCACGGTGTTTTCACACAGATGAGGAAAGCTCACTTTTCTGTGGTGTGACTTTGAGAGCGACTGCTTCCTGAACAGACAGGAACACCCTTCTCTGCATACACACGGAGACCCCCTTGACCTTCAGGGACTGTCCCCATCAGCATCAACACCTAGCAGCTTGGCTCACAACTTCCGTTTTGATGTTTGGTATGTCCATCACTTGCTGCTCAGGTTGAGGAGTGTGACCCAGTGTCTATGCTGCTGTCAGCTACCTTTCTCAGGTGGTAAGATAAGGTGCACCATCAAATGAGGGCCCGTGGCCTTGCCAAGATTTTATTGTCATCTTCATGTCTCAAACCTCAAAAAGATGACTAAGAATAGTTAAAAGCAGAGTTCGCAAGACTTCTCTAAAGAGGTTTGAACACAGATCTGAAAACATAACAAAAGAAGAAAAATCCACCCTGTGCCTCATCCCAAGAAATCTAGCTTTAAAAGTAGGAAATGAATAAAAATGGCTTGGGATCAAAATCATGGCTTTCTGAGGCCTTTTGTGCATGGTTTGGCTTTTGCATTTTGCCTAATTCTACTTGAATATAAATGGAGGCTCCATGAGGGCAGCAGGTTGTCCGCCTGCCCTTGCTCATTGCGATCTCCCTAAGAACCTGAAACAGCACCCAGCTTGTGCTAAGCCCCAGGGCTGTTTTCTGGGTATGCTGCCCGAAGACAAGTTTCTAAAATCTTATCTTTCTTTCTAAAGTCCTGTCAAATCCGCTCTTCCTTTAAGAATGGCAAAGATCATTATAATAGCTTCCAGCTCTTCTCTCTGTCTTACCTATCAACCCTCTACTTATTCTCCAAAATGCATTAAGAAACTCAGCTCCTGGGGCTGGAGAGATGGCTCATTCCATCTCTCTGTGAGGAGTACGGGCTGTTCTTCCAAAGGCACACAACACAAGCAGGTAGAAGACTATATAATAAATAAACAAATAAATAAATCCATCTAAAAGAAAGAGCGACTGTCGGTTCCTAACTCAGTTTTCTTGTCTACACCCACTGCCTTTCACTATGGGGAACAAAGCGAACGCCTTAGTCCCGTTTCTGTTCTTCCCTGATGTCAACTACATGTCCACTCCAGGTCTCAACTCTCCCCACACACACAGCCCTGGGGGATCCACGGCACAGAAAGAAAACCGTGCTAATACTCCCCGATAGCTGCGGGTTGTCAGGCAGTGCTACACAGGCCCTTCTCATTCACAATGCCCAGTGGTTACAGGGACACACCACGGGGCACGGATTCAATGCATTTCCAGTGGTCATTCCGCGCAAAGGGACCGGAGCCCTACCCGACCCCAGGCCCACCAAACTCTTCACCTCGTGCTCTCTACCACGCCACATGAAAAGAACAAAGGCTGAAACCGCAGCTCCGCAGAGACCTACCAAGGTGGCCTCTCGGTGGGCCACGGGGCATGGTTCTGGGCTGTTCAAACAGCCAGTGTTAGGAGTTAAGTCTGTACTGCGAGTACTCCTGACATTTCATTCTCCTCAGACAGGGAACAACGCTAAGGAGAGGACAACAGGAAGTTCTTTTCTTGTTTTGCCATTTATTCATCTATTTATTTACTTGCTTATTTACCATTTATTCATTTACTCTTATGTGGGTGTAGGCACGTGAGCCACAGTGCAGTGTAGAGGTCAGAGGGCAACCCTTCCTTCCACCAAGTTGGTCCCGATGGAACTCAGGTCAAGTCTGGCAGGGCCACCTTAACCTACAACGTCCTCTCAGGCAGCCTGGGATGGGGCAGCTTGGCTCTCTAGTTAGATCCTGTTAGACTCTCCCTTGCTGTCCTGGCTGCCTTGAACAAAAGGACTGTCATGCTAACAGACAACTGGGACTTATGCCCGCACCAGCCACTCTGAATATGCTGCAGATACCTGGGGGCAGTGATCCCAGCTGATTCTCCCTAGCTGTGCTTGCAGTGGCAGCGACAGCTGAGCAATAAGGCAGGGTGTACTGGCCAGGCTAATGTCAACTCAAGTCAGCTGAAAGGAGGGAAGCTCCTGAGGAAAGGCCTGGCTAAGGGCATTTTTCTTAATCAGTGATTCATGGAGGAGGGTCCAGCCCACGGTGGGTTGGTGTTCCTGGGTTCTGTACGAAAACGGACTGAGCAAACTGTGGGAAGCAAGCCAGTAAGCAGCACTCCTCCATGCCTCTGAATCAACTCCTGCCTCCAGGATCTTTCCCTGTTTGAGTGCCTGCCCTGGCTTTCTTCAGTGCTGGACTACCGTGTGGAAGCGTAAGCCAAGGTTTTAAATTCTTCCCTCCCCAACTTGCTTCTGACCATAATAGTTTTTAATCACAGTAAGAGTAACCCTGACTAAGACACTAGGCAAGCAGGAGGTGGCCTATTGCTTGGCCTTGGGATTAGTGTCAGTGCTGGTGGTACTGTGGACATAGAGGTAACCAGGCTGTTCGAAACAGTTTGCACTAGACTCTTTGCTGCCGTTAAGCTAGAACTCTAAATAACCCTGCAGAGTTCCCACCTAGGCGAGAGGGGCAGCGCGACCCCTGGTGGCCTAACAGAAAGAGCTGTAAAGGTGTCCAGGACAAGGCTGTGGTTGGTCCCCATCCAAAGCATCCATGACTGTAACGGGTGCTGAGGCAAGGCTGTGACTGTCCAAAATAGCCTGTGGCGGTGTACACAATCCCCAGCTACACAAGCAGACTGACCAGGCTCACTCAGAGGCACTCTCCTTTGCTGCTCCACTGCTGTTGCAAAGCAGGCCCAATAATAGGCTTCCTCAGAATGGTCTTTCAGTTTGAGCTGGAGGGGGTGGAGGTGAAGAGGAAAGGAGGGAGAGACAGCGGAAGCACCAGGCACCTGGCTTGTGTCCCATAGTTGGCCCAGCAGGAGCTGCAGTGTGGAAGTTAGAAAGACCAGCATTTGGAGCCAGTGGCTATACATTCTGAGAGTGGCCTGGGCAAGGAGGAAGTAGAGAGAGGACAAGGAAATAGAGAGATGAGGCTAAAGGATGAAGTGCTATAAAGAGCCAGAGAAGAAAAGCTGCAAGTACCAGTGCCAGAAGGCTTCCAGGAACCTGACAAGTGTTTGGGACCAAGGGTCTCAGCCCCCAGCCTGAGAGCTGTTACCACTGGCCACTGCCAGGTTGGGCACAGGAGGGGGCTGCACAGAGACCATAGCAAAGCCTCTGCCTGCCCACTCCAGTAGCCCACTGCCACCAGACACAGCACTTGACATATATTTTGTGCATCTGTACCTGAGATTTCTACCCAAAGAGAAAGAACCCTCAGCTGGCAGGGTGGGGGTGTCACTGTCACTTCCAGAAAGCAGCGGTTTTGACCTTGAACACAATAAAGATCCCTCCTTTGTTTTTTAAATGCAGGCAATGATGTGGATTTACCCTAACTCCCCAATAGATACAACAAACAAAAGACCTCTTGTTTTCTAATTCCTAAGTGTTGAGAGTCAGGAATACAAGCTAAGTGCCTACAGTGGTCCCTGATAAAACAGTAAGTGTACACTGCATCCCAGCCATAAACTGCCCAGGGCCTGCCAGGCACCCATCCTGAGCTAGGCACTGAAGAAACAGCAGTGAGGACACACACAAAGCCTGTTGCCTTCTGGCACTGCAGAGCACCCGCCGGAGGCTGAGGATTTGCCATCCAAATTAGCCCTCCATGTCTCCAGCCTTCCTCTTCTCCCTTCAGTCAAGGAGTTAGCCTTCCTGCTACGGGCAAGCCAACGAAAGCCCTTCCCTGCTCAACTCTTCAGTAGGGGTTGGGGTGCAGCTCAGTAGCCACTTGTGCAGGAACAAGTAAGACCCTGAATTTAATTCAACATAAAAAATAATTAAGAGTAGAAATCTGCATACTCCTTAGATCACTAATAGTTCAGTGTGTGCCCACTTGTAGAATAGAAGGGAGACTACACATCCTATAATTTGCCTTTTAAGAATCAGAACACAGTGACAGATTTTCTGTATCAGTGTACAGAGTCCCCGTTTGAATGGATGCGAAGATAGTAAGGATGCGTCATAGTTTGGTCAACACAGTCCCTACTTGAGGAGAGTTAGGTTGCCTGGCCAATGGTTACCCACTCTCTACTATCTTCGGCCTCGCTTCTGCTGTCCACTGAACCTCAACCTCTAATGGCAACATGCTCAGCCCCAAATGATGGGTCACGATTGGCTTAAGCTAACTGCGGCCACCTGTTGCTTGCTTTTCATGAGTCCCTTTAGGACATTAAAGTGTCAGCTGGATTTTGGCTTTCCTGAAAAAAAAAAAAAAAAAAAAAATGGCGTCGAGCACCACTCTTGAACCATTCTTCTATGGCCAGAGTTCCAAAAGTCACTTTGCCACAGCCAAAACTATGACAAAGCAGGAAGGCAAAAGGCAAAGCCCAGACCCTGATAGGCAGGTACACACAGAAATGCCAGCTCACTCTGAGGACTCCAAAGGCATCCTATTTTAAAGTCTGAAAAAAACAAATGAAATGCTCTGAATCAAAGATTCAAAGCGGAAATGAAGGAGACACTTTGAGAAAAACACACATATGGCCAGGTTCCTGAGAAACTGCCTCCACATTGTCCCAAGGACACCTCAGGTGCCAGACTCCATACTGTCCCCAGGCCCCGGCAATGTGAGCCCTTCCTATTCCACAACTTTACAAGGTTCCTCACTCCTGTTTTTCTTTGTTTGGGATTTCTATCCTCCGCCTGTGCCTGGGAAACATATCCAATTAATAAATGGGCTTTCATGTGAAAAACCGGAAAGCCTTCTGAATTGGGTAAGTCAAGTTGGAGTTGACAATTAGAACAAAGAGCAAACGCTGGAAATAACAATCTTGAAAAGGCTGGAAAAAAAGTCCTCTCTTTTTGAGTAGGAATGAGTCCATTAGCTATTTAATACCAGAAAATGATTTGTTAAAGTGAATGGCTTCTTTAGTCCTTAACTGTACATTTTTCATGTTCTGAACAAAATTAAGATATTAAATTGATTAAAATTCAGCAACTTGTAGTTCAATTTAAACCAAGCACTTAAAACCTACTATATAAATTAGCAAATCTGCACCACATGATAAATGTACTTAAAATTTGCATTTAAAACAACTTTACACATAATCCAAACTGTACGCAACTCACATTTATGTTCATATCCATTGTTTACAGCTTCCCAGCTGGTTACACAAACATCTCCTCTTTTGTTCTGACAGAGACATGTGAGATAAAGTTCTTTTCCAGACAGAACAGAAAGACATTTATTCAATACATTATGACTACATAGTACAGCCCTGAGACTCCAGATCTGCAGAGGTTTAAGAGTGCACATACTATGTACATGTATTTCAGTTCTTACCAGTTTTCTAGTTTTCCATTTTCTTAGCAAAAAGACCTATGAAAAACACTTCCCCCAAAGGAGACTAAATGTGGGAAATAGTCCAGTCATTTTTCTAAGCCCATGGAGGAGGCACCCGAAGCAAAGCCTGTGTTGAAGGTCCTACTCTTTCTTACCCAGGAAACCAGCACCAAAGTGTAATTCTGATTTTTATTTTAGAGGAAATAATGCAGAGGATTCTCGCTGCCTTCAAATGGTCTGTGTATGCCTGCACGTGTGTGTGCACTTGTAAGGGCACAAGAAACACTATCCAAATGAGGAATTAGAGTGCCATATCCTGCCAGTCTTGCCCTCGAGGGCCTTGCTGGTTGGCCTTCTCTCTCACCCTTGGTCACCCTGACTGTCCGGCGCCCGCCACATAGCCTGCACCGCTGGAGCGTGAGCTCCACCTTGCATAATAGAAATTCCTGCATTGTTTCTGTATCTCAAAGGCATGCCTTTTTTTTTTTTTCCCCAAATAGGTAGCTACAGTTTATTCTTACTACCAAGAAAAGGGGACAATTTCAATGTCAACTTCCCAGTGAACAGCTGGAGGGGGACACAGCAGTGGTAAAGAGGACACCTTCCCCCAGAGGCTTTTCCTTCTGCCATTGGTCTGCTGATTCAAAGGGGACAATGCTGGTTGGGTGCAAATACAAAAAAGACCAGTATGTTTAAATTCAAGAAATCAAGTCTTTTAAGATGTTTTTTATTGCATCTGAGGACATTTCCAGTAAATGTTTGTGTTTGAAGCCTTGGCTTAGTGAGCCGCCTGCACCTGTCGTCAGGTTTCCCGGCACAATCCCATTGCCTGCAACGGGACTTAGCAAAGCTAAAAATCCTAGCACATTAAATTTGCCAACGCTGCACCCAGATGTCCGCATCAGCAGGAAAAACCAACGGCAACTGCTGAATATATAGTACAAATCGACATTCTTCACAGAAGAAACACTGTAAGACTAATTTCCTATAATATGTCACCTGCTCATCAGTCCTTCACTATCACTGCAGTTATTTCAAGGATAATAAAATTCAGCTCCACTACCCATGGTTTCTCGACTTTTTAAAAAAACCTAAGTTCTAAAAGGTGTAAACAAGTATACACATAGGGTTATTGAAAAACGTTTGCCATTTCTTGTCTGTGCATCTTACAGTAATGACTACATGAGAGAGGACAAATGTACAAGGACGGTATTAGTGGTTATTTCACTTTTGCACACATGGCTAACTGCCCTCTACAGGTGTGGTAAGTCACAGGAGAGAACAACAAGAGCCTGGAAGCTGTGCAGGCCTGTGCGCTTTAGTCCACTTCCTGCACCAGTCCACTCCGTTCCTGTAGTCAGAAACCGCTTCCTACAGGCTGCAACCCACACGTCCCCACAGAAGTATGTCAGGGCCATCTTAAGGGTTCCTCCTGTTTCTGACTTTTAGGGACACAATATCTACAATCAAGTTTTCACACTCTAGTTTCTGAAGCTCCGATCTTTCCTGTGATGGGCCTTCATTCTGCACTCCCCTTCACCCACGGCACAGCCCCCGGGGCGTCTTTTAGAGGTTTCGTCTCTGTGAAGTTTTCAGCAAACCGCTCTCGTGCTTTGTCCCAGTTTTTTTTGCTCTTACTCTGGAGAAAGTGAACATCATCGATGGAGGACGGCTTCCCTGTTCCCAAGCCTGCATGTGTCGGTCGAAGATGAAGTTGGATCTGTTATGAAAGTAGAGCAAAGAAACTGTTTTAGAACCTAAACACACCAAAGGCTGCTGTGTGGAAACGTTTAACTAGAATTCTTTGATTTATTAATGGCTCATGCAAAGAAAATGTGTAAAATGCATAAAAACATACAGGAATACATGTACTATTTCCCATGGAGCTTAAAGCTCATTTTGTTAGCACTGGCTTGCCAGACCTAAGTACAGCCAACACTATAAAAAAACAAAATGTTCCTTAAACAGCCTTCATCAAACCTCTATGCTTCTTGTCCTTTTCAACTGTGATGAATGTTCTTATCTACAAAGTTTATGCTCTGAAACTGCAAGTTACCCAAAAAGTGAACAATGAAAAGTCCCATTATGTTTTACGTAACTTTATGTTTTGTTTAGGCTACATTTATAGCTACGCTGTACGGCTCACAGCCACAGACACAGGCTGAACACAACGGGATCATTTCGTGCTAACCAAAAGTAAAGGCCACGAACATAGTTAGGACTCTTACCCTAGCTCACTCAAGTACATGCACAAGAGGACTAAGCATTAAAATAGGAAGAGGAGGCCTGGGAAAGTCCTCAGACACTCGAGTGTCTGCCTGGCATGTACAAAGCCCTGGGCTTGGGGTCCAGTGCTACACACAGAGTTAGAAAGGAAATCTGACTGCTGTTTACTTCCCTATCAGGAGACGAGGACCTCATTGTATTAGGAAGTTACCAGAGATTGTGGTCTTATGTATAGCTTAGGGGCTTTTTGACAGGACACTCTTAAAGAATGGTTCTTACCATGTGTAGTTTACATAAGCAGTATCAGTTCAAACATGCCCAAAGACTCAGTGACAAAGTGCATACACACTCAGGTCTAACTATAAAACCATTCTTTCCATCATGCTCCAATTAAAAATTATTAGCATTATGTCCATGCTAGTGGTCCAGTCTTGACAGATATCAATTCCCACAAGAGTCCTACTATCAAGTTACTTTATAAAGGGTTTGTGTGTGTGCACACATGTGCTAAATAACTGTTACCTCCCATCAACTATGGGACTACAGATTTTAACTGGTGCACTGTTTTCTAGACATTATTCTCTGTACTGCTCTTGAAATGCTCTGGGGCTCTTGAGCTCTCAGACTCTCCAGCTACTGTAGAACTGCCTATGTGTAAACCAACATCAACTGTCCCTTCAATGTTCAGCACCAGACTAGTAGGAAAGTCATTTTAAAATGTGAAAAGGAGTGAGGGCAGCTGGCAAGAGTGCTTGCTTAACATGTTCAAAGCCCTGGGTTTATGCCCAACATGGTAAAGCAAACAACCCAAAACCCAGATAACTAAAAACCACAAGAAAACCTTCGGTTCAGGAAATAACACTTTAATACTCTTGATTTAAGGGAGAAAAAAATCTAAACAAGGCTTTCCCAAAGTACAAATCCCAAACAGAAGCCACTGTATTAAAGGAGAACACAATAAAGGCCTTACCCATGTCTCTTTGGGTTACTACTATAGGCCCAGCTCTAGGCAATGTTTGGTTCATTACTGCACAAGGCAATGTCTACTTAAAGAGTTTAGGAATGAAAGAAAGCACAAGTCTTACCGGGGTTTTCATTCCTCCACCATCCTTTCCCAGGCCTTCTCCCTTTCTCCAGCCCATCTTCTCCAACATCTTTCTGCCTTTGTTGCTATCTGTAATTTCACTGTAAAGAAAAATTAAGGTGATAACTGACTTATAAAAGATTTTTTAAGGCCACATATACAATAAGCTCATGCATAAAAATAACTGGTAAAGCTACCACAAAAAAGTTTGACAATACTTCATAAAGTGGGACACAAATTTTACTCTACAGATGCTACCTAATGGAAATGTAGCCCACTGGCAACGTATTGTGAGCACTTCATATGCCCACACTTGGAGGCAGACTGAGGACATTCATGAAGTAAGTTCTACGGCAATGAAAACAGACACTACTAAGCAAAGCTACATGAGACGAAAGAATACAGTTACCATGTGAATACTGTACTGAGCGAAAGCTGTTGCCATCAGGACGGTGGCTGACTTGGGGAAGAACAGGGCATTGAGTTTCACTGGTCAAATGTGCACTCACAATGTGCTGGTCTTCCACAGTATGCCAAGGTTGAACAGTCAGCACAGAACAGGGTGCTTTTCTGTCTATATGAATGCACCAATACAAAGGGGACATAGAACCCCTTGTTTCCCATTTGCATTCTATGTGGTGGGTTTTCTAATGTGAGGGTTTTGATCTTGTGCTTTTACTTTGTTGGTGTATGTATACTTCAGCTTCTTTTATAAAGGAAAGCAGGCGAAGGTGCTTCAATTATTTCTGCCTTCTAACTTAAATCTAATGTAATCTTCATTTTATTCTGCATAAGAAATGCTGTCTATTTTTAAAGTATTCGCCCTCTGCCTACTGCAGCTAACTTGAAACACTACACTTCATCAACTGATTCCGTGCACAGTAGGACGTCCCAGTTTATGCACAAGGAAAAGTTACTGGCAACTGTGATTATAATTTAAACCTGGCACAAATAGTATAGTTTGAGAAATAAAGAGACCAATCACAATTTCATAATTTTCATTTCTGCATGGAAGATTCCAATTGACTCAACCTAGAATGAAAAACAATGTAGCTAACTTAATATATAAATGTGGTAACATTATACACCTCAAAATCACATTTTTCATGTTTATTAACAAAGCCACTTTACCAAGAGAAAAAAACTACTAAGTAAGAAGACTGACCAGCAAGAACTGTCTTAGAGGTTATCAGTCAACACTCACAAATGGACAGATGCAGGCGTATCATCTCTTTGGAAAGTCCCTTCGCTTCCAATCTGCTCCCTACGTTTTCCAGCTCTGTCTTTATATTTTGGATTCTTCAACGCTTTTTCATCTTCATAGTCTGTATTCTTAACAATCACAAACCATTAATTGAGAAAGAAAGAAAACAAACAAAAATGTAACAGTAAACATGGCTCAGTAGAGCCTCTGCAGACAGGAATGAAAATAAACGGCTATCTAAGCTACCCGTTATCAGACATGCTATCCTCGATCCATGCTGTTCAAGCGATATTACAAAATAAGCAAAAGGACGATGAGGTAACACGCTGAAAAGCCAGTGCAGGTTTTACTGTCTGTTACGGCCATCTGTGGTCACATGAACAAGTGCTCAATGAAGAAAAGAACTTGTCTCGCAGGCCTGGCAACTTGAGCCCCAGAACCCACATAGAAATTAAAGAGCACCAACCTCACAGAGCTGTCCTCTGATCTCCACATGGCACTGTGGAATGCGTGCCCACACAACACCAGGTATGAACACATAATAAGATCTGAACTCTTGGGATTGAGAGAAAAAAATCCGCTTCCCCCTTTCTCTAAGGATTCCAAAGAACCCAACATAGTTTGCTACTGTTTCTTAGAAGGAGTCATTTTAAAATGAGAAGAACAGCTTTTGCTTAATTGTAACTCCATCTCTATGACTCCATCACTACCCCACACGTCCTCACAGGACAGAGTGGGTCAGGTCCTGTGATGGATATAAAGAACATAATGACTTCCCAGGAAGGACACACACTTTTAGCAGACGTAGTATGACATAATCAGGATAAAGACGCACCCAGGTATGGCAGTGGCACTCACGTTACACCCTGTTTCAACAGTCCTCGCCTTTTAACTGATAAATAGTACTTCACTATAAGACTACAGTATGGTTATGTTTAAAAGACATCTGAATCCTCAGTTTGGAAGTGTTACCAGCCATGAGCTCCAGTGTCCTCATAACCTTCCAATGATGTCTACAGTCAGCTTAATATTTCTACAGCGCTCTACAGATGCTTACTGGTGTCTCACTGTGGTCCTTCACATTCCCACATTCCTTAGTGAGCAATTTTTTCATGTGTTTACTTTCCAACTATGTATCTTCCTTGGGAAGTGTTTGTTAAAATCTAGTAGCTTTTTAAAAAAAAACATGGTGTACCTATTTGATAAATGTCCCCACTGGTGCTGCTGCTTGAGAGGGTGTGGAACCTTTAGCAAGCAGAATGTTGCTGGAGGGAGTATGTGTGTCCCCGGGAAGGGCTTTGTTCCATTTCCTGTGTGAGCAGATCCTTGGGCCTGCCATGTTGCCTTTCCCAACATTAACATTAATGGACTATGTCTCTCAGGAATTTTAAGTTAAAATAAAATTTTCTTTGGGGATGGGAGGTGTCTCTGTGTAGCCCTGACTGTCCTGGATCTCACTCTGTAGACCAGGGTGAGCTTGAACGCACAGAGATGCACCTGCCTCTGCCTCCCATGTGCTAGGATTAAAGGTGTGCACCATCATACCCAGAAAACTAATCTTTTCTTTTTCAGAAATATTTCCTGGAGGTAAGGATATACAGGTCAGTGCTACAACCCTTATTAGCATGCTAGAGGCCCTGAATTCAACAGCTAGTAGTACTGACAGAAAATTTCTACCAGTTTTAAGTTTTTTTGTTTCACATTTAAAGATTCTGCTACATTTCCAGCAGCCAGCATTTTGAGAGTATCATGGGTGTACATGTGTGCCAATCCACCTCATGGAGGTCAGAGGACAATCTGACACTTATTCCTTTCCTTCTCCCATGTGGGTCCCAGGAGTCAAACTTAGGACCTCAGGCTTGGCAGCAAGTGCCTCTACCCAGTGAGCTATCTCACAAACACATGCCTTACATTTCTACATCTACATCAATGTAGACAGATTTCATCTAGGTCATTTTGTACAAGGCACATAACATGGAACAACACGGATTTTGTTCTGATTGTTCTTTCTTTGGTTTCTGATCTTTGCATACGGCCATCTAACCATTCTAGCACCTTTTGTCGGGGGACGGGGACAGGCCTCCTTTCTCCATCACACTACATTTACACTGACTTAAAAATTAAACCTTCTGTTTATAATACACGATCTATTTCTGAACTCCTCTGTGTTCCACACAGTTATGCATCTGCTCTTGCTGCATTTTAGTATTTTAATGAATGTTTTTTGGAAACCAAACTGTCTACTTAAATGTAGCTTACTACATTTCAACTCCACCCTTAGCAGTTAAGTTATACACACCAGAACTATAGAATTAATAAGTAATCGTGGTAAGTAGTACTTAATTATATGTAATGTTGGTCCACTGAACAAATGAAACACTACTCGACATCCTTACCTGCAAGCCATACTTTACTCTTATTTTCTTTAGTGCCTTTCTTCTTTCCAACTCTTTTTCCTCCTTACTTAATGCTGGACCAACTAAAAGAAAAAACTGTTTGAACTTGACAGACTTTACAGAAAATTAATATTTACTAAAAAAAAAAAAATACTAGTTTATTTTAGTATATTTTCCAGTTCAAACCATTTACTGCAGATTTCATAATCTTAATCATAATCTTACATTTCATTATAGTAGTATAAAAATTATATTAGCATTATCCACTCATCAGCAAGTGGAAAATATGCTTAGGTACCTAATCCAGGCCCAGAAAGACAAAATGTTCCACATTCTCTCCTCTATGTTAAAAAAAGGTAAATTTGTACATTTAACCTGGAGCATCGGCAAGATCTGGAAGGCAGAAAGGGCACATGAGCAGGAGGGGAGAAAAGTAGAGCATATATGACAGGAAAGACAAGTTAAACAGTTAAGGGAGGGTGGGGAGTCAGGCTAACCAACACTAGGATGTATGAAAACCCCTTTAGGAAACCCACTGTTCGGAAAGTCAATTCACAAATAGAATTCTAAAAGGACCTTGACCAGCCCTCCCTGCTCGTTCAGACAAAATCCGAGTGGCGCTTCTTGGCCTTGAGCTGCACTCAGTGAAGAGCACACGCATCTTGTCTGCAGCAGCCACACCAACTAGGCCCCGGCTGTGCAGCCACTACTCAGCCCAAGCCAGTGCAAGGTGAGGGTGGGAGTGTGGCTCAAGGGCACATAGGGGCCAGGCCACCACTGCATTTTAAACACTCAGTGAACTAAAGGGTTCTGAAACATGCCTCACGTACCAGAAGGTTCATCCTTTTTATCAAGGCGAAGGTGCGCTCTGACTTGCCCTGGCTCACAGCCATCGCAGGTCTCACTGCCAGGGTGAATGTGGAAGGACAGGACAGTCTCCCCAATTTTTACCTCATCGCCATGTTCAAGGATGTAAGGGTCACATTTAGTTTTTGGCTAGATGAGAAATTTTTAATGAAACAGAAATACAAAGTAGTCACAGTTACATTATTGTAGAGACATAGTCAGAATAGGAGACACAAGCACACCTCTATGACTTGATGGATGGACCCTGAAAAACACTACTAGGACCATGACAGTAGCTTAGTGGCAAAACACATACTTATCTGGAACTCTGGACTCCACCCCACAATCCCTGATAATATTTCCCAAAAGCTACTTATAATATTGATCTTATCAAAGCCCACCAACCTTCTTTCGCACCAGTCCACTCAGACTTCAGTCTATTAGCAGAACACATAATCAGAGGAGAGCTACATGGTAAAAAGTGATCACCTTTTTTTCTTCTTAAAAAAAAAAAATGGCTTTACATTGTGTACACATGCTCACATATGCAAGCATGTTGGATAAAAGAGGGTGTTAAGACTGCTCAGGGGTGGGGTCAGGTTTGTGGGTGCACAGCTATAACACAGGCACTGGGATCAGAACTCTGGTCCTCAAGATTTCACAGTAGGTACTCTCTAACCACTGGGCTTTTCTTATTATTTAAGTCCTTCTTTCATTCTTGATGCATAAGAACAAGGTCTCCTTGCTGGTTTCTATTATCAACTGGACAGGATCTAGTCACTTATTGCACACCGTGGAAGTAGATAGAGTTCACAGGGACCTCTGGGCATATCTGTCAAGGATCATCTAGATTAGGTTAACTGAGGTGGCAAGATCCACCTGAACTTGGGTAGCACTATGCCATGGGCTGGGGTCCTAAACTGAACAACTAGGAGAAACTGAGCTTAGCACTAGCAATTTTCCTCTCTCTTCCTGAAGTCTGACACAATATGAAGCGGGTAATTACCCGCTTCACAGTGCTGCCTTCTTCACCATGATTAAGTCACTTTGTCAGGGTATTCTGGTTTTCAGGAAATTCCCAGTTTACCATTATTTCTATTAAGACAAGAAAAGGCCAGGTTAGGGATGTCTAGTGGTCCACTGCAGGAAGAGCATCTGTTTGACATACAGAAGGAACCTGGGCTAGATTTATAGCAGCACACAGGACAAGGGGGCCACCAAAGCGGCTTATATGAATATTCAGTCCTGGGCCAGCGAGACAGCTCAGCAGGGAGAAGGGACTCCGCATGTGGGTGCGCACACACACACAGACACACACACACACACAATTTTTAAAAGAATATATAATCTAAGTAAGATTTATGATACATTTATACCTAAAAGCAGCAACAAAAACATAATTAGAACCCAAACCTCAACAGACCAGTATCTACTAAACATTTTTTCTAGCCCTTTCTGGAAATTTCCAACCAGGTTATACTAGGCTTGACCTCTGATCTGAACCAAATGATAACTATAATGATTAGGACCTAAGCTTGGACAAGGAAGTACAGGTAAACATTACTTAGTTACTCACCTGAAGAATCTGTTTCCCGTTGACAATGGTACCATTCTGGCTGCCCTGATCCACAAGGACATAGCTTTGCAAGTCATGGTCAAAATAAATTTCTGCATGAAACTTAAAGAAAAGCAACCAAGCAATTACAAAGAATCACATTTTCAACCCAGAGCTAACTTTACTAATACAATAGTGTGGACATTAGTCTCTGATCATTTCACGTGTTTTCTCTTAATGCTTTTCTATGAACACAAATTATTAAAAGTCTCTGGTAGATGTAGTGAGAGTTTTTTGTTTCTTTAAAAGCCCAGTTATGTGACTGTTTTGTTTTAATCTCAGCTGTGGAATATGGTGCTGTTTCAGATTGTCTACAGCAGCTAACTATGATTTGTCTCGTGCTCTGGTAGGGGCATGATTTTGCAGCTGAAGATAGTTTATGTTTCGAATTCTAGGGGTTCTTCAGAGGGTATATAAATGCCAGAGCTGCAAGAGAGGCTGCTGTTGCTGCTCCTCCTGCTGCTGTTGCTGCTCCTGCTGCTGTTGCTGTTTGGAGAGACCCTGACCATGACAATCAAATTTACCCCAAGGAATTCAAGGCCCCAATCAGCAGGAAGTCGTCTAACAATATTGACTTCCTCTTTCCCCTTTAACCTTTCTCTCCTATCTAATGTTGGGTGTTGGAAGCGTTAGGGATGGTGTAAGGAGGAAGGAAAAACAACCCAATAAAGTAGCCAAAAGGCTGGCTACAGGTATGTATATGGAGGCTATACTTCCACCTTTAACTATGATGAAAAAATATATATCCTGCCTCTTCTACTTTTAAAACATAGGTAAGATTATCCTGTACATGCTATTTGACTTTTTTCCCTAACATGACTACTATCACTGCATATCATTACAGTTCTCAATATACACTGACTTGAAACACTCAAGAACTATTAAGGAAGCAAGTGCTCCAGATCTTCAAGACAAGGGACTGCCCCCCCCACTGCAGAGCGCTTTATTCATACGTTCTGCAGCTGTGTTTTGTAAGCTGAGCATTATGCCATGAAGTCTAAGTCGTGGATACAGCTATACTCTGTTCACCCATTAGATGAATAACCCCACAGTCAATGATCTAAACCTGGATATCTAGGCTTTCTAGGGCATTGTTATCCTTAACATATTGCTCTGGTCAGGCTGGAGAGATGGCTCAGTGGTTAGGAGCACTGGCAGCTTTCCAGAGTCCAGCATTTGATTTCCATCCAGCTTATCCACACAGAGGACTATAACCATCTGTACACTAGGCATACAGTGGGCATTTCAGGGTGTGGGCATACCAGAATGTGTGTAAAGACTGAGGACAACTTGTGGGAGTCGTTTCTCTCCGTCTAGTTTCTAGGGATCAAATTCAGGTTGTCAGGCTTGGCAATAAGCATTTTAATGTGATAAATCATCTTGACTTTAGCCCCTATATGCAAATTTCAAATTTAAACTAAATACTGCCATATTGCTTTCAAAAGTGGATGTGCCAATTATATTCCCATTGTCTATGAGAATTCTTGCTGCTTTAAAACATCTTTAACCAAACCTGGTTATTGCCAGAATTTAAAATTTCTATTAATCTAGGAATATGTAATGAAGTTTTACCATTAATTTCCTTTTGTGTTTCTCCTGAAAATCTTTTTAACAAATTTTTTTTTAATTATTTTTTTTAATTATGTGTATGTGTATAGGTTTGTGGGGGAGGGGTCTGTGTGGATGCCAAAACTCTAGGACTAGAGTTACAGAGGGGGTGAGCCACTTGATGTGGGTGGCTAGGTCCTCTGTAATAGTATGTGCTCCTCACTGCTGAGGACCACATACTGCTGAGGACTCCAGCCCCGAGGACCTTCCTATAACAGCTACTTGAGTTCCTCTGCCTATGTATTTCTTTCTGTACTTAGAATGTCTAGAATAACTTTAATGTTTTAAATGATTTCAAATGTTTTCTCACTGCCAAATCTTACTCTAAAAAACTCTTCTTAACTAAGCTACCAAGAGGAACTGCCGGGAGCCAAGGCCAGCTAGTGGAAAGTTACAGACAGCTGCAACAAGGTCGTAGGTGAGAGATTTACGTTTCTAGAACCTATGAGACATCTGTGCGTCAGGCTAGACATTTTGAGATATCTTAGCTGACATTCTTGTAGTATCTCTTTTAGTAAACATTCTTGCAGTGTTCTGCATCATCATTAATCACCCTGTTATGTTTTGTAAACTATATTGCTGACACGTTTTCCCTTCCTGCCTTCTCCCTATAAAGTTGTGTGAAATTTTTCAAATAAACGAGAGCGAGATCAGATTATAGACTTGCTCTCATTCTTTGTGTCTCCTTGTCTCTGCTTCATTCTTTTCGCCCCTCCTTAGGAACTTGTTGAACTGCTGGATGGGACAAGAAACAATTTTTAATAAATATGTGAATAAAAATTCAGTCTTAGCCTTACATTTTTATTGCATATATTACTCTAAAGACAAGATGGCATTTCAAATGTTAGCTATGACATTCTCTCTATGGTAAACTGACTATATCTTTGATTCATTGGTCTACTGACAATCACAATGGAGTTGGAAAAAATACATTTGTACAAACTGTAAATAAATGCTGTCATAGTTTTATGATGGCCATCATTGTCTGCCTTTTTAATTTGCTTAATACACAAGAATCTTCAAACTTAGTCAAAATTACCTATGTGTGAATTTTACTGTATTTTTAAAACTCATAAAGCATTCTGTTCAATGCTTAAGTATTTGTTTCTGTTTTCTTTCATGGTAAACTGAAAGTAAATTGAAAATCAGTATACGGATTTCATCTACCTGGAAATATGCTGTATGTGCCATCAGCCTGAGGTTTCCTACACCACCTACCTACTAGATGTTACTTTAACACCAAACCAAACAAAAAACACAATTCTCTGCATTTTAGCTTAGCTGAAAGAAGAGAAACAAATTCTTTTTAAAGTTACAGGTTGTGGATTTTGGTTTTTTTTTTTTTGTAAACACAAATTAAGTGACCAGGGTAGGAGGATTCTCTGCTTACAAACGCATACTGGGGAAAACTTTCCTAATAATAATGAGAAATAAATTCTATTCTTTTGTTTTATTTTTTTCCAGACAGGGTTTCTATGTGTAGTTCTGGCTATCCTGGAACTCACTCTGTAGAGCAGTTTGGCCTAAATTCCATTCTTAAAAGACAAAAATCATAGAAAGTCTCATGAGGGTCACATTACTTGATTAAATAAGAATAAAGTTGAGAGGCGTAGGCGTAGATGCCTGCCTACTAGTCACAAAGTTCTGAGTTCAACCTCAACAGCAACACACACGGACAGTGAAAACAGCTAGGAAATGCATGAAGAGCCTCAGAAGCCCTTTCCCTTCTGTTTTAAAGCTGCAATTCTGTTTGTTTTGAAAACCTAACTTTTTGTTGCTAACATGAAGCCACTGAAACTTTGAGAAAAGCTGAAAACAGGATCCTGAGATAGAAAAGGTTAATTACCATGGATTGCAAAACAACAGGATTCAAAGCAACTGCTTTAAATCATGGTTGGAATTATTTTTGAATTGTCATATTTACTTCACTTGATAAATGAGTTAACTGGATACTCATTTACTATTTAAGTTAAATTAATCCATGTTTGTAACTCTGGCTTCAGACTTTTATAAGGGCCATAATTAGCCAGGCATGGTGATACACACTACTAATTCAGGAGGCTGGGGCCGGATTACTTGAGCACCCTGGGAACAAGAGGAGGAAAATGCTGTCACAAAATGAAACAACCCAACAAAACCCCTGGCCAAGCACAGTGGCCCATGCCTATGTAGTACTTAAGAAGTAGATGTAGAGAAACCACGAGCTTAAGGCAGACCCTGCTACTTAGTGAGTTGGACACTAGCCTGGGCTACAAGAGACCCTGTCTTAAGCCAAACCCAAATCCAAAAGTCCTATAATTTTCAAACTGTGATAAAGACCTTTTCTCAAACACTGAAAGAGACACTGTTACTAAACTACTAACCCTCTTGTTAAACAAAAAAAGTTTTAAGTTTTCTACAAAAATGATTTTGGGTTTCCTTTTTGTTTTGTTTTATGTAGGATCCTGTGTAGCCCAGGCTTATTTGGAACTCTCTATGTGTCACTGTTCCCAAATGCTTAGTTTTCCTGCCTCTGCCTATCAAGTGCTGGGACACAGGGAAAGCCACCCACATGCAGCATGACCCTCTTAGGGGTCAATTCGGAGTAAAGGCCTTACCTTACTCACACCAACTTCAGGGATCCGAACAGTATGCTCCATATCTTTCTCTCTGCAACAGTGAGGAAAGTGAACAGTAATTTTGAGAACATACTGAAACACAGCAATGACAGTGACTGGGTCACAGTGTCGCCACACTCACGCTCTATAGCCTATGTGCTTCCACACATTTGTTCACATCATTTTTCATGTTAAACTGTGCTTTCTTTGGATAAAGATGCTGCTTTAGTTCTTTCTATGTCTAGAGCACATAGAACAATGCTTTAAATACAATACTGCTCATCTGCCTTTTTGAAATAAGTGAAAGACCTTCAGATGCAACACACTGGAACACCCTTACCTCCCAATCGTGGCTGGATTTACAGCTGTGATGATGAAAAGTGAGCCCATCTGCAGCACTGGAGATCTAATGACGATCACCCGAATACAGGGGGGCCAAATTTTTTCCTCATCTACCAAGGTAAGAGGTAGGGAAATATTAATTTAAGTTCCATGAAAATTAATTCTTCACACAGATAACTAGGAGGCATCCATAAAATAGAATTACATTGGTCAGAGCTCAGTAGTCAAGTACTGCCTAGACTGTGTCAGATCCTGGGTTCATTATCCAGTATAGCAACAAACAAAAAATTTCTAAGATTCTGCTCTGTGTGTATGTGTAAGGTGTATTGTTATAATTATTATTATCATTAGAGTAGCTGTAAAGAACAGTATCAGCTTAGGACCCCAAAGACCAAGGTCTCTGCACAAAGGAGATTTATTTGCCCCAGAGAAACAAAGGGCACATAAAGAGGAGACAAAGGATGAGAGCAATGGGGAAGGGGACAAGGAAGAAGGGGAGGGGAACAAGAAAGAAGGGGCAGGGATGTCTGTCTCAGAGAGGAACAAAGGACTGCCTTTGGATAGAGAGGAAACAAACATGACCCATAGGCAAATGGCAGTTTATAAAGATAAACCCATATTAGAATGAGGTGTTTAATGGGCATGTTAATTAGGAGAGCCAAAGGGAGCTTTAGATTGTTGGACTCTGATAGCTAGACATTGGTAGTCAGCCTCAGGAGGAGGAAGTGGCCTAATAAAGGAACAGAACTTGGTGGCTAGCTTTAGAAATGTAATCTAGTGGTTTTTAGCAAGAGGCAGAGAACTGAGAAGGGCAAGGCCTGCCAGAACCATGCCAGCCACCCTCGTTCTGGCCAGAGTCCCCTCAATGATGTTGCAACTTGGATTTGGTCTACGGGATGTGCCTTAGCTCAATTCTCAAACACTTGGACCTTCAGGCTCAGGCCATGACCCTCAGCCCAGAGCCATGTCTGCCAGCCAGCTCAGAGTCCCGCCAGAAGCCAACAC
This sequence comes from Meriones unguiculatus, assembly GCF_030254825.1. NCBI lineage: Eukaryota > Metazoa > Chordata > Mammalia > Rodentia > Muridae > Meriones > Meriones unguiculatus. The sequence goes on from NC_083354.1 coordinate 68,292,753, forward strand.
AAACTATACAACACATATAACATTTCTAATAGTAATTTTAAACAAATTTTTTTTAATTTGAAAAATATCCTGAACACATTTTCCAATTATCTTAGGTCAGGAAAATTTAAAAATAGAAAACTCTTAAAAGTAGATAACTTCCTATTGAGAAAAGAAAAAAATTGTTTCCTATAATTGCAAAATTGTTGGAGTGATGTTCTTGTGTACTGTGTAAAGATTATCCCTATATACTCAAATGCTGGTTTCTATACCCAGAGTTGAGCACAGGCCAAACTTTGGTACTATCATTATTATGAAGGATCTGCTGCCTTAGTATAATTTGTAAACATTCTTCTCCATCACCTTTTAGTTGGTTAAATTAAGAGCTAAACGGCCAATAGCTGGGCTAGAGAGTTAAGGTGGGATTTGGGGAGCTGACAGGAGGGAGGGAGAGAGAGGAAAGAGGGAGAAAAGAAATAAACACAGAGAGAGAATGTCTCAAGTAAGGAGTCAGAGAGGAGTGGCCACTAGGACACAAAGGAAGACTGCCAGGGTGAAACTAAGATGGCAGATAACAGGCCATGTGGAAGGACACAGGCCAAGCCAGTATTGTTGGGTTAGAATAGCTGAATATCTGACCAGCCATAATGCCTAAAGCTTTTAATAAATATAAGGTCTTCGAGTCATTATTAAGAGCCAGGGTGGGCATAGACTGGGTTACACAAAATAGTGTGTTTTGTATCTTTAGATTAAGTAAAGATGTTAGAATGACCAAGTGACTTCATGAATTATGGTTTTAATGGCAATTTACTTTTTCCTCTTCTATTGCAAAAGCAGAGCACAAACAGCAGAGCCTGAATGTGTATAGGATAGAAGGTTTAGTTTTATGTTCTATGGAAGCTATTCAATACTGCAGTTTTCTTAAGTCAATGTGTTGATTGTTTTCTCATGTCTAAACTCCTCAAAGCTGACAGTGGATCATTTATATACTTTTCAAAGCCATTCAAATAATGGTATGCCCTCAGGCAGGTATTCTATTTAGCACACTCCCACTGTTCTGCTCTTTTATGACCAGAGTGTATTATTTACTTACGAACCTTCATCCTCGGATTCTTCTGAGGACTCCCTGTCCTCACTGGTACTATTTCCATCGTAACTACTCTCGCTCTGAGAGTCTGTAATTTCACCTTCCTCTGGTTCACTTTCACTCTCTCTGATTTTCTCATCCTTAGATGGAGCTGGATTATTATCAACAGGAGACTCTATAGCACTTCCACTAACTGGAGCAGTGAGCTTTGAAGGACTGCTGTGGTGAGGAGCGTCTATTTTGGCCTTCTTTTTCACATTTGCAGGATTTTCTTCCTCACTGCAATTTATAGTCTCAACACTGCAGGCTTTCTGATCTCCTGAACTCAAATCCTAGAAGGAAGAAAGCAGTCAGCATCTTAAACCAGTATATAGAATCCACTGACTCAGGAAGATACTGGACACCAACACAAAGGACTCTGTGCCTGCCTGGCCTGCTTCAAGACACCATCACTCTTAGAATACTACTTTCACATCACATGGGAGCAATGTCCAAGTGGGAGACACTCCATAGCCCAATCCGTCCCTCCAGCTACTCACTCTCAAGGCACCAATATACCCAGCCCAGGCCCTCATCACCTGTTTTCAGGCTTGAGTAACAGCCTATAAGAAAGCTGCATAGCTCTTCCGGTCCCAGACCGGAGCGGAGGTTACCATGCAAACACGGCCAAGTCCAAGAACCACACCACACACAACCAGTCCCACAAATGCCACAGAAATGGCATCATGAAACCCCAGTCACAAAGATACGATTCTCTTAAGGGGGTGGGCGGCAAGTTCTTGAGGAACATGTGCTTTGCCAAGAAGCACAACAAGAAAGGCCTGAAGAAGATGCAGGCAAACAAGGCGAAGGCAATGAGTGTGCGAGCAGAGGCCATCAAGGCCCTTGTGAAGCCTGCGGCCATTAAGCCTGAAATGCCAAACGGCAGCAGCCGCAAATTCAGCCATCTAGCTTTCATTGCTTACCCCCAAATTGGGAAGCAAATTCAAAGCTACATGGCCAACGGTCATAGTCTCTGCCAATCAAAACGTTCAAACCAAGGCAGAGGCTTCAGCTCCAGCTCAGGTTTCCAAACGTGCCCTGGACCCTGTGAAGGCCCCATAGGAAAGGCTTCTGCTAATGTGAAGACAGACAGACTGGTGTGACACAGCCACCTATACACTATTTATAGATGACCAGTGTCCCATGCTGTTTTAACAAATAAAACTCAGGCAAGGGAGGGAGGGGAGGAGGGAGGGAGGAAGAAAGGAAGGAAGAGAAAGAGAGAGAGAGAGAGAGAGAGAAAGAAAGAGAGAAAGAGAAAGAAAGAGAAAGAAAGAGAAAGGAAGGAAGAAAGAAAAAGAACACTCCATAATAAAAATTAATGCAACTCCTGTTTATACCTGCACATTTTCTAGTAGTCACATTTAAAAACTTAAAAAAAAATATTCACTTATTCCAAAATCTTGTACATACAGCATATCCTGAAACACAGAACCTTCACTTCAGTCCACAGCCATTTACAGCTACCACACTGAATAGTATGAAACTAGAGACTGCATTAACCCTAAATTTTTATTAAGTTTTTAAATGAGACAACATATATAAAACACAGAAATATTATAAAGATAACACAAACTTAAAAGATTTAAACATATTCAATGTACCAACATTGAGATTTTGCTAAACTGAACATTTTACAGTTAGCAGAATTGAAAATGCACAGAAGTTTAAAATATAAATGAGCTCTTAATATGCCGTTAATTCTAAAAATTCAGCCTACCATAGCCTTTAATTATTAATTTTGGTATGTTTTATGAAGAATGAACAATTTTAAATATCAAATTAGAAATGTACTTTTATTATGTACACTTTAAGGTACGCATAATAGCATAATGAATGACTAAATCAGGCCAATGAACATGTGCATTAGATTAGTTCTGTGGTCACAGCACGAAGTTTACTCTCATAGTGACTGTCAAAGAATGCAATACATGGGCTAGGGATTATCTCCGCAGTGAGATATGTGTCTGGTATGCACAAGGTCATGGGTTCAATTTCCAATACACATGAAAGGTAATTCAGTCACTAACTACAGGCCCCAGCTGTACAACAGATACTATTTAAACATCATTTAAACTGGGATGAAGCACAAAGTAATTCTTTTTCTGCTGTTGGTATGTAACATTCTCAATTTTCTTTCTGCCATGCAGTATATAATGAAGTGAGTTCACATGTAATTTTACAAAATATGACAGCATTTTATATATTTATTTAGTTTAGTTTATTTACTTTACGACAGCATAATTTTAATAGCAGCATAAATCGAGTTTGGAGACAGGCTGAACATTCGGAGTGTGATAAACTATATACACTCTCAGCAATGCAAACTCACCAAGGGCAAGAACAAGGGCGAGGAGCTACAAAGCCATTAGGAACTCTACAAGCCACGCAAATTGGATCAGAACTATCTCCCTGGCTACGCACATGCTTTTTAAAGCACGTTCCGATAGTCTATTCTTTACTATTATCGCTTCTTGGCCAGCAGAAGGAAAATGTAGACCTGTTCGGGTGCTTTTGATGTGGATTTCATGGCACAGAAGAAAAAACAATGACATGCAGACAGTGACGCACATGGCCCCTCCACCCGTGTGTATGCATATATGAAAATGTTTTTCCTAGAACATTTAAAAAGGAAGGAAGTACTTTTCTCTAGTCACCCAGCTTCACAGATCCTCTCACAATCTCCTTACTGCTAAGAAGAGGGCCTTTAAAATTTAGACTCCAGTAAAAGGGACAAATCCTGACCACGGAGATCCCAAAGTATATTTATTTGTTTTTATTTTATTTTATTTTCAAGGAATGGTTTCTCTGCGTAGCCCTGGCTGTCCTGGAACTCACTCTGCAGACTAGGCTGTCCTGGAGCTCAGAGACCCACCTGCTTCTGCCTCCTGGGACTAAAGTGTGTGCATCATCACTTCTCAGCTCCCAAAGTTTATTTTCAGTAGTTCACTGACAGACTTTTCTGTTCATTTAGGTGTTGTCACCAAAACAAAACAAAACAAAACAAAAACCAAAAAACATTGAGAACAGAAAATATAGAGAAGAAATAAGAGCACTAATAACATTTTAGTTACAATTTGGTATCGTCAGTGATCTTAAAAGTCTCTTCAATCTTCATATCTAAACACCCTTCCCTTACATATGTCATCATGTTCTTAACTAACCAATGTTTCAATGTCTATTAGACTTACACTTTTTTTCTGAATATGACATAATTTCCGAAATGCTAGGGATCTAGCCCCAGGCCCTGCACATATAACATGAGCTCTCCAATACTAAGGTATATTCAGGCCCTCATTTCTTTCCTACTTCTTATACATATTATGACTGTGTTAATTAAGCAACGAAATTGTCTCTCATTTTAATTTCTTGAAATATAAATTACTAGAAATGCAATTTTTCCACATAATGAAAACATCTTTATGATTATTGATACAGTCAATCTCTTTCCAAAAAACAAAACAAAGCAAGGCTGGATAAATGGCTCAGCAGTTAGGAGTGCCTGAGTGGACCCAAGTGTCCACTCACAACCAACTGCAACTCCAGCTCCAGAGGGTCATCTGGCCTCCATGTGTTCCTGCATGTCCATGCATTCATGCACACACACAGACGCACACACACGCATGCACGCACACACACAGAGTGTGTATTTATATACATAAAAAATAACTTTTTTTGTTTGTTTCTCTGTGTAGCTCTGGCTGTCCTAGAACTCACTTTTTAGAACAGGCTAGCCCTGAACTCAGAGATCCGCCTGCCTCCGTCTCTGCTGGGATTAAAGGCGTGTCACCACTGCTCAGCAACAATAAATCATTTAAAACAAAACAAAATGAAAACCCTTTCAGCCCTAATGAACCTCATTCCACATTTACCAGGAATGCATTTGTAAGTTTGCAATAGGTGAGAAACTACTCGACTGAAAAAAAAGTTGACTCTGAGCCAGGTGCAGTGGCACAGGGCTGTACCCTAGCACCTGGGGAGGAAGAGGCAGGTGGATCTCTGGGTTTGGAATCAGCGTGGTCTACAAGACAAGTCTAAGACAGCCAAAGCTATACAGAGAAACCCTGTCTCGGAAGGGGAAAAAAAAAGTTGAATCTGTATGTGCCAACATATAAACTGTTGTTCTTTGGTGACCTGTACAATAACCAACTTAGTGAATCAATTTCTCAGTGTTCTCCTGAACTAAATACTTTATGTATCTTAAATACGCCTCCTTCAAATTTTACAAACCACGTACTTCTAGTGACTTGGTTTGTTAAAAATAAGCTCATTTGTTTCATTTGAACCTTTCTCAGTTTTTAGAATTTGATACCTTAATTGACATATTTTAAATACAGAGATACAGAATGTTTACATTCAAAAATTTGTAGCTTAATTAATGATGCTAAAACACTGTAAAATTTAAAAATTAAGGAAGCATTACCTTTTCCTCATTTGCTGTACAAAACCCCAGCTCCTTTCTTCTCTTCTTCAGTTTTTTGTCTTTGTTTGGTTTTGTGCCAGAGGCCTGGTAAGGCTGTAAATCTACTCGGGAGTGAAATTGGTATCGACCACTTTCCACATCACAGTAGTAATAAATCCCAGTGGAAGGATCATAGTAGAGTTGGTTTTCCTTTCAAAGTCAAGACGGTAGGTTTTAGTCATGTATAATGAAACAAAATAAAAAACCAAACAGCAAATACATTCAAACAGTGAATGTTTGTTTTAATAACTATAGTATTTCCAGATGAATTTTTAAAAATACCTTTTTTTTATCATTTAATGTCTGTTTTGCTTTCCCTGCTGAGCAAAAAAATTAATCTCAATTGCATCAAATGAAAGTGCCACTATTTATGGTGTTGTATTTTATATGAAGTAACAATTTAATAGGGTTCAACTGACCACATTAACCAAAAAAATGAAAGAAACTTTTACGAAGGCATGAAAACTAAGGCATGAATGAGAAAGCTGTGTATGAAAACAACAATATGCTGGCACTTAACACTACAAAAAAAATCTTGACTTTAAACATTTAATAATAAAACTGAAGACATTGGAGCGAAGGACATAAAGTGTAAAAAAATTGGAAAATTGGAGGTGAAAGTTCAAAATATGGAGGAAAACTTGCGCAACGAGATTGAAAAACTGAAGAAGAGATATCTGAAATGAAGGATATCTCCATTTACAGTCAACAAAATTTTAAAAACTACCTCGACAGCATTTTTAGCAGATAAGACCATGGGAGAATGAGTTTCAGGGATGGAAGCCTATTCGCCAAGCCTCAAGCATAGCTTTTAATTTCTTACTTCAGCTTGGGCTTAATTTTTGCTATCAGGCAGCTAAAACAACACCACCACAGTATTCAGAAGGCCTGAGACACTTACAGAGTCGTAATAGAAACCAGTGCTGTGGTCAAAGTACAGCCCTGTGTTCTCGTCATACGTAAAGCCCGTCTGCGACACAGCGGCTTCCGCTGCGGCTCTCAAGCTCTCGGCCAGCGATGCCCCTTCCAGGGCCGTGCCTTCTGCTGCTAAAGCGGATGCACTCTCCTGCAGAGACATGAGCGCACCAGGTGACGCACAGCGTGGGCTCACAGCACTGTTCAAGCTTGTTTCCCGTTTGTAAAGGAAACACGTGGTCATCAATTACAATATTTTCAAGGGTTTTCCAACTTAACCTTGACCCCGATTTTTTTTTCTTTTTTGTTTTGTTTTGGGGTGCTGTGGGGAAGACACAGGCCTGCATGTGAGAGGCCAGTGCTGTACCACAGAGCTGCATTAGCCCCAGAATCCTGTCTGAGTCTTAAAGACACTTTTAAGACAACAATTATTTAAAGCTAACTATGTGGTAACACAAGGAAGCACCCATATAACACAGACCATGAAATATTCTCTAACACAAATGATGTACCTGCAATATACTCAAGGATAAAGACACTTTAAAACTAGAGATGGAGGAGAAAACTATAGACTAAATGGGATTCATCACATAAAAGTTCATAATTAAAACAAATGTGAAAGCCACTTGGGAACTATCTGAGTAATGATGGGTTATTTACTATACAGGCACTGGAATTGGCAGCTGAGGTAAGAGAGAGAAACCTACTCTTAACTTCCAGGTATGTGTCCAGTTTAGGGACACATGCCTAGGACTTAGCAGTTGGCAGGCTCTGGTGGGAGGGCAGTTTGTGCCTGAGAATTCAATACCAGTGCCCACAACACAGTGAGACCCCATGTCAAAACAACAAATCACCGCTTCAGGTGTAACATAGAAAACGGACCACTGTTCTGGAGCCCAAGGCCCTTTAAAGCCCTACTAGCCTGTGTGAGTGTGAACATGAATGCCATAGCACACGTGTCAGAGAAGACCATGTTTACTTGGTTCTCTCCTACTTTTACAGAGGTTCCAGGATTAGGAAATGACCTCAGGCTTGCCAGGCTTTTACAACAAGCACCCTTTCCTCCTGGGTTATCGCACTGAGCTCCAAGGTTCATGGGCTGAGTTAAAATATACTGACAAAATACTCTGACAAATGCAATCATAAACAGAAAAACAATCACAAGTACAAACATATTTCCGGTTCTGGTTTTTAGCAAGTGCAGCTAAGTGTATAGATACACTCCTATACTTCAGCTGAGGGAGGACAACCTGAGCTCAGGGGTTCAAGGCCAACCTGAGCAACAAAGCAAAACTTTATTGCAAAATACAAAACAAAACTGGTGCTCTCTACATAACCATATATAAACTGTTTATAACTCTTGTATGCATCATGGTAGATCAAGGAATCCTGTTTATGTCCATAATTTCTGGGCCGCAAGTTTCATGGTTTGCCTTTTATTACCTGGGAATCAGAGGTGAAATGATCTTCTTGTCCATGTTTAACACATTCTGTTACATCAGTATCAGCATAACTATCATTGTCTATTTGTGACTCATCCTTAGAATTAAGAGTGGAAGCTTGAACATACTGACTCTGCTGTGTAGACAATTCCGTCTCTTTACTGGGAAGACTATCATCATTATAATATGTCTGATAATAATAATCTGTAGCAAAAGGAAAGAAATGGCTGATTGGCATTTGGAAATGTTTAACTGTTAACTGCAAACTCTGAACAGCAAACACAAAACTGCACACATTGAAACTCTGAATATGAGCACGAAACTGCACCCATTAAATCTGGCCACAAAACCAAAGGCAGATTTGAGGGGCTAAAAAGCAGAAGGTTTACTGACTGCAGTATGACCATTATGGAGACATACTGGGGGAGGGCAGCACTAGAGAGCCCAAGGCTGGTACAAATGAAACCAACCTGGGCCACTCAGCAAGTGCCTGCTAGCTTTATCTCCATACTGAGAACCTGACTCAATCAACAAGTACAGAATACTTAGTGCAGCACTGGAAACATATACAAACATTAAAGAAATTAGAAATTATAATACATTTCTATTTTGTCTCCCATAAACTGACCCCAAAAAAGTGACATAAAAAGAAATCAGTATTATCATATTCTTCACATATATTTTGTCTTTTATTTTTTAAAAACATTACATTAATGTGTCGTGAATGTTCCAAGGGTACTAGTGTAGCCCCACTAGACAGTGAATACCTGTTGACCAAGGAGCAAGGTTCTCTGTCTGCACTTCTACATCAGACTTTTTATTATCTTCATTTCTCCCACAATGGAGTATTTTACTAAGTTCTTCTACCTGAAAGGAAACAGAGATTTAGAAAAAAATAAATCATAAAGCAATCCAGTAACACATAGCACTCTCTACCATTCTTGGGATGTCATTAAGACATTTTTCTTGGTAGAACTTTTAGACTTTGCCCAAAGCAGCTGGTTCCTTTTTCAGCAACCCTATAACTATTCACAGGTTAAGGCAGACTCTTGGGTTTATTTCTTCTGCTTCTTTTCTTCCTTTTTAACACAGATCTCATTATTTTGTACAAGCTGATAATGAACTCACAGGCTCAAATAATCCTCTGGCTTTAGTGTCCCAAATGATTGAGACTAACCATACGCCACTGTGCCCCACTCAGGGATGTTTTCATACTCCTAGGCAAATACCAAAATCACAGCTGGGCACGGGGTGGCGCACACCTTTCATTCCAGCAGGTACATCCCTGAGTGCAGGGCGACACAGTGAGACCCCATCTAAAAAAGGAAGGAAGGATGGGAGGGAGGGAGGGGGGAAGACAGAAGGAAGGAAAGGAAGGAAAGCAAACCATTCAAGTCATCTCTTCAAAAATCTAGGGATAAAGATCAGTAGTGGACATTGTAATCAGTGTAGTTCAGTAACCATGAGGTCCTAGGTTCAGTCCCCAGCACCAAAGAAAGAAAAGTCCCAACTAAATACAGGCAAATTCTATCCCTAGCTTGGACAAAAATAAAACAAAAGGTTTATCTTCAAAGCGTCAAAGGCCAACAGTTCTGCCTACAATTTAAAACTACACGTTTCCATCTGAACTGAATTCTCTACTACCACTCAGTGACTTGGAATTATTTACTTACACACAGCAATTCTATTTATGTACGTACTTTTTCTTCTTTGTGCTCATCACTAAATGACTACAGCAAAATGAAACAAGAACACTAGAGAGGTGGCATCTTTCCTCTGTGTGCTTTGTGCACAGACACACCCTTCAAACATGCTGTGCAGGCCACGGCAGTAGTATGTATATGCTCAGGACTGGATGAAAACTGCCTCCACCCATGAACCTCACCTCAGTCTGACAGGGTATTGGTCTGAGCTATATGCAAGAAACCAACGAAAAAGCTTCTAAATACTTAATGAACAGTAAGCTTAAAAACAGAAAAAGCTGTGAGAATGGTTATATACAGGTTTATCTGGGCACTTTATGAATTGTAAAATCTGCTCTTCCTACCAGGACTGGAGCTAGACCAAGGTAAACAAATTGGTGAGGAATGTTGAGGAGGCACTGCTCTAGGGTTCACTCCTCACTCATCCCTCACCCTGGGAGGTCAAGTACCCAAGTACCTTGGCCACCACTGCTATGAACTGGAGTGCTTAGATCCTACCACATTTATATAGGAACTCTGAGGAACACCTTCATTCACACAACCACTTTACAAAATGGTTGCCCAGAAGCCAGTGTTACACAAAAACTGCCTTAAGAAACAAAGTAACTTGCAAAAGGCTTGTTAATCCTCAAACCCGCATATATTATGGCTTTCTGTTTGTCATCCTTTATTTATTGCTCCAAAGAAACTTATTCAAAGATTTGGGATGAATGATAACCACACTCCATACTCCCAGTAAAGAATGTTGGCTAGAAGGTAGTTATAATTATCAGCAAGCTGCAAGATTTTTCTCTACTATGGGTGATCATCATCATCATCATCATTTAACTGGGGGAACAAGGTGTTGGGGATCCGAATGAGGGCCTTCTGAATACTTCCAAGCACTCTCCTATTTACTTTCATTTTGTTTTCTTTCTTCTTCAAGACAGGTCTCCCTACATTGCCCAAACTAACCTCAAATTTCTAGGCTAGAAATATAATTCAAAACAATGGGAACAGAAATCATTTCAACCCAGCTGTTGTTTTCTGCGCTTACTTAAGAATAGTACAATACAGACAGAAAAGAGAGGTGGCTTAGTGGTTAAGAGCACTTGCTGTGCAACCCATAAGGACCCAGTTTGGATCCCAGGGCCCACAAAACAAGTTGGCATGGCCTCCAGCACATCTGTAACCCCAGAACTGTGAGTGGTGGGCTGCCAGGCTAGCCAGAAAATGTCAGGTTCTGGTTAAGGAAGAGCCCATCCCCCAAAAACAGGGTAGAACTATAGAGAACACCTGATAACCCTCTCCGGTCTCCATGTGCACATAGATATGAACACACAACACACACACACACACTAAAGAATAGTATGGCAAAGTTTGATGACATTTCTGTCTAGCCTAGAAATGTAGTTTTAAAAAAAAAACTAAATTATGGAGAAAACATTAAGCTGACTAATACTTAATCTGTATCCAGAAATAATTTGTTAGGATAGCATGCAACTGTTCAATGGTCAAGGTAAAAATATATTGCTTTGTTAAGCATCCTTGTCAAGTATGTATCCTTACTACATATTATGAAAATGAGACACACCTGTAGCATCTGTAACTAAGACAGGCACACCTGTCTACAAGTGAACCCGAGGATAACTCAGATCACCTTACACATGGAATATACTCAAGAGTGTGTAAAATTAGTGTGTTCCTGCTTTTAACCTTCATTGCTGCATGCCATTACCAATCGGATTTTAGAAACAACAGGGCGCTCAAGATATGCGATGAGATTCTAAGTTCAGCTTTAAGCAAACTCAAAAGGCTGGGATGGGTGTTGCTTGAAATCCCAGCCTAGGAGACTGAGCCAGGATTGCCAGGAGTTTGAGTTTAACTGGGACTACACTCTGGGATCTAAGCCTGGCTGACCTATGGAGTGAGATTCTGCGACAAGAATCCTACGTGGGGGTGGGAGAGAAAAGCAAGCCCACAACCTCAGCACTCGGGAAGTGGAGACAGAAGGATCAAAAGTTGAACTTCAAGGTCATCCTCCGTTACATAGCGAGTTCAAGGCATCCTTGAATGGGACCTCCGACTGAACTAAACAAAAAACAAACAACAACAACAACAAAAAAAAAAAATTCAACATCACCTAGAAAAAAAAATAATAAATGCACCCATTGCTAGCGGGACAGGCGATCACGACCATGTAGCCCATGCTGGAGTTGATCCACGCCTGCCTGAGACAATCGTCCAAACCAACTGGCTTGCACTGTTCAGCTCGCTCCAAAGGTATCCAGTGATTTTTTTTTTTTTTTTTTTTTAAACAGGTCTGGGCTTTACTGCCTTCAAAGACCACAGAGAAGCTCTCTGCGGCTCCGGTCAGGGAGGCACTGTCGGCCTCGGGGCTGAGGCGGACCGCGCACCTGCGTGCGGAGTTCCTGGTTATTGCTCTCGGCGCTCTGGTACAGCCGCTCCGTGTGATGCAGCAGCTTCTCGACCTCCCGCACCTGCCTCTTGCAGCTCCGCAGCTCGCTCTCCAACTTCTCCACCTTCCGCCTTAGCTGCGCCAGCTCCGGCTCGGGGGAGGCAGGCGGCGAAGGCTCCTCGGAGGCCATGCGGCCGTGAGCGCGGGGCCCGCGGGCGCGGGGAGGCCGCTCACGCCGACACCGGTGCCCGCTGGCCCAGGGGCCACCGGAGAGCGCGGGCTGAGGGAGGGGGCCTCACGCCCTGGCGGCCGCGGCGGGCTCCGGCCATGTCGCCCGAAGTCGGTGATCGGGGCTGCGACCTACGGGACGAAGCCACCCTACCCGGGCCGCGTGGCCGTGAACTCGAACCCACCGGATGACAGCCTCGGAGAAGCCGGGAGACCTAATGGGACAGGGGAACTAGGCGGAAGCGTTCCAGTTCCGGGCTGAGCCGGAAACGCGGAGCCAGAGGTGGGCGGGACCAAGACGGAAAGGGGAAGCGACGGGAAGCTAAAAGGGTCTGCTAGCGCGGTGCGCAGCTCCCTCGTCCTGAGGGTCTCTGAGTTGCAATTTACATTTATGTAGCCGGAACAGCAGTCTGTATTTTCACTTCCTGTTGTTTCCTTTGTTTTGCAGTGTAGGATTTTGAGTCCGATGCGTTAAATGTTCCCCAATCCAAAACCGAGGACTCTTCTATTGATTTTACAGTGTGAACTTTGACATTTCAGTCTACCCAGACTAAAGGGATCTATACATGACTTAGTTTTCTTTTTTGCTTGTTTTTGGAGACAGGGTTTCTCTGTGTAACCTTGGCTGTCCTGGACTTGCTTTGTAGACCAGGTTCACAGCAATCCGCCTGCCTCTGCCTTCCAGAGTGCTAGGATGGCTGACACAGTTTTCTTAATACCATGTCCTTTACACAGCGTAGAGGTCTACTACTGAGCTCTCCATGTTTCCCATTTGAGTATTAGTCTGTTACCGTAATACAACTGAGAGGCCAAAGAATTAAAAATTTGGGGGGATTATTGGATTTAAGTTTAAAGCACAAGCTTTAACAAGCTTGAACAAAGGACAGATAGATGGAGACATGTCCAGCCACCTGCAGGGAGGACCCAGCTTTCCTGCATTCTTTCCAGCCCACTAGAGATACAGTTGCTAGGAAGCTGGCCCAGATGCCCCTCTGCCCTAGCGAAACAAAGCCAAACAAAGGAAGCCAGACCGTTAATGGTTTGGATGCCTTCCCACAGCCAATCAGTTCAAAATGCAACATCCCCTTTTGTGTTTGGACCAATAGACGCCTGGTTGCGCTGGGAGGGACTGGGTCCTTTAAATCACCCTCTTACCCTGAGCTCTGGCCTCTACTCCCAACCTCTCTGTCAGTGAAGGTGTGGGCCTGAGCTCACACTTGTAATAGAAAGCTCCTCATGTCTTTTGAAATGGACTCAACTCCTGGCCGTCTTTTGGGGGTCTCGCGAATAGGGCACAACACAACCATATAATCGTTTTGATTCTGTAGGATGCTTTTATTCATATTTTTAAAAATACTTATTTTTATACAGTCAGCATATGACCCAGCTACACCACTCCTAACTCCAAGTCAACATATCACAGAAAGACTTGGAGCACTAATTACAACAGCTAAGCTACAGAACCAGGCAAGGTGACTAACAGTTGTGTTGGGAATTAAGGAAAATACATATAATATAATTTATGAAAAATAAAGAAGAAAGTTATGTTATTTGTAGGAAGATGGATACAACTAGAGATAGTCATATTAAATAAATTAAGCCATTTCCAGAAAAGCAAATATCATGTGTTTTCTTTTACATACGGTTCCTAGGTTTTACATAGATTCATAAATAATTTCTCTATTACATTATCTAGATATAATATTAATAAAATATAAAGATAAATGTCTGTCTTCTATGATATGAAATCAAAAGCAAAACTATCTAGGCCCTAACTTCTAGGGGAACAGAAGGGCCTAATGAGACACGAAGTGAAAGAATACACTTAATGTAAAAAATATATATACAAAAATGTTCTTATGCTACATGGCACCATGTACAATGGATGTATGCAAAATGTACGATGGATATATGCAATGACAATTTAAAAGAGCTAGAGGGAAATATTTATTTTCACTTTGAATAATTCCTTCCAATGTTCAGATACAAGGATTGAGCAAAACCTTTGCGCAGAAGTACAAAGAGGCACATGTGGCAACACATGCCTGTAATTCAAGTTCTTAAAAAATGGAGGTGGGTGAACTGAGGCAAGCCTCAGACAGAGGGGGGCCTTGGCCCGCCAGGACTGCATAGCAAGAGAAGTTGCAGCAGGAGGATCTTAAGTGCTTGTCAAGCCTGGCAGCATTGCAAAATGCTGTCTCAAAGAATAGCAGCAACAATGAGATACAAGAGTTGGGCATGAGGTTTGTCTCAGTGGTAATGAAATGATGATGTGCACACACATAATATGAAAGAGGTTTATTGGATGGAGACTGAGAGAGAGAGAGAGAGGAGATATAGAGAGACATGATAGGGAGAGGGGAGGCCCCGACAGAGAAAGGAGAGAAAGCAGGAGAGAGCAAGTGAGCACAAGAGAGGAAGAGCAAGAGAGAAAGAGAAAGAGGGAGAGGTAAGAGGCAGTGGTCTATTTATAGCTTCTGCGAAGCTGAACTGCAAAGGCCAGGTGCGGTCTACCTGGCAGGAGACACATGATGACATCATAGGTTACTAGGCAACTGAGAAGCAGGTTGCCTAAATGCTAACAGGTAAAGCATGTGTTAACGTAAGTGAGGTCCTGGGTTTGATACTCAGTACCAACACACACACACACACACACACACACACACACACACACAGTAAAAATAAAATCTAGGATACTGGGGACGTGGCTCAGCAGTTGCTCTTTCAGAGGACCTACATTCAGTTCCTAATACCCAGGATAAGTGGCTTACCTATAAGTCTAGTTCCTTGGGACACACCCTCTTGTGGTCTCCGTGTCCATCAGAATGCATGTGACACACATGCATACACTCAAGGAAATATGCATACTCAAAATAAGTAGACAAATCTTTTTTAAAAAATTAAAAAGAAAAAAGAATCACGTGGTTTCAATGAGGAGGAACAGCACATTTCAGTCAAATGGTGTGGGAGGGAGGGTCTCACTTTGGTGCAATGCAGAACCTTAGTGACAGTGTCTTCCTTCAGCTGTGTTCTTGCAGGCAGAGGAGATGGGGACCAGGCCTTGTCTGTACAGCCAGGTACAGCATGATAGGGGAGGTCTTGGAGAATACAGTAGGAGCAGGCACATTCCAGTTTCATGACCTG
This sequence comes from Meriones unguiculatus, assembly GCF_030254825.1. Lineage (NCBI taxonomy): Eukaryota > Metazoa > Chordata > Mammalia > Rodentia > Muridae > Meriones > Meriones unguiculatus. The sequence continues at coordinate 68,308,153 of NC_083354.1, forward strand.
ACACTCTGAGGGATCGGAAGGAGCTTCCCACCCACTTTGACACACTCCACTTCCATGACCGTGGTTCTCCTATGAGTGCTGGTTTTCATGCCCCATGTGCTTCTGAAAAGTCCTCCTCTGGCACTCTTCCATGTACTCCTTCTGACAAAAACCTATCTCTGCGGAGAAGCCTACGGCTCCCACCGCTTCATTCTCCGCTTCACTGCGAGGTCAACTGGTGCCATCCCATGTGGGCCTGTGAGCGTGCTCAGATTCTGAACATGCTCAGAAAACCGCTGCTTCAGTGTTTCCCAGACAGGACCTACCACCACATGGCAACAGCCACGAGCACTGGAGAAGTGAACCCTTTCCTCTCAGTAGGCTCACAGCCTGTGCTGGCAGCTAAGGGAGTCTGATTAAGCCCCTTCTTTCTAGAAGAATGTAAGACTTTGGATTCTTTCCCTGGTGAATGTCTTCAATTTTCTTTTTAAGGGCATCCGTAAATAACTTTCCATAACTTGTTCTGTGCTGCTTAAGCTTGTTCAAAGTAGACTGTAGGAAGGAGATGGTCCTTGTCACAGACTCAAAAATGTTGAGCATTCTCCAAAATCTCCCACATGGGTTAGGTGGCCCTAGCCCAGTAATAGGAAGAGGGGTGGTATTTTTCAAAATTCCAAAAATTTCAAGGTACTAAAAACATTTTATAGATCCTGGAGAGATGGGTCAGTGGTCAATAGTGCTTGCTTCTCTTGCAGAGAAGGCATGTTCAAGTCCCAACAATCATACAGTTGTATCTCCAGTTCCAGGGGATCTTCTTGCCTTGACCAGCCAAGCCACACGTAGTGCACACACATATACCCAGGCAAAACACTCATGCATAAAATGAGTATAAAACCTAAGTGGCAGGTGGGTGTCCAGCTTAAATACAGGAGGTAAAAACTGCTGGAGCAGAGTTCCTGCATGACCAGGAACAGAATTTCATTTGGTTTTATTGATCATGTGTGGATTGAAGGGCACCTGCCCAGATGTTCAGAAGGAAAGGAACACTCCTTAAGTCAGCCTCAGTGTCAGAATCAGATCTGGCTGGAAACCAAGTACTAGGTACAGCACCTCACGTTTTCTGTAGTGAGAGCACACAGGGCAGCGGGTAGGTACTGAGAACCACAGGGCCGTAAGGAATGGGCCCCAGTCTCATAGAGCTCTTTTTCTTTTTTCTTTTTTCAAAACAAGTTTGTTAGTTAGTTTGGTCTTAGGGTTTCTGTTGCTGTGAGGAGACACCATGACCACAGCAGCTCTCATAAAGGAAAACATTGAAATGGGGCTGGCTTACAGTTCCAGAGGCTTAGTCCACGATCATCATGGTGGAAAGCATGGTGGCATCCAAGCAGATAAGATGATGGAGAAGATGCTGAGAGTTCTCCATCGTGACCCAAAGGCAGCTGGAGGGGACTGTATCACACTGGCCAGACTTGAACATGTATGAGACATCAAAGCCCACCTCCACAGTGGCGTATGTCATCCAACAAGACCACACCTACTCCAACAAGGCTACACCTCCTAACAGTGCCTCTTCCCTGTGGGCCAACCATTCAAACACATGAGTCTATGAGGGGCCATTCCTATTGTTTGTTAGCCTGTTACTTTAAGCGAATACTTTTTTTAAAAAAAATCATGATTCAGGGGCTGGAGAGATGCTCAGTGGTTAAGAGCACTTGCTACTCTTTCAGAGGACCTGGACTGAGTTCTGACTTTTGATAACAGACACTTGCAATAGTCTGTAACTTCAGTCCAGGGGATTTGATGCCCTCATCTGACCTTCGAGGGTGCTGTGTGCATGTGTGTACATACAGATAAGTAGAACCATGTACATACACATACAATAAGTTTTATTTAAAAACGCCAATTGTCAACAAAGAAAGCAAGCAGCTGTGGTGGTGCTCACCCATCATCCCAGCCCTGGGAGGCTGAGGCAAGACCTGGGCTACACAGTGAGACGGCCTCAAAAAACCAGGAAGATGACATATTTCTGTGACTTCATTCTTGTATGCTTTTCATAATTCATGTTTGTTTCTGGTGCTATTTCAGGGTCTTCTTATTTCTAGCATCAATATGACTCTCTTCACCCCTCTACCTGCTGCCACCTCCATTTTTTACTTTCTAACTTCTCTTTTTCTCTTATTTCTTTTCTTTTTACTTTTATTTTTAAAAGTTTAGCCATTTTCCATATGTTGTCTGTTAATATGTATCATCTCTTTTCCCCAGTCATAAATCTCCAAAGAAATAAACCAACAAAATAAAGAAAACAAGAGGAAGAGGAGGACTGAGGAGGATGAAGAGTAGGAGGAAGAGAGAAGAGGAGGAGGAGAAAGAGAGAAGAGGAAAAGCAAAGGGGAAAAGTGTAAATGAGTTTGACTATAAGTGATGGACTCCTGGCATTATGGAGGCCAGGAAGTCCTGGCACGTGCTGTGGGCAAGCTGGAGATGGAGGGGAGCAAGAGTGTACTCATAGGCTCAGCGCCTCAGAGCTTGTGAAGTAGATGGAACTGGAGACTGAAGCCCTTAGACATCACTTCTCAACCTTCTTAAGGCTGTGACCCTCTAATACACTTCTTCATGTTGTGGTGACCACCAACCACACAATTGTTTCTGTTGCTACATCATAACTGGAATTTTGCTAATGTTGTGAATCATATGTAAATATCTGATATTCAGGATATCTGATCTGTGACACTCCAAAGGGGCACAACTCACAGGCTGAGAACTTCTAACTTAGCACCAACAGTGCGGAGCCAGAAAACCCACGCTCCTGCTGCAGCAGGCAGGCTGAGTGAGAGTCCGGTCTTGCCCTCTCAAGCCCTAGCTGATACCCTCTGTCACTTGAAGGCTTAGAGGTGTGGTTTAACTCAGATAACAACATCAAATGCTGACCCGTTCTGTAAGCAACTGCATACACACCCCAAAACTCACATTTCAGGAGATGCCTGGGAAATCCCACAGCCCAGTGACACATGCCATTAACCATTTTCTTTTAGAGGTTTCCTGAATGGCTCCAATTTGTTTTTGTTCTTGTCCTGTCTTCACTTTCTTGCCATATGATATTGTGGGTCTCCTCACTAAACAGAGAGAAACTCCCCTTTACCCTTGGAGCCATAGAATGAAATGATGTGCCAGAACAGAACGAAAGCTGGGTCTCAAGAGGCTGGAGAGTACTGCCTGGTGCTTGAGTGTCCTGCAGGACAGAATAGGCTCAGGCATGTCTTCTGGTCTCAGGAGTAAGGGGAGTGATGCAGGAACAGGTCCCCACTGAGATGTATTGCTAAGCCTCTGGAAAAGCCCAGAAACATTAGCAGCTTGCCTCCATGTCACGACGAGGCTTAAGAGAAGTGAGTGGTAAGAGGTGGTGGCTTAAATCCACTGGGTTCTGAGGGGTTCTATAAGTGACAATAGCTAACAGATGCTCAACCTGATTGAGAGCCATGGCAGGTGCCCATGAGTATAACCAGATGGAGTCCACACAGCTGAGAAACTACTGATTCCCCATCAGAGGCGTGTTGTTCACCCAACACAGCCTGATTTATATGTAATTCCACTTAGGGAGTCATGTATTTGGAATTTAATAAATAGTCACCTGTAATGATTTATATTGGATCCTGTGGATACTCAATTCTCCCCTACCAAGCTTATTGTTTGATGTCACATGAGGATGTCTGGGGAACCATAACATTTCCATAGTAGTGATTACAATTGACCATATGACTTTGGTCAATTGACCATTACCTGTTTCTTTCCCTGGAAGTGTAAGAGAAGAATGTGTGAGTGTAACATTAAACACTAGAGTAAAGGTAATGAAAGCCAAGGCAGATGACCCCTTTGTTTGTCCACACCTAAAATACATGTTTATGTCACAATTTTATAAGGGTTTCAAAATTACCAAGTTGAAAGTGGTAGCTCACACCTGTCATCTGACCTACTCAAGATGCAGGGACAGGACCATCTCAGCCCTAGGAGTTCAAGGCCTCCCTGGCCACTACAGCAAAGCACTTGTCTCTGAAATCAGAGTGAAGATGTAGCTCAATTGTAAAACCCTTGTTTAGCCTGGGTCAGGCTCTGCATTTGGGGTTGGAGCCATCATGAGCGAAGGGAGAAATGAAAAGAACAAGGGATACAGAGGGCATCTGGGTGACCTTCATAGGTCAGCTTCAGTAGGACTGGAAGAGGGCTGTAGGTGCCTGGGCTGGTCCATGTGGATGGGGAGGGGTCTCTGCCATCTGCACTGGGAGGTAGGTCGCTGAATACCTAGACACTGGGGTGGGGCGGGGGGGGCGTTCTCCTTTCCTCCTTCCAGTTTTCTTCCTAAGGGGCAGCAATATACATTGAAAACGCTGTTGTAATAACTTAAAATATTTATGAAGATAAGAAAGGAGAGTAAAATTATTCAAAACTGGCCAGAGATGTGGCTCAGCGGTAGAAGGATTGCCTAGCATCCACAGACACTGAGTTCAATTCCAATGCTTTGATAAAAATAAAAATGAGGAGCCAGACATGTTCCCATATGCCTCTAATCCCAGCACCCAGGAGGGTTCAGAGTTCAGAATTGCCCCCAGATGGCAACTTAGAGACCAGCCTCAGCTACATAAGTCTCAGTCTCAAACAATCAAAGAAACAAACAAAATAGTCAGAGGAAGCATTGCTCTGTGTGACTGTCCTCCTTCTGTTTCATAACCCACTGTTCATTGAAATACATGGATTTCCCGCTTAGTTCTAGTTTGTGAAGATTTGACATGAGATCATGTGATTAAATAGCATTTTTGTTTTTAAAGAGAGAGTGTGTGTATCAGTTCACTTAGCTCAGGCTGGCCTCAAGCCCACTAGAAGTATAAAAACATATTTACAACACTGGATGTCTAATGAGCCAAAATGTTACCCAGAATGCTCCACATTCTGTGTTGGAGCTCAGCAGTCAAGTGATGACAGAGTTGCAGGCCTGTGCGCAGAGAATGAGTAACCCCCTCCCCAGTCTCCTGACTGGTGTCCCTACCGCGAGATTGCTCAGGGTCCTGAAAGAGGCAGTTGCAGTATAATGTGATAAAAGATGCACTGTGTGCTCTGGGCGTGGCCACTGTCTGAAAGTGGGTCTCCAGCTTGCAGCCTTGTGAGCGGATATAATTAAACTAAGACACCGCATTCAAGTGGCTCTTACTGTGGAAAGGGAATGATTACTGGATGGCTGTTTTGGACAGCGTCGTGTTTTTCCGTATACTGATTTACTGCACTGAGCACACAGTGTGTCCCTTTGTTTAAGGGTCAGGAATGGAAAGGAACGATTGGGAGGAAGTGGCATGCCCTTTGCTTTGCCACCTTACTACAAGCAACAGACCCTTAATTCTGTAGGGCACACATAATGCTGTCTAGAACACGCTGAGTGGGCCCATTTTTAAAGTATGAATACCTATTTTGACTTTTATTACCATGAAAGTATTGATATATATGGAAATGTCAATTTACACAGAGCTGGCCAAATAGAATGACACTCGCCTTTAATCCCAGCACTTGGGAAGCAGACGTCTCTGTGACTTACACGCCAGCCTGGTCTGCACAACAAGTTTCAGGCCAGCCAGGGCTACATAGTAAGACTCTGTCTCCCCCCGCTCCCCCCCAAAAAAATATATATATATACAAAAAAAAAAAAGAAAAATGAAAGCCGAGGGAGAGAGAGAGAGAGAGAGAGAGAGAGAGAGAGAGAGAGAGAGAGAGCTGGCTGCAGGAATGGAAGAGATCAAGCCTAGCACTGAGTACAAGAGAAACAGGCCAGGAGACAACACTAAGACAGGGTTGGGGAGATTCAGGGTAGAAGGAGGAAACAAGGTTCTTGATGATGGCAGGCCAGGGTGATGAGGTGGCGAGGCAGAGGTATAGAATTTGACCAGTCATTGAGAGTGATAAAATATGAAAGGTGCAGGGCTTCTAAGTGGACTTGGGATTCTTACTAAAATCTGGCCAAGTTAGAGCCTGTTTGAGAATAGGGTTCAGGGAGGCTGCCCAAAGTTAGTGAAGGGCAGTCTGGATCAGGTTCAGTGCACAGAGAGCGTCCGCCTACCTGAAGTTCACAGAATTTGGAGCATGCTCCTTTGGATAAATGAAGCTCAGGTGGGCTAAGGGCTGCAGGTATGAATGTTAATCTCTGGGACCTTTTCTGTTAATTCCTATGCTCTTACCTTACTCACCCTTCCAGGACCTGGAGGACAGTTTTCTATGATTTTTGAGGATAGTCATAGGCCTGCCATGAAGGGATGATGCTGGCCAGTCAGGTCACTGTGGGTGGTTGGAAACAAGCATCATTAGTCTCTGTGGCAGTCAGGGGATCAGGAGTTGTGTTTTTTTTGGGGGGGTGGGGGTGGGGGGTTTGTCTGCCAGTTATTTATACTACTAAAAAGCCAAACAGGAATAGAATTCTACTCTGAACAGCTCTTTAATAATTGCTTATGAATCACTAGACTGGGTGATTCACCAACAACTGGAGCTTTCCTTGCTTTTGGTTTTGATATCGATAGATGCACAGTAGGTTTCACAGTAGGTCCTGTGAAGTTAAAACATGACCTCCAGTACCTTTGAAGCATGGTTTTTAGTGCTTGAGGTTTTGTTGTTGTTGTGTATTTTTTCAGGACAAGGTTTCTCTGTGCAGCCTTGGCTGTCCTGGAACTTGAGCTGTGGAAAAGGCTGACCATGAACTCAGGGATTGGCCTACCTCTACCTTCCAAGTGCTGATATTAAAGGCAGGTACCACCACTGCCAGCTGATCCTTACTGTTCTTAAACTATGGCTCTTCATTAATTTGAGGACTATAAACAAATGAACTATAGGTAATGTTTTAATCTGTATTTTTTTAATCTGTATTTTTGTAGATACCAAATATGTGTGATGTGGTAGCTTGTAATTAATAAAATGCAGTATCCAAACCCAGAACATATATCTTTTTTTTTTCTCGTAGAAGCCTGTTCTTTTCTAATGAGAGACAGAAAGGGAATGGATCCAGAGGAGAGGTGGGGCTGAACTGAGAGGAGTAGAGGGAGGGGAAACTAAAATCATGCTACACTGTGTGAGAAATGAATCTATTTTCAAACAGCCTGGAAACTCTTCTGCCTCAACTTCCTGAATGTTGGATGATGTTCTTTTAATTTAATTTTTAATTTAAGAAGACATGATATTGGGCGGAGGGCTGGATGTTAGGAGGATGTGGGAGAGAATTGGAGTCCAGGAAATAGAGGCAGAAATGATCACATTTTATTTTACCTGTATGAAATTCTCAAGAATAAGAAAAAAATTAAAGGGTAAAACTGATGAACACGATGGAAATATCAATAAGGCAAAAGAGGCACAAACTCAGCTTTGCTTAGCCCTTCGTGTCCATTTGATCTGAATCCCAGGAAAGCCTGCCAATGGTTGTACATGTTGGAAATGAGATGATCCCAGTAGGATTTCACGAATCACACAGTTCATCGCCACAGAAAGAATTTTTACTTAGGTACACAATGCTGACAAGGGTAGTGGAGAACCCTACAGAACATACTGACAAACAAGGTACTTTAGCCTCACTATGAGTTCCAAAATGTATTGAAGTCTACGTGCTCACTTGGGGGAACAAGGTCATGTGACAATGAGCTGAGTGTGGGTTCTCCTCGGCAGGACCGGTTCTGAGGTAAAGCTGGGCTCGCCTCCACACTGAGTCTGTAACAGAAGGGAAAGGCCTTCACTGACAATGATGTGTATGTCCTCCAGGGTTAGTTCAAGACTGGCAGCTGTTCCCAGAGGTGCCAAGCATTGCAGGGAGTTGTCTTAAACTGGCAAGACATCTGTCAGAAACTCTGTTCCTGAGTGAGAGAGGGTTTACCCCCACTTCTCACATGAAGTCGGAGGAGACTCCTCATGCTGGGGGGGGAACTTTGAAATCACAAACTGTGTGCATATTTACAATAATTTCATAACCATCAACATAAGGCGAACTCCTGGGTTTGAAAGAGCAGGGGAGATGACATTCATGACAGCTCAAGGTGGCTAGGACATGAGGAGTAGGTTAAGCAGGTGTGTGCCTGGGGAGGAGTGGGGAACCATTGGAGGGCAGTCTGAGACAGAAGGAGGCTTGACTGATTGGCATTCACTGGGGTTTGTGCCGGACAGCAAGAAGCCAGGCAGTTTGTGATAATGAATAACAGGAGGCCTCCTCAAAGGATGCAGAAGTGTGAGTGGAAATGCCAGCCGAGTTTATTTATTATGTTTATGATGTTCTGTCTATAAGCACCCCTCCACACCAGGAAAGGGCACCAGATCTCACTATAGATGGCTGGGAGCCTGTGCTCGCTGGGAATTGAACTCAAGACCTCTGGAAGAGCACACAGTGCTCTTAACCTCTGAGCCGTCTCTCCAGCCTCAGGAACAGCAGTTCTTAACGTGTCACCTAAGACCATCAGAAAATGCAGACATTCACATCATGGCTTGTAACAACAGCAAAATCACAGTTATGATGTAGCAACTAATAATTTTGTGGTTGGGGCTCACCACAACATGAAGAACTGTATTAAAGGGTGGAGACCATAAGGGAAGGTTGAGAACCACAGAAACACAGTGTAGTTTCACTCTGCTGTGTTATACTTAACACTGTCTAAGAGCCACATCTGCCTTTTCCTCACCTGCGCATCTTCTGGCCTGTTTTTACGTAGGAGAACTCAGTGAAACACATTCGTGTCATTAATTACACAAGCCCACACAAGCATGGGAAGCCTCATCTTTAGGTGGTATAGAGCACAGCTCAGAGACTGCTGCTTTAGAGACCCGTGCTTGGAGCTTACTGAAGAAACACCGATGTGGTGAGAACTGCTGTTTAGCCAGTGTAGACTCGGGGAAAGTATGTCATGTTCCTCTTCCTCGTACATCTCAGTAAGGCAGATGTCTAGTCCTGCAAAGGATCCTCAGCAGACTTTGTACAGTCACCCTGGATCTTTCATTCCATGATGAAGCAAGGCAGGAACGAAAGCTACTGTGTATAGTCATGACTGCCAGGTAGTTTCAGCTCCTAAAAAGTAACCAGTGGGATGGCAGTGTCAAGAGTGGACAGTGGAACAGGCAGAGCACGTCCTGTCACCTCAGAGTGGTTTTGGGACCTGCAGAATGTGAGAGGCTGCAGCATGAGAGCACTCACTGAGTGTGCTTTTCCTGCAGAGACATGTTGGGTGTGACTGGTCAGCAAAGAGAAGCCAGGGTGGATAAACCAGAAGAGACTAAATCCCAGACAGATATGTCCTTGTGAACAAACCGGGGAAAAGGCTCAGAGATGAGCCGGTAGAGGACAGGTTCATCTCTGAGCTCAGAGCCTGGCACCAGCCAAACCTCATCAAGATTCCAGGCCCCCTACAACTGAGGGTTGGACTCCTGGTCTCCCCACCTGACTCCCGAGAGGGGCGTCAGCCCGCAGGTGAGCTGCTGGCTGTGATGAATGAATAGGAAGCAATTCTTCTCATTTCCTCCAAAGCCTTGGGGTTCCCCTGGTTGGAGAAGCTCTCCAGAGTGATGGTCTAGTCAGCCTAAAGGGGACACTGTATGTGCCCCAACTTGTTTCTATGATTCCTCCCCCTCTCCCCAAGAGCAGTGTGGAGAGGAGATGGCCATGAGCTTGAAAGGTGGAGAGAGAAAGGCTAGTGCCAAGGGAAAGGGGCCTTGTGAAGATTTGCCAGGTTGGATAGGGTTCCTTCATCCTCTCGATTAGGAAGCACACTGTGATATGGGCACTGTGATTCTTTAAAACTCAACTACAACAGGAGCTTCTGTACTGGGGCTGTGCAGCACTGAGGTAGGGTGCTTACCTGTCTCACCTGTCTGGCTTCTATCCTCCATACCTAAAACAAATGAGAACTTCAGATCTTCCCTCTCTCCGAGTAACACATATTTGTCTTGTATATATCTTTGGACCTCACATTTCTGTTCAGTGCTTGAATGGTGGGGGGTGGCCTTGTTGGATTTATCACATATGAGAAATCTTCACACTGATGACTGTGCTACACTCTCCCAAACCTGCTTGAAACTTGTCAGCTTTTCTTCTCCCTTCCTCCCCCTCCTTCCTCTTTCCTCTTTCCCTTCTTCTCTTTCTCCTTCCTGTGTATGTGAGTCATTGCATATGCGTGGAAATCAAAGTACAACTGTGGGCGTTGCTCCTTTTTTCTTACCTTGTTTGAGACAGGTTTTTTTTTTCTTTTAGTTTCTTGCCCTAAATCTGGGCTGAAGGATTACTACACAGAGAGGCTGAGACTTGCTGCTTCCCCCCTATCTGTTCCCATTATATCAGATGCTCTTTCCACAGCTAATTGCTCTTTTCTGTGGCTGTCCACATTTCACCAAAAGTAACCCTGGGAAGAGATAGACTTTCCCAAGTCTTTCAGTCTGATGGCTTCTTTGTATCATTAAATTTTCTTTGAACAGACTGATTTTTCTCTGTTTCTAAAACACCAGATAGTATTTTCAAGCCTAGCTAAGCCCTATTCAGTGTCTGGGTCCTATCTTCACTTCCCTCTTCTTTCCCTGCTTCTGTCTCCTCCAGGTTTTAAACATGTAAAAATCACCTCAGCTTATGGACTATACAAAAACATCCCCCAGACAAAAGCACACAGAACATAATTTCCTGATCTTGTTCTAGGAAATAGGAGCAAACAGGTTGGAAGTTGGAGAGGAGTGTATTTTGGCTGAGGTTGTAGAGTTTTGGGGAGAGAGTGGAAGCAGACTTGTACTAGTTGATTAAAGTCTTCCTACTGAGCCTAGGGAACAAGGCAAGCTCACCAGGCAACAAAGAAAGCTGAACATCTCCAAGCAAGGCAAATATGAGAGCTTCAGTTCTGCACCATTAAAATTCTGTGAGTGATATGGGAGGAACTAACAGGTGATGGGGTGATATGGGGAAAAACAATGGGAAATGAAATACAGTTATGGTGATTTAGGCTGGAGACAGAACAGAGCCGTACACCTAAGAAAAATAACTAAGTATATTACTGAAAGTGTACTTGCATAAGCAGAGCGTAACGTGCAAATGCATTATTGGTGGAATCAAGCGAACCAGGAGCATCCATCCTTCACCAAGACTTCACGATGTCCCTGCCTAGTTTTACTCCAGGAACTGTAACTCGTTTTCTTGCTGAGGAGCACGGAAAAATGGCATCAGATTGATACCTCACCTTCCGATGGTCAGCCCGAGACTTCCCGAGGACTATTTGTTACGGAAATGGTTTTGCCTGAAGAGGAGAGAACTGTAGGGGGAAAAGCAGTTTGGGTAGGAAATAAATTCAGTTGCATTTATTGAATAACAGGAAGCAACTCAAAGTTAACATAACTGGAATTAATTCACAAGCTAATTACTAATCTAATTTTTCTTTGGCAATGCTGAACAGAAAACACAAAAGCTAAGACACAGCGCCATGTTGCTCCCTGAAGCAGCCTGAAGCATACATTCTGTGGTGGTGTGAATAGGTGTGGCCCCATAGACTCATGTGTTTGGATGCTTGGCTCATAGGAAGTGGCATTTTTAGGAGGTGTGGCCTTGTTGTCTGGCCATGAACACTGTCCTTGTCTGAACATGAACACTCGGCAAGCTGGCTCTTATCTCTCAGTTTTGCTCATTCCTTGGAAATTCAGATAAGCATCTTAGTTTTGAGCTAGTGAAGTGAAACTCTGGCATGGGTAACTCTATTTTAATTTTCAGCCAAGTGTGTTGAAGTCCAGTGTGGCAGCTTAATGAAAAACAATGGTCTTATGTGGCCTCTCTTTAACAGTGCCATGTCCTGCACTGAGTGCCCTTGGGCAATCCTTTGTATAAAGTCTGGGCACCACACTGAATAAAACAGAGCCTTCCCGCAGAGCTGACTATCAGAACAGGAAAGTCCTCAAGTTTGGAAGGGGTTGACATACGTGTAAGGGGGAGTCTTAAGCCATATAAATGCAATAATTAAAATAGCAGCCACAGTGTACGCTAGTTGGGACTCAGGAAATGACTCTAAGGTCATGGTATGGCGTGCTGGGAGACCTTGGAAGCTGCCTTGGGGCCAAGAGCCCTCTGACCTTCCTTCTCCCTTTTTCAAAATACGGGAAAAGGCTTTCTGCAGAGTCCCCTCATCTATCTGAACACATCCGCCAAGAAGCTTGTTTTCTTACTAACATGTCATTAACTACAGGGAATTGGACTTCTGTGACATGAAGGAAAACTGAAAGCTCACCTAAGGTCTTTCTCCAGGGTGGTGTCTGTTCCCGGGGCCTATCCGTCTTCCTGAAAGACATCTCTAATGTTGCCACTCACCCTGCCCCCTTCTCTCCTAGTGGGAGCATGTTGAAGCTTCACACACATGGCCCTTGTGTTGTTTTGGTTTGAGGTGGGGTCTGATGGAGCTTTCTGGTCCTCTCCCACCTCCACCTCCTGAGTTCGGGATTACAGCTCTGCCATCCCAGGCTAATGCAGTACTGAGGTCTGAACTCAAACAAGCTGCATCCCCAGCCCATCCCCCCCCTTAAGTGTGACATCGTGGGACTCTGACAGCAACAAAGCAGTTAAGCGTACAAATCCTGCAGAGGCCAAAGTTCAGTTCCCAGCACCCACGTTGGGTGGCTCACAACTGCTTGTAAATCCAGCTCCAGAGAATCCATTGCCCTCTCCTAGTCTCCGTGGGCATCTGCACACATGTGCACAAACCCACACTGGTCACATAGTTACATTTTGTTTAACCTAGAAATCAGTAAGCAAAGCAAGGCACACGCCTTACTTGTTGTTAGCTATGTTAATCAATTATGGTTGAAAACATGAGCATGCTCTTGGCTCTGCCTCCTAGCATCTGGGTCACATGTAGGAAATTATACCACACATTGTCCCTCAGTTTCCCCATTCTTACAAAAAAAGCTGCCACTCAGAGCTCACCTGTGTATATAGAGGAGCTCTGCAAATGCACCCTAGCAGCCCTGATGCCCTTTCCCTTTTCTCCTTGTCTAGTGACAAGGTGCGCCTGTGTGACTTGGAAATGGCATAGACAGAGGACTGAATAAAGAGACGTGGTCCATACAGACCCAGAGGAGAGCAGATCCAGCACCAAGAAGATACTCCATGGTTTTTCTCTGGCTCTCCTCCCTTCCATTCTCTCCCAGCCTCCTCTCCGTATGGATCTGACACCACACTGCTCTGTGAAATATCTACAAGCTACCCTAATGTTCCCAGATGAGAACAGCCCCTTTCCCATGACTCTCTACGTCATCTCACTTGTTAATGGTGAGCGCCTGATGGCACACTTGTGAAAAGCAGGGTCTCATTCTGTGATTGTCTCTCCGGAGCCTAGCACAACGCCAGAAACAGCACCACAGACATGTGACTGAACTCAGGAAACACTTTTCAGTCCTTTCCATGGGATCTCTGTTGGTCCCATGCCAGGTTTCTGGCTAATCAGGACAGAAATTAATTTCAAATCAATAATGTGTATCAAGCATGGGAGAAGTGTTTCTGTTACACATTCCTGGACTGCAAATTTATGGCTTCGATAATTTCTCAAGTGTTCTTCTTGTCCTTAACCAAAATTCCACCAGGTCTCCTGATGCACATGACCCCCAGTCAGGTCACTAGCTTGCATCCCTGTCTTTCAGGTCATATTTAAAATTTCCGGAAGAATGCAGTTAGTCCACCCGAGCTAGTGCTGCTTGGCTGCTGTTTCTCATCTGATCAGCTGTGGCCAGCTGATGGAGTAAAGGTCCATGAGCCACCTCAGGGACTCCCTGGTTGTGGGTGATTGATGGTAAGGGGAGGGTAGAGAGGCCCTCCCCTCCTTTGATGCTATCTGTAGCACAAGGGCTCTGACGCAACGACTCTGTCCTGTGGTGGTATTCAGTGTTGCAAAAAGCAATGCTCACGAATCCTGCACACAGCAGGACACTGCATACCGTATATATCATTATTGCTTTTGCCGGTATTTCTTTGGGTTCTTAAAGTTTTTTGTTTTGTTTTGAGTCTAAGTCTCGCATGTCACAGGTGAGCCTCAAACCTTATATAACCAAGGATCCAAGAATGTCTTCAAATGTTTGATCTGTTCATTTGGACGCTTACTCTTCATGCCTTCACCTCCTGAGTGCTGAGGTTACAGGTTATGTTCCACCATGCAGGTTTTTGCAATGCTGGCGTTCAAAACCAGGGCTCTGTGCATACCAGGCAAACCCTCTATCATTTGAGCTATACCTTGAGCCCCCTGAAAACATTATTAAGTTAAAAATTCTTCTTATACAGAAAGATATAAGAATGTCATGAAAGTAATCTCGAAAAGTCTTACCTATTCATTTTGCTCCCCAAAGCTGCCTGCATGGTTCATGTAAGATCTTCAACAAGGAGAAAGTTTGGTGAACTTTGTAACCTGGCATGCCATTTCTCCTTTTTCCAGCAGGTGGCAGGCGTCTCAAACATAAATGCTTCTGGGAAACCTCCCTCAGAGCTGACTGTGTGCCGTCGGTGCTCCTTCAGAAATCCAGTATTATATTACCTTTAAATATAAGAAAGAAAAAAAGTTTTTAGGGTCTGAGGAAATTCCTGACTGTGAGACCACAGTGACATCCTGTCACCCGCCAGTTCTAGTCAGCTGCAAGCTAGTGAAGCAAGCAAAGGCATAGCCTGTGACGTCAGTGTTTAATATCAGTGGTAAGGACAATGCTCTGAAGGGCTCTGCTCTGAAATGCCCCCTCACGAAAGAGTGAATAGAAAGAGAGCGGCATATCGGCTCATCTGGGAAAAGTGCCTGCTGCCAAGCCTGGTGGCCTGAGTCAGGTGCCACACGGTAGAAAGAATCAACCTACTGGGCCAGAACGGCCGCCATAGCAGCCAGTCCACACAGCCTTTGTGCCCTTTAAATTCCAGTTGTAAGCCAGCATTCAACAGAGAGCCGCAGATGCACTTCCACCCTGTCTTCCACACAGCAGCCTCAGGAAACGTTATTCACGGCAGAGGGAGGAGTTCTATGAGAGCATGAGAGAGGAGCCAAGTCATTGCCACAGTCTTCTAAGGGCTGCCGCCCTCCAGAGAGGCGGTTCTCAACCTTCCAAATGCTGCGACCCTTTAATTCAGTTTCTCGTGTTGCGGTGACCCCAAACCATAAAATTATTTTCGTTTCTACTTCATAACTGTAATTTTGCTACTGTTGTAGGTTGTAATGTAAATGTTTTTGGAGGCAGAGGTTCACCAAAGGGGTCATGACCCACAGGTTAAGAACTTCTGCTCCATAGACTAGGAAATCCTGGCCCCATTCTATAATGTTTTAGATTTATTTTCTTCCCAGTGACCTCACATAAGGGCTGCTGTGCAGCCTGGATAAAGGAAGCATTCAGGGGGAACACCACATCAGACCACTGCTGCCAAGCTATTACACTTGTTCTCATCACAAACACCAGTAATGCTTTCTCTCCAGAAGCCACAGAAAAATATAACTAGCCAGAAAATGAGAGGAAGCACAGGTCAGAAACATCATTTTCTGCCTAACACAACAAAAGCCAACAGATCGCATTTATGCCCTTTCATCCTTTGGCCTTGGCCATTCAGTTACTAAGATGTTATAAAAAATAATAATAATTTGTAACAACATTGGAAATCCATCACTGTGCATCATTGCAAATCCAGGTGGGATTCTATCCTCACATGGACCCAAAAGGCCCAAACTTCTTGGCTCTCAAAGCTGTTGTGTACTCAAAGTATGACTTCTAAGCTCTTATCACTTCCTTTCAGTAGAGAGTTATGAATGACAAACAAGAAGTCTATGAAAGATATCTGATCAGAGTGTATAAATGTGTAAATGTGGCAATGCCTTTCATAAGCTAGGGCAGAGATCAGTGGCCACATGCCTGAGGCTCTGCATTTGATCCTCAGTAACACACACACACTCACACTCACACACACTCACAGACTTTCACAATGTGACAGGTTAGAAACTCAGCCCTAGCACATTTAATTCAGATGAGAAATACAAACACAAGTTACCCCTCAATGGCCTGAAGTTTTACAATACGGGAAGGACTGAGCTAGGTGAAGGGAACCAGTCTCTCTCTGTGGCACATGATCAAGAGGTGAGCATTATTATAAGTGCTCTTAGGCCCAGCGAATGCTGCAGTAAGAGGGGCAAAGGCCCTTGCCTGCCAGCCTGATGACCTGAGTTTTTCTCTGAGACCCACGTGATGGAAGGGGAGGACGACCCCTGCAAGTTGCCATCTTACTTCTGCATGGGCACCGTGCTTCATGCTCACCCACATGGGTGTACAAAGGTAAAAAAGTGAGGAAAGGGTGTATAAAGCACTTTAAACACAAATACCAGTTCTTATGGTAAACCCTCCTTAAGACATTTCTTTTCTTCACACCCAGACTAGAAGGAGATCTCTTCTCTTGGAGGCAGCCTAGCATGGGGACCATGATGAGTAGTGCCAAAGCTCAATGCTGTGCTTGGTGTAGACACAGCCCATTTGCATTGGTAGGCTAGCCATGGGAGTTACGATCTCCCTCTCCGGGGATGTTCATTCACTTGGTGAAGCAGCTGGGAGATCCCCCCTACACTAACTCCTCTGGTCTTCAACAGCAAGACCAATAAGAGTCGGAGTCATCTCTTGGCTAGTCTTTGCTTGCTCACTTTTAGAGGAGCTGGCTGTTGTTTAACAGCGTGGTGACCACAGGGACAGCATGTGGAAATGACAGCAGGGAAGCCTACACAACCCAGCCATGGCAGAAGCGTTGTCAGAGAAATGAGACATCCACACAGCTCTGACAGGCTACTAGGACAGCAAGCTCAGCTGCAGAGGCATTAAGGCAGAGGGCTGCATTGACTGCTTCAAGAGAGGCAGAGCCAAAAATCAACTGCTAACAGCAGCAGCAGAAGCAGCAGCAGCAAATGGGTGGCCCTAGCTGCTTCTTGACCTGAAGCAAATGTGAAAGAAGCCACAGGGATAAGAAGCAGCTAAGCGGTCAAGATGGTGACTCCAACAGAACAAAGCAAATTGTGTAGGTAACGATGATTTGGGAGAGATGAAGGTGATGCTGGAGAAAGACAAAAGGCTGTAGAGCCAGAGAGGTGAAACTACAGACCCTGGACACTAGAGGAGCTCTTGAGAAGTGTCAAGTCTTCAGGGCTTGGCAACTGTCAGTGCTGCTGTCAGTGCCCATCACTTCCCAGGCCTGCATAGAGCAAAGGGTGTCACTCCTGAATACTGCACTAGAGAGCTTCACCTGCTACTGCTCTGGGCTGCCTATTGCCATCATTTGTGCAGTCAGATGCCCCAGAGATACCCAGGCTCCCACAGACGCCAGGCGAGCTTCACCAGCCTGCACACCGCTTCCATCTGTACCATGCATGGAGAGGACCTAGACCGCCCTGCTCAGATGTAGCCAATAGGCAACCTCCACAGTTTCCATGTGGGTTTCCGAGTAAGGGGATCAGGGGCTGTCTCTGACATGAACAAGGTTGCCTGCTCTTTGATCAAATATAAATCTTTAAAAATAAAATAAAAAGACAGTGATGATTTTATAGTATCCTAGGCCTTTCACATCCATAAAGTAGAAATTGGGGCTCTGCACCAGGTGCTTTTTCTTATGTTTCCTCTTCTCTTCTGGAGAGGAAGGAAGAAGATCCTTTGCAGGAGGCATGTGCTTGTAGGGGGTCGTCACCTCCAGAAAGCCATTTTTCTAAATTTTGAGTAGTGATACAGAAGATATCTTTTAAAGAACCTAGTAAGATTCCAAATATTTATTATTTATTTAAATTTATATATTGTAAATCATGTGTATGTGTGTGTTTGTAGGTATGTGCATGTGAGTTCATTTATATGTGGAGGTTAAAAGTGACAGATTTCCTTGGAGCTAGAGTTTCAGGCTGTTGTGAGCACATGCCATGTGTGCTGGGAACCAAACTCAAATCCTCTGCAAGATGTCCTCTTAATCACTGAATCATCTTCACAGCCCACAAATCATGTTCTAAACCTGAATATAATGTCTGTGACAACACACTAGGTGCAGATAAAATTTGATGAATAAGAGATTTGTAGACTCAATAGATAGATAGATAGATAGATAGATAGATAGATAGATAGATAGAGGATAGAATAAAACTTTATAGATGCCTCCCAAAATGTAAACAAACAAACAAACAAAAAACAAAGAATTTTGTGAAATGGAGAGAGCATGAGTAGGCCACAGGGAAATGTCAGGTGGACAATTACAAGTTCAGCTGGAATTGGTGAAAGACAGCTTTGGAGGGTCCTCCAAGGGTCTTTTTACTGCTCCCCTTTTCCTCTGGCTTATGACTAGGCTGAGCTCACTGGAAGCACCCACAAGCTTTTGTCACATGCTTTCTATCCTGTTTGTAGAGCAGGGTAGGGAAGAAAGAGGACTGCATTTTTCTGCCCTAAGACAAAGATCCTGCTGGGCTCTCCTATCTGCTGCAGCTTTGCTGGAGCATGGGATGTGGGGATAAGAGGTAATGAGGTAGTTTAGAGGGCTAATCACTGCTGAGCCCCAGGTGAAATGAAGCATATTAAAATCTAGCAGCAGTTTGTGTCTTTTATTGATACAGTAGCACATTAAATCATAACTGCTGTAATAATTATGGGCTTTTAATAATAAACATTATTAGCCAGTTTTATTTCCGACAACAATAAAATGACTCCTGATGATGATACTCTGTTATACTCATACATCAGAGCCTTATTCAGTCATCCTAAGAAAGAATAAAACTTTATTCTTTCTTAAGAATAAAGAAAGCCTAAGAAAGGCTTCCTCCTGCGGCAAGTGGGAACAAATACAGAGACCCTCAGCCAGACAATACACAGAAAGAAAAAGACCTTGAAACAGATTGTGCTAAAAAGGATATCTCCATCAAATCCCTCTCCTCAGAGCTCATGGAGGAGACCAAAAAAGAAAGGAAACAGAAAGAGAGAGGAGAGAGAGTGTAAGATCCAGAGGGATGGAGGACACCAGGAGAACAAGGCCCTCTAAATCAACCCAACAATGAATCACAGAGTCGAAAGCAGCACTCACAGAGCCTAAATGGGTCTGTACCAGGTCCTCTGTGTATATATTATAGCTTTCAGGTTAGTGGTCTTTTCAAAGATGTATGTACTTAATTTATATGTATGAGTGCTCTGCTTTCATGCACACCAGAAGAGGGAGTCAGATTCCATTACAGATGGTTGTGAGACACTATGTGGTTGCTAGGAATTGAACTTAGGACCTCTGGAAGAGCAGCCAGTGTTCTTCGCCACTCAGCCATCTCTGCAGCCCCTCAGTGTAGTGTGTTTATTCCTCCTGAGTGTGTAAACAAGTAGATTTCTGATTCTTATGCCTTCTTTTGAGGCTCTTTTCTTCCTGTTGGCGTTACTTGTCCAACTTTAATGCGATAGTTTTTGTTTTATATCATTATATTTTATTTTGTTATGTTTTGTTGTTATCTTTTAGAAGTCTATTCTTTTTTAATGAGAGATAAAAAAGGAGTGAATTTACATGGGAGGAGTAAATGGAGAGAAAACTGTCTGAGAAAAGAATCTATTTTCAATAAAAGAGAAAAAATGCATTTGAGTATATTTAAGACAAATCCCCCAAATAAAATAACCCTCAATCACACGAATATCTAATGCTTTCTTGAGTGAGAGGAAAAGACATGGCATTATCACTAATGTATCCAGAATTACACACAAATGCTTGCCTTGGCTGTCTGTTGTGAACTGGGTTTAATAGTTTCACTGTGGAAAATCGCTGCAGTGTTTCACTTCTGCACACACACAGGAAAAACATACTTTTCATTTACTGAAGTCTGAGAACAGCTAGGGGAGTGTCACAGGCTTAAATGTGAGTAGGAAGACAAGGAAGACTGAGCTGCTCACAGGACAACTAGCAGTAGTCCTTTAGTTGTGATGACATTTCTAGATGGTCGAAGAGAAGCTCCAATAATAATTACATTATGGCAGTTTTGGTGTCTTTCCCTGTGCCTCACACACACCTCAATATGAATGCAGCTATGGTCTCAGGTATCCTAGATAAGTGCCCTACCTTAACTTAACTTCAAAACCTCATCTGCAAGTCATGACTGGGTTCCTGTTGAGTAGCATATCTGCCTTCAACATGTTTTGTATTAAAATTTTTTACTCCAAAAATGTGTACATATTTATGAAACACAAATTAAAACAAATTAAATGAATTAAAAACAAATTAAATTTTGTGTGCATTTGAGAGAGTGAGTGAGTGTGTATGTGTGTGTGTGTGTGTGTGTGTGTGTGTGTGTATGTGTGTTGGGACAGCATACACTGAGATCACAGGACAGCTTTCAGAAGGTGGATCTTTCTGAAAGCTGAGATCAGAGTTAGCTGCACATGCTGTTACTGGCTCAGCCATCTCACCAGCCCCTAATACCTCTTTTCTAAGGATCCTCTCCCCCCGTTGTTTTTTTTTTTCCTCCTATAGCATCTGAAAACATATTCAAACAGATGCAGTTATAGCTGGCCCCGTTTTACCTCAGCTTTTACTCTTCTGTTCCATGGTACAAGGTAAACAAGCCTGCTGTCAGTCTTTTGACAGATCATAGAGCAAATGGTAAGATGTGATTTTGTGGGTTCAGCCTAAGGGGCAACAGTGTCTGCTCTCACAGCACAAAGGAGAGAGGTAAGGAGGCAGGGCTTGTAACAGGGTTCTGGTCTTCCTAGATTCAGAGACTGGGGATTTTGTTGATACTGTTGGTTGAGGGTTTGTCTCTCTCCACTCTTGATTTCCATGGCTTTTGCATTTTGAAAGAGTGCTTTTTAAGGAAATCTCAATCATTCTATTTTACCAATAAAGACTCAGGAGCCAGATGCTGGTGTGAAAGCCTGCTAGCTCAGAGACAGAGAAAGCACCCAGCTGACCTTCCTTCCAACCAACATGCCGAAAGGAAGATGCTTTCCCACATCATCTCAGTCCTTCAAACCGCATGTCCCTGCTTTCTCCTTTCCATGAATTTCTCTATCCGTCCTCCTGACTTCCTCTTACTCTCTATGATTTTTTCATATGTTCACTCCCTGTCAAGTGTTTTTTGCTCCACCTCTTGACCTGTAGTTAACTTTATTTAATGCTGTTTACAGTATTTAAGCAGAAAGTTCTTGGATTAAAAGTGTGTGCTAGGGCTGAGCCATACCACAACCAGAAACAGATTTTTCCAATAAACAACATAACCTTGGGGTTCACAATGTGATCAAATATCCTACAACAAAAGAGTGGGTGGGGAAATAGGGTACGTGGAGGGAGAAAGAAAGAAGATACAGACACAACTGGAAACCCCCTGGTTTTATTCTGTAGTTTCCTTCAGATATGTTAAATCACTATCGAGAATTAATGTGTTTTCTAGTGTCAAATTTGAGGCTGTAAAAAGGTTCATTTTCACCAACAGAACCGTTCTCTTAAGTGCTTGAGTTAATGGTGCACCTGTATGCTTTGTTCTCTACTAAAGTGAATGTGTGAAGGAATTTATCAGGGCAACTGAGGCAGGGTCTTGGGATGTCTCTGCTCAGCAAGGAAGGCCCTGTCTCTGTCTTTACTCATGACGCTTCTTTAGGGATTATGAAACTAATTGAGAGGGCTTTTTGATTGTTTGTTTTTGGTTTTTTTTTTTTTTTTTTTTTGTTTTTGTTTTTTGTTTTTTTAGAAAGATGGAAGACACCTTGTCCCAATTTGGAGAGTCCGTCAAAAGGAGGGTTGGATGATGTCATTGGCAGCCTTGGAAAGATCATTATCAGGAAGGACAGGGAGCTCATCCTGAGGCTAAATAAAGCTGTCCACACCTCACTGCCAAGCCACCCGAAATCAGTGCATCATGGGAAACTGGCTTTTTATTGTCCATGTTTTGTTTTTGTTTTTTTTTTTCAATTAATACTGAATCTTTTAATGTGAAAAAGACTAAATCAATTCTTTTAAGCAAACAAGCCATAAAAGTAATTCATTATTTCCATAATCAGTGCCCATAAAATGGCATCAGTACAAAGATCTAAGGAAATCTCATAAACAGTAGATTAGTAATTATGGCATCATGTAATATTGATCAATATTGATTTTAGAAAGACGCTTAACAGGTAAAATAAGCAGCATATGACATTATAAATTCAAGTGTGTAATTAGAATTTACAAATTATAAAAATTCCCCACTTTTACAGTCAATTGCTTTTGAATGGCTAAATTTTAGCCTCGTTTTTTTTAATTAAATGCCTATTCAACAAGCCAACTGAACAAACACATCTACCCAAATTTACATCCTAGAATACATAAGTAAACTGAAGACATTATTCAGATAAGTAAGGTCTATTCATTTTCATCATCTGTGTGATCAGGTTGCAAAGGACACACTTTTCTCTTTGCTTTTCCTAAGCCACTGCTTCCTGCTTCTTCAGGAACCTTGCTCTCTTTTTCCGAATCTTTAGAAGACAGCCTGAAGAATTCTCCAATGCCTTTTTGCCACTTGGGAGTTGAGTGCACACAAACTGGACTCCCTCCTGCCTACTTATTTTCAGCTTTTCTTGATGAACACGAGGAAAAACCGGTAACAAAGGTGGAGGAGCCAAGTACCTTTCTAGGGGCTCCAGAAGCCACCACTTCTCTGTAGGCTCCTGGGACATGGTTCGCTTTGGTCCTCAGCTTGTTCACAGCTCTCACCGACTCCCGAACTACAGATGTCTCAACTGGATGAGGATCCCTTGTCCATGGATCTTTGATGACAGAGAAAAGATAAACTGAAAAGGAAGCAACAATCATGATTATGTGAACTTGTTCAGAGGATGAATTTTATTATAGTATGTTTTGTTCTGTTCTGTTATTTTCAAAGTACTTGAGTGTAGCTATGCTGTCTCAGTGGGGCCCACACTCCTGGCTCAAGCACTTGCTTTAGCCATGCAAGGAACAGGGATGTATGGACACCTGTCACAGCATCTAGCCAAAGAACAAAGTGTAAACATCCCAAAGAACTTCGTAAATGAAAGAAACCAAGAAACGCCAAGCAGGATGAGGGACAGTGTCTTTTTGATGTTGAACATGTTGGTGATACCATGTTCTGAGATTGTCCAATGCCCAACCCTCCATGCACTGTGGGTGGTGTTCTCCAATGTTTCAGTAGATCTGGTCTTGAACTTGTACACTATGATCCAGTTCTCCGAAGACAGACCTGTTATCTGCAGAAGATAAGTTCTAAGCTGGGCATGCTTGTGTGTAGGGAGAGGACCTATGGCAAAAGCTTCCTCCAAAGCATCCGTGTGGCAGCACGCGCCTGCACCTCAGGTAGAAGATAAACTCCTCGAGGCAACGACCATCTCCACGTCTACAACACTTGTCAAATGTGCTATAAACAGTCCCTGAAAGAATAAATGAGTGGACCCAGGCGTGGTGGTGCAGGCCTTTAATCCCAGCACTCTGGAGGCAGGCGGATCTCCATGAGTTCAAGGCCACTATGATCTAAAAAGCAAGTTTCAGGACAGACAAGGCTACATGATAGAGAGACCTCATATTTAAAAAAATAAATAAATAAAGCAGGAGGTAGAGGAGAAGAAAGAAAGGAAGGGAAGAGTGAATCCACTTATTAAGTAGGTTTTCCTTTCTAAATTGTGATTCCAATCACGAGTCTGTTGAGTAAATGGTCTTGAACCACAGGGCGCTGGCTACTCAAACAGTCCTCATCAGAACACGTATGCCTTAGGGGTTACAGCGGAAATTACTCATGTATTTTTAGATCATTTAAAATCTGTCATATTCCATGAGTAAGAGAAGTCATTTTTATCTGAGCATCATGCTGACTAATATGAGCTGTGGTGAAGGGAGAGAGATGGTGCCTGAGTATCTCTAGGATGTGTTAGTCTAGGAAGTGTCCGGGGTCTGCAGCGAGGAACAGTGAGATGACGACATTCTGCTTTACAGACTTCTTTCAGCCACAAACGGAGAAATGTCAACATTCTCGTTCCCAGTGTTATAAATCACCAGATGTCAGATTAATCGTTCCATAAAGGTTTTATTCAACTGCCAAGAAAAAAAAATCTTAGAATTGAGTCATAAATAACAGACAGAGTGCTCGGGTAGTATACTCCAGTCTCTTTAATGGCAAAGAAATCAGCAGCTTATTTCTAGAATTTGATTTCATTGTGAGTAGAGCCACAGACCTTTCCAAGGCATGCCTGTCAGAAGTGTTTCCAGTTCATTCAGTCTTCATTTCAGGGGCAGTGCTCAGTGCTGGACCCGCTGAGTACTCATATCTGATGTCAGAGTCTCTGCAGCATCAGGAATGTCAAAGTCTGTACAAGCACAGGGCACTCAGAGAGCTAGTGCATTTTCTTTTATCTGTTATAGCCTTATAGTATTTAGTTCATTAATATGAGTCACTGGCTGGCATTGCTGCTCTGTGTCACTTTTCAGCTGTTCCTAATTTTATCCACAGCTATAATCCCAGGATTTGGGAAAGAGAGGTAGGACAATTGAGGACCATGGTCATCATCTACTGTGTAATGAGCTGGAGGCCAGCCTGGGATACATGAAATCTGGAGTGAAGACAGGAGGAGATGGGGTGAAGAGATCTTGACTGGGTTCATTTATTCAAAAACTGAGAAATAACATAAAAGTTGAAGATCAGCTTCATCTATGTGATGAACCACTCTGCAGCCATCAAACAGCTACACAAGGATAGATTGCTATAGTTTCATCTATACTATATATTTTAATTTTTAAAAATTAGATCACAAAAGCTTAGCATGATCCTATTCCTACATGTGTTTATAAATGCAGGGAAAGTAGCCTAGAGAAATAATCATCATGATATAGATAAGTGTTATGTGTGGTTGTAACATTTGGGTAGTTTTCTCTTTAATTTTACTTAGGTAAAGCTCATAGATTTTAAAATAAGTTTGCATTAATCCTGTAACAAAACTTCAAAGAATGAAATAAAGACAAAGAGGATCCTGTAAGGAACTTGGACTAGAAGAATCTCAGCATTAACCATTTATTCATGATGCATTCAAAAACATTCTGCAACTGTGTATTGTCTATCCACTGTGAGCACAGAGCTTTTCTCTGTCTCTGATGGGACTTCTGTGTATGGGTAACAAATTCTTGACTTTCAAGGACTTAATAGAAACTGAAGCCCACATGTAAAGAGAATCAGAAAGCTGCAATCAGAATGAGGCCGAAGGAAGAATGCCACAACCAAAGTACCAACAAGATGGTGTGAGGAGAATGATGGCTGACATGAGGTGACAGAACAGAGTGCTAGGTGAATGTGCTGGGTCACCTGCTGCTGTGTTCCAGATGTGAAACATCCTCCCTGCTGCTGGAGGTAGGGTTCTCACCACTGAGATACACCACAGTCATCCAGCAGGGGCCAATTGCTTCCTGCTAACATACCTGCTGTCCCTTGTTTTCCTGAGATAGAAGCATTTTCTGCTAAGGTTCAAACTCTGTTGCAAATTTTCCTACCACTGAGATCAATCACATGGCCAAAAAATACACAGAGAGGATAGATAATAATCACGGCAATTAAAGGATCCAGTGGTGGTGATGGCAGATGCTGTCCTGGTCACTAGCATTTATAGGGATTAACTGATGAGTGTGTCAGAACACCAACAGCAGTATACGAACATCAAATAGTCTCAGCTCTGCCCCAACCATGCTGGCATTATTGCTAACCTTGAAGAGGCAAGGAGCTCTCTCTCTCTCTCTCTCTCTCTCTCTCTCTCTCTCTTTCTCTCTGTTCAAGGCTAAGTTGTATACATTCTGTGACAACACATCAGGCCTGTGCTCATTTTCTGGGTGTGTGCAATATTGAGAAGGACTGTCAAGCTTATTCAGGACTTAATATTCCTGTTCATGGAATACAATTAAATCGAACCAAAACACGAACATGGGGCTGAGGAGACAGCCCAGCTGATAAAGCGCCAGAGGGCCTGTTTTTGTATGAGTGTAACCCCAGTGCTGGTGGGGCAAAGACAGCCAGGTCCCAGAAGTTTGCTGGCCTGCCATCCCAGCCAATCTGTGAGCTCTGGGCTCTGGGCACAGTGAGAGACATTGTTTTTAAAACAAAACAAACACACGGAGAGTAATAAAGACACCTGACCTCAACCTCTGTGCACACACACACACACACACACACACACACATACATACACAGAGACACCTAGACACACACACCATACACACAGACATAGACACACACATACAGACACACATACATACACAAACATGGGGGGGGCATGAACAAAGCTTACCACTCCTTGTTCATGCCTCAGAGGTAATTGTACCTTCCAAGCACTAACGGTAAACCCATCCATTCCACTTATCCAGCAGCCTGAGTCCTTCTGCCACTGTTCACTGACAGCTCGTTTATTTCTGTGAGAGTTTAACCTGCCCCTATGATGTGCAAACAACAGCACAACATTCTTTATGCAGTGGTGAATTCTTGGAGAAGGTTATTTGGAAATTGGATTGTTTTCGCACTGAATTGCCTTGTAATTTCATCAGTGAGTCAGTGATTACTTTTCAAATGGAAATTTATCTGTTATGTTTTGCAGTGCTGGGCAGCAAACCCAGGCTCCCTTCTTTGAGGCTTGTGCTCCACCGTTGAACTTACATATCCAGCTTGGCTTTTATTTAGTTTTGCTTTTTTATGTGTGTATTTGTGTGTGTGTTTGTGCGTACATGCTCTTGAAGGGTAGATATGTTTTTGGCGTGCTGAATAGTTTTATGTCAACTTGACACAAGCTAAAAGCATCTGAGAGGAGGGAACCTCAATTAAGAAAATGCTTTCCATAGAGCGGACTGCAGGCAAGAGTGTTGGGCATTGTCTTAATTAATTATTAATGGAGAGGGTTCAGCCCAGTGTGGGCGGTGCCTTCCCTGGACTGGTGCTCCTGGGGTCTATGAAAAAGCAGGCTGAGCAAGACACAGGGAGCAAGCCAGTGAGCAGCACCCCTCCCTGGCTTCTGCATCAGCTCCTGCCTCCAGGTTCCTGCCCAGAGATCCATCTGTCTGTACAGTTCGGTTTCTGAGGTCACAACTGCATGGTATCATGTGTGGAATTTTTACATGGGTCCTAGGGATAGCCTGAACTCAGGCTTGCTTGGAAAGTGCTTTCTCAGTGCAGCTAACCTAACCTGGCCCCATCCAAACTTTTTTTTTTTTTACTTCTAAAGTTTTCATGCATTAAACTGAAGGTTTATTTCATGCTGAAAATAATGTATGTATAGTTTTCTGGTTATTAAGACGTACACAAAAAGATGTAAAATAGGGCCTCTCTCCTTCAGGGACTTTAAATATTTGATCGACAATTTAGGGAACATGATCAACATGGACAGTATCCTAAACAGAAGGGACTGAGCTGAAAAAATCCAGGTCTCCAGCTGAAATGAACTTGAATGACAGCAAATATTTAAACAATGATTTAAATTAAAGGAGTTGGGAGAACGTTTGCAGCCTGGAGAATGTATCTAGAGTCACTAGAGTCATAGAAGTGGGCAGAGTGTGACATTTGTGTGCGCACATACAAAATAAATAAGCCAAAGTAAATTTTAAAAAGAGACAAACAAGCTAGGGCATTCCCGTTTTGTGTTGCTGCCGTGTTTGGGTCTGTGGCCCTGCAGCAGGGCGGGGTGGGAGGTTGTTCTGACACCCCTAGTCTGGGTTGCCTCCTGGGGCCATGTTGATGTCTGAGAGCTGATCCTGCCCCTCGCCCGCTGCAGCACTCCTGGCACTCCCTGAAGCCTTGGAAGTAGGAAGTCGGAAGAGAGAGGGAGGAGGTTGCGAGTAAGCCGCCACCAATGGCATGAGCGCAAGAGACTATGAGGTGGCACAGACGCGGGGGAGATTACCCTACCTTGCCCCTAGCTACCACTGGCAGGCCAAAGAGCTGCCCCTGCCCCTTGCAGGCTGTGCCATTGGGTGAGCTAGCCCGGGCAGTGCAGGAGCGCTCACTGTGGAGGTGTGGGTACAGGAGAGCTAGTGGGTCGACCAGATCAGGTACTACCCAGGCCCCGGTCCAGGATTTTAAGTTGACTCACCCAACATCTACCTTATCTGTGAACTGCTGAACCTCATGAAGAGGCCAGTCCTGCAGCTCCAAAGCTGCAGGGTCTCCATGACACAGGGTGGACAGGGTATCTAGCTGAGAGGAGAACCCCGAGGACCTGGAGGCCTTGAAACAGACAAACGACTCATTGCCATGAGCAGTTGCAAGCAAAGTGTGGACAAAAGGCTATACTGTGTGGCACACCCTGACACATTACTGCTTCTAAATAAGATGCTTTTGTTGTTGTTTTGTTTTGGGGTGGAGGTTGCAAGGGCGGAGAGCAGATACAAAGGGACAGGGAGATGAGTGGGGTTGGGGTGCATGATGTGAAATTCACAAAGGATCAATAAAAAGATTTTTTAAAAAAAGCTAGGAATCCCAAGGTCACTGGTAAAGGGATACCTATGGGTTTTGTTCGCTACTAGTCTTACTAGAGTAAGTTTATAAAGAGAAAAGGTTTGTTTAGCTCTCAGCTCTGATGGCGATCTCATGGCAGACATCACCACAATGGTGGAAGCCATGCAGGAAGAGATCACAGTGCTAGACAGGATGCTAAAGAAGCCAGGGAGGGAGCAGGCTTTGCGCTTTTGTTTTATCTATTAAAATCCTTTTTGTGGGAACCACTCAGAGTCCCACAAGAACTACCTGACTTCTTCCCAAGGCAGCACCCCAGTGGCACCTTCAGAGGCTGCAATTCCCAAAGACCCCACCACCCCTAAACTACCACAGGAGAAGCCAAACCTTCAGCATATGAACCCCCCTGGGCACACAACACCCAAGCAGAGTGGGTCCATGTCAATACTTGTTTCATTTGTTACACTTTGCTTTAAATGTTGTTAGTCGTTAGGCTTTGTCGCTACAGAAGTGTGCCTTATATAGTGACAGAAGGTACTCTTTGGTTGCAAGTTTGTCCTCATGTTAACTTCAAGAATCTCCACTGAGTCAGTTGCCTACCTCCAGGCCTCAGAAACAGTGACAGTCTGGGACAGGAGTGCTAGCACAGAAGGAAGCTCAGATTCCAGTGGTTTGATATCTTCTGCTCCTTCTCCTTCTCCTTCTCCTCCTCCTCCCCCCTCCTCCTCCTCCTCTTCTTCTTCTTCTCCTTCCTCTTCTTTTTAGAAAAAGACCCTCTGCTTGAGCACCCACAAACAGCCTTGCTCAGAAGCCTCTGGGCAGCCACTAGGTGGATGATCTGAGTTTCCTCTGCTTTTCGGAGTCCCAGCTGACAAAATATTCTAGTTGAGAGCACTGGCTGGCCCTGGAAACCCTCTCGGAAATCTTAGCTTGACAGTAATCAGAGGGAAATCTAAAGACTGTGGGTCTATTTTGTTGATATTGAATTATACAATAATTAAAACCTTTGTCTTATTTTTCTAGAATAAGTAATGCTCTGGTGTGGAAAGAAATACTCTGGCACCAGAAAGCCCAAGTTCAAGTCCCAGCATGCCTGTCTATACCCCATGTCTTGGTCTCCTCCCCTCCCAATGAGACGTGCTCCCAGTGGGCTTAGGCCCTCGGTACAGTCTGATTTCTGGCAGTTCTTGGTGTATGGGAGCCATTACCCTTCCTCTCCTGGACTCTAAAATGTTGCTTCCGTTTGTCCATTTACATTACATTTAAAATAAATCCTAGCTGTATCTATGGTGTCAGGCCTACAAAATTAATACACACTTACTGCCCATCTACTTTGATCAGGCAGAGGAATGGGTAAGACTCTAGGGAGAAAGACTGCTGGGTGCCATTTGTGGTGTTTTCACTGAGCAGTATCACCCACCCAGTGTCCACTCTAAGGGGTGGTGGTAGTGTGGATGGGTGTCACACAGGCATTTGTGGGAGAGGCTCCCTCTAAGGGCAGACTTCATGGGAGTTCAACCTAATGATCTCACTTTTAATCTATTTAAGGATAGTTTTAAGAATACGGATTCTTTTAGTTCTTGTTTGCAACAATTATTTTAGGGGATTGGATAGTGTTTGACTAGAAAATGCAAACACGGGGTATGAGTAATTTTAGTATTCAAGTAAATATTTGGTAAAATCTCAAATGTAAAAGGGTTCCTGTACAAAGTTCTAAGAGAGGGGAAGATTGCTAAGAAACGGGCTTAAATGAGAGCAGGCGGGCACAGGCTTATTTGCAGAGGGTGACCTGTCCTCATGACTAGACCTATGTTCCCCACCTCACTTCTAACGTCATAACATTATCCTAGGCATATGTCATTGAGCTTTACTTCCTTACAGACACCCTCTGGTGAACTGAGAAATTGATGACTGGAGATTATCCCGAGTGTCATCCAGAGGAATGCAGGCTTACCTCTTTGATGCAGAAAACAAAGAGAAGTGGGAGGCATTTTAAAGCTTTGACGTGAATCTAAAGGAGGAAATTGGGATTGCTCTCTGCGGGCTAAATTCATAGGGTTGTTTTTTCTTTAGACAGGGGAGAGAGTAATCGTTTTTCACAGTTTGAATGCCTTGCTGCACACCTCTCGGGTCCTTTAGCTCTCCTCATTCATTGTATTTGTTTCCCTGGGCTGCTCTAACAAAATACTGCCAGTCCGGTGGCTGGGTAGTGTGGAAGTGTATTCTCCCGTGGCTCTCAGAATGAGAAGGTCAAAATCAAAGTTAGTGCTCCCTTTGAGGGCTTCAGGGAGAGCCCTTGTCTTTCATTCCTTCTCTTGTCCCTGCGTCCTGCCAGTCTCTGCCTGGTTGTCTCACACCTTCTTCATGCCTCCTCTGTTTCCGGCTGTTGTTTTCGGTTACTGAAAACAACCTTTTTGCATAGAAGCGACAGAAGCAAGACTTAGTCACGTGTGTGGAGAACGCAAACAGGGCTTTTCATGAGAAAGGGCTCATGGGTGGAGGGAGCCAGCTTCCAGGCTTGACCGTTTGCTGGGGCAGGTTAAGAGTCCTTGTGTTGCTGAAGGAGTGAGGAGCTCTCAGGAGCAGGAGGGTTGGAGAGCAGCTAGAAGGAGAAGCTGGTGGCAGGAGAGTGGGGAAGAAACTGGGGGGGGGGTTAGTATTTAGGCAGCCTGCTTCTAGGTTGCCTAGTAACCTATGATGTCATCATGTGTCTCTGGCCAGGTAGATACACCTGGCAGGTTGGGTTCAGTTGCACAGAGGCTGTAAAAGGACCAACCCGCCACTCTGTCTCCCTGTTGCTCTCTTGCTGTCTCCTGCTTTCTTCCCTTTCTCTGTCGAACCCCTTTCCCCCCATGTCTCTTTCTTTCCTTTTCATCTCTCTCTCTCTGCCTCCGTCCAATGAATCTCTTTCATGTAATACCCATGTGTGAGTGGCATCATCTTTAAATAAATACTGTCGGGGGTGCGTCTTGAGCCGGAGCTGCAGCATCTTCAGTGAGCCGGGCTTCCCAGCCTGTCCTGCCCGCAGTACTTCCCACGGTCTCATTTTCCTCGTCAGGACACCAGAGACTGCATTTGGGTCTCATTGTAACCCGGTGGTAACCTCTGCAAGTGTTCTCTCTCTACACAAGGACACTCTCTGTGCTCCTCAGTGACATTTCCAAGTTTACGCAGAGGTGTTGCTGGGGACAGAGAAGAGGACCAAGGTGAATTGAGTGTGGTAGACCATCTCTCAAAGAGCCCTTGCGACAACCCCTCCCCAAAAGTTGGGGTCTAATGTGGGCATAAAACAAATTGCTAGACGGTACATTGTGTGTCCCTGTCGACAACCGAAAGTCCTCAAACGTAACAAATAAATGAGCTTTGTACCATTCAGAACAGCTAAGCGGGACACGTTGGGTGAAGCATGGTTGGGGTGCCAAAAAGCAGAGATGGCTGTGGGGGTGAGTCTCTTTCTCAGGACAGGCAATCAAAGGCTTTATTATAAATGGCCAGAGAGCATGCTTAACAAGACAGGGGTATCTATCAGGAAGTAATTGTTTGCTGGGAGCAGGCGCTTGTTTCAAAGTGTAATTAAGATAGTGTCAGTTGATAACTACTCCAGGGAGGATCACTCTTCCAGCTCAGTGTCATTAATCCGGTGTCATGGCAACAGGCTGGCTGTGGAGTCTGTCTCTGGAGCTTTGTTTTATTAATGTGTCTCCTGTTCACATGTTACAGCTTGCTCCTTCCAAGGCTGCTCCCAAGTAATGAGGCAGAAATTGAGTGAGGTGGTGTTTATCTAGCACAGGCCTTCAAGAAAAGCAAAAAATCCATGTGTGCCCGAAAGCTGCACCGGAAGGCAGCCTTCCTCACATAGCTCTGTACTATCTGGGTTTCTTGCCACCTTAACAGAACGCTCCTAGAGTTGTGGGAAATTCAGACTCTCACAGCCCACCAGGTATCAAACCCGTTTCAGCAGGATGCTCAAGGGACCTGCGATCATATTGAAAGAAGTACTGCCAAATATAGACTTCCCGGGAGCCAATGGCCAGTGGCTGCCTGCGGGGCTTTCCTCATAGGAAACACCACTTCTTTATTTCCATTAGCCTCGGTGGTTTAAGGTTTCAACAGGAAGTGCACGACAGCCACTGTTTATCCAGAGGAGGCCTGGCAATGCAGCCCACCCAGTTACCCCTGAGATTCTAAACTATGAACCCCGTGCCATCTTCCAGAGCATCCAAGGGAGCCATTCGTGAAATACCTAGAAACTGCCACACACAAGCACTTTTGCCCACTGTAGCCTGGGCCCAGGAAAATGCTGTTGCCTGTTATTCATTATGATGTTTTCGTCTCACCCTTGACCTAGGGGATCATGATTAAAATATATTGCTCCATTAGGAGACTGTGACAGACAATCTTCCTTCAATCCTACGAGGCACAAAGCACCCAAAGCCAACTCTCTGCATGTGCCAAGAATGAAAAGGATCAAAACCATGCAGATACTTGCATTTAAACATTACAAAAGAACCCTATTAGATCCTGCAAATATCTAATCCACACCATGGACATTTTAGTTTGGGAGGAGTATGGGAGGGTGTGTGGTGAGGAGGGAACTGGAAAGGAGAGATGGAGGCTGCTGATACACAGCAGTGCTTTGTTGGGAGGAACGAGAGGAGCCACGCTTTGTTTTAAATTTAATTTAATTTCTCAGTGTTTTTATTATTTAAAACGTTTTTTAAATTTAAATATATTTTGATCATCTTCTTCCCCTTTTGCAATGTCTTTAAACCCTCTCCCCTCCCTACCCACTCAATTTTAAGTTCTTTTTCAAAAAACAAAAACTCAATACAACAACAACAAAACCCAAAACTAAGAAAACAAAATAAAACACCACCCAAAAAGAAAACACAAAGCAAAATACAGAACTGTAAACAAATAAAAGCACACACACACAAAACAAAAAGAAAACAGAAAAGAAACCCTGTGGAGTCTGTTACGCATTGGTCAACCCCTCCTGAACGTGAAGCTGCCCTGGAGTGGTCAGTACACTCAGGGTCACTCTACTGGAAAAACTGATTTTCCCTCTCCCAGCAGGCATAAATGACAGTTCAGTTGTTAACTTTTACCCTACTGGCTGGGCTTTCATTCATTCATTTTTAAAAATATAACAAAATAAAATATAATAAAATGAGGCCAAAACTATCACATCAAAGCTGGACAGACAAAACAACAGCAGAAAAGAGCCCAAGAGAAGGCACAGGAATCAGGGAGCCACACTTTCACGCACTCAGGAATCCCATAAAAACACTAAACTGGGAGTCAAAATGTAAGCACAGCAGACTGTAGTCCCTACCAATGTATCTGGTAAAGGTCTAGATTAATGACTTTTTTTTACTTTGTCAATTAAAAGTTCATGTAACTGTCTTCACAGTGGAACATGCCATTCCAGAGAACAACATATGTTCTTTGGTTCAAAATAAACTCCATTTTATTCCCTTTGAAGTGAGAACTGCGTGTTGGGGGTATTGGAGCTCAATGTGAGACACCCCTCCAAAGGTAATCCACTATTACCACAAAAGCCAATAGGATTGGTGCTGGGCACCAACACAGGATTCATGTTTCGCTGTCTGTTGCCTCCTTGGATGAGTGTTGCTGAGTTCCTTCAGAGCCCAGGCTACCCCCTCGGTCTGGCCACTGGTCTGTTGCTTCATCCTGAGTAGGTAGTAGCTGTCCTCTTACCTGCCTCGGAGCACTGGCATGCTACCCTGTGGTCCTTTCTCACTTCATTCCTCTGCATTCCTTCTATCTTCTCTTTTCTGCTCATATAGTTTATTTTAAAACATCTATAAGCGACTAACAATAGAAATGCCAGATACACGGCATTCACTCCCTCCAACCCAACAGGGTGGTGGGGACAGGGGAGATCTTCAAGATGAGTTGGAGCCTCGCTGGGGAGCCCAAAGACACGTAGCTCCTTCCTGGGTTAGAAGGGACCGAATTGACTCATCTGGAAAGGCACACATGGTAAGGGAACACCTATGCAAACCCAGGAACATGCCTGATTCACCTGAGGCACTGTGGGGGGAGCCAGCGTGGGGGTGAGACCAGGCCAGCTGCTCCTGCAGGAAGCACATAAGCTTGATTCAAACGCAAATCCCTCCAGCCAGTTTAGAGGTTTGCAGTTTCCAGGAAAGGAAACAAACAACACTGTAATGAGAAACATACTCAAGTGAGAAGGAAATATTTGGAAAAGACAACAGAATGCAATTTGGTACTCCAGCTGGTTCTACGTTTGATAACTATGGTAACCCAACCTTCAAGCGTTTGTAAATATTGAGAACATTTTATGTTCGCAATCTGGGGGAGGAATGTTAAAGTGGAAGCTTTAGGCAACAGAACTAAAGGTGAGAGATAGGAAGTCTACCTTAATTGGAATTTAAAAGAATCTATGGCCAAACATACCTTTAACCCCTGCACTCAGGAGGCAAAGGCCATCAGATCTCTGTTAGCTTGGGGCCAGTGTGGTCTACATAGTGAGTTCCAGGCCAGCCAGGGCTACATAATGAGACCCTGCCTTTTAAGAAATAATAAAATAAATAAATAGTTTAAAATCATGTAAGATAAATCATGAAATTTCTAACGTATAAGAAATTAATAAGAGAGTCTGGAAAATCATGTCAGTATAAATAGAGAGAGGGTGTAGGAAGGTACAGGTGTTTCAGTTGAGAAAGTTCTTGCCAGACAAGCATGAAGACCTGTGTCTGAACCCAGAGAACCCACATAAAAAGCCACTCGTGATTGTGTGCTTATGTAATCCTAATACTGAGGGTGAGGGTGGGGAGAAAGCTTCTAGAGGCTTGCTTGCCTGCCTGTCAGTCAAATCAGTGACCCCCAGTGGAAAGCAATTGAAAAAGACAACCAGCATTGAACTCCAGCCTCCATACCCACAAGCAAGTGCACAACACACACACACACACACACACACACACACATACACACACACATACACACAGGTTAAAGTAACTGAAGGTTTTAGTTTTCTTTGCCTAATATGCTGCCTTTAGATCTCCTAAGCCCAAACTCCTGATGTAATTATCTCCTTTTAAAACAATTAGCGGGAATTCTGTTAAAAGAAACACAGCCCTGACCGGCCAAAGGGGAACATTACACACTGCTGCAAGAGGGTTTTCAAACAGGAGCTAAAATTCCGCCTAGCCTTCAGA
Organism: Meriones unguiculatus; assembly: GCF_030254825.1. Taxonomy (NCBI): domain Eukaryota; kingdom Metazoa; phylum Chordata; class Mammalia; order Rodentia; family Muridae; genus Meriones; species Meriones unguiculatus. Next base: position 68,343,764 of record NC_083354.1, read on the forward strand.
GTCCTTCCACAGTGAGCAGGAAAGCTAAAGGAATGTACAGCCAAGTAGTTTTGTCACCTGAAAAAGGCACATAATCAAAAACTCCATTCAGTGTCAGTAGAGAGGACCCAACTGGGTAGTTAGAGCCACCCCTTGAGCTCCAAATTTCAGGAAATTAAGGTGTACTAACAGCCCCAGAGGACCCAAGATGATTTGCCTCATTTTCAACGACACCAGCTATTGAGAACAACAGTAACTGAACTAAAGCCCTCCGGTGACATTTCTACTGACCCTCGCTCCTGTAGAACGCGCTTTTCGAATCCCTTCATATTTAGATCATTTGAAGATCATCGAGATGTTTGGAAATTACCTTGCTGTGTTTCCTTAGGAATTAGGAATTCCGCTGATGTCAGCTTCTTAGCAGCCAGCAAACACAACGCTCACTCCCTCATGCAGCCAGCCCTTCCAAGCAACCCTTTCCCTGGGAGGGCTTGCCCTTCATTACTGATTTTGTTTACCTATATTCAATTAATTTATGAAAGTGATTAATTCATCCTGCTTGCAACTTTCAAGACAGATGTTTTGTTTTTAATATTTTATTTTATTTCTGTGTCCACATCTGTGTGACAGTTTGCGCTCATGTGCGTGCCGTACCCCTTGGAGCTAAAGTCATGGACACTAGTGAGTCTTATGACAAGAACTGAACTCCAGTCGTCAGGGTCACGCCATCCCTCCAGCCCCAGGAGAAATACTTTAAAAGTCAGAAACATGTGTGAGAACATCCTCCCTCCGTAAGGAGAAGAAACGAGTGTGCAATGTGTGATCACTCAACCACACCTCAGGGGGACTGTGAGGCTGTTTATTCTGGGTCAAATGTGAGTGACTACCGCCCAGGGGCATGGATTCAGATCACCCTGAACGACTTGCTATAACATGAAAACAGTAACTCACCTCTGTATGCTCACAGAACACAGAGGCATTTATCCCTAAGTCAAGGCATTTATCAAGTGCTGCAGTGAAACACACAGGTTAGGGTGTTAGGTATTCATCATTAGTAAATGATGAAGATGCCACCACAACATAATATTTGGTATAAAAGAGGTTTATTGTGGGAAAGGGGGAAGGTGGGGAGAGAGCAGAAAGACACCTGTGACAGAGAGAGGAGAGGACACCTGTGACAGAGAGAGAGAGAGAGAGAGAGAGAGAGAGAGAGCACATGTAAGAGCTAGGGAGATTGGCCCGGGGGGGGGGAGTTGTTCTTTTATCAAGCACACACCTTGACAGAGGCAGGTGATTGTGTCTGAGGTTGCTAGGCCACTGAAAGGCAGGCCACCTTTATGCCAACAGAGGGATTACAGAATGGGGGGGGAGAGTGAGATCTCTGCTGTTCTGTCCCCCCTCCCCAATCTCTGAGTTAGCAGAAGCTCGGGCCACTGAGCTAATGCATTCCGACGGCTTTTCAGAAAGATGTGAAGTTATAGTAATGAGTAATAATTAAGGGGGCTGAAGATAACAAAATAATCTTTCCTCTAGATCTGCAACACTCTGACTCCCCACAAGCAATCATCCTTGTAACGTCATTAATAATAGGTGTGGCTTATTTTCTTCCTGAGAACTTGAGTATAAGTGTTCTAGACCAGCGGCCATCCAAATATATTACAGGTACACGTCATTCTGTCCTCTTTATCGTCTGACTCTTCTCTCAGAATTGATTTTCTCACTAGCCAGGTGCTCTATATTTTGATGACTCTGCCTTCCTTGTATTTGTTATGCTGAAAGATTGATCTTCTGCATTTTCTCCTCCCAGTGTTCTGCTATTCTAGAACTACATTCCAGATGTTTCCACCATGCTGAATAGAGCACACTGTGGAGTCTTGTTTTTTCTAAGTGCATCTTATCAGCGACCTGAGGTGACGCCGTGTTCAGTCATGTGTGAGGGAGGGCTTCCGATTATAGACTGTCTGAGAGAGAACTCTAAATTTTTTTCATTGAGAAGAATCGAGGAAATTAAAAGCTTTTCTTCTGTAGATTTGACGGTAGCCAGGAAACCTTTGTTAACAGGGAAATGTTAAGTAGTAACATTTAATTAGCGTGGTGTATAAATAGCCCAATGCCTGGACTGATGCAGGCGCAAACCGAAATTTCTGTGTAACTGCTACAGGTTCCTTTTGCAGCTCTTCCTGAATGAGACAGGGCTTTTGAAACCTTTTAGATATGTTTTATCTGTCTGAGAAATGAGTTCTTTTTGGATCTTGCTGTCTTGGAGAACTGGTTCTCAGGGGAGTGGGACCGGGGGACCACAGGAAAGGTGCCAGGAGCCTGATGGCATCCTTTAGAGTTCTGCTGCCTTCCTGTCTGTGAAGGCCAGTTTGACTCTAAGGCTGTGGCTCACTCTGACCCTCAGCAAGAAGCAACAAAAGTCTGTATGCTCACTGCTTCTATGTTAGCTTGACACAGGCGGGGCTACCTGGCAAAGAGGGAACCTCGCTGAGAAAATGCCTCTATCAGATTGGCCTCTGGGCAAGCCTGTGGTGCATGTTTTTTATTGATGATTGGTATGGGTGGCACCAGCCTGATATGGGCAGTGCCACCCTGGGCTGGTGGTCCTGGGTGGTATGAGATGTAAGCAGGCTGAACGAGTCATGAAGAGCCAGTAACCAACATTCCTCCATGGCCTCTGCTTCAGTTCCTGCTTCCAGATTCCTGCCTGGAGTCCTTGCCTTGCCTTCCATCAGTAAGGGACAATGAACAGGATGCATAAGCCAAATGAACCCTTTCCTTCCCAAGCTGCTTTTGGTCAGAGTGCTTCATGCCAGCAACAGATATCAAATTATAACCCTCTGGTTACCACACACAATGGCTGGGGCATGCTGTGTGGATAGGGAGGGGGGCAGAGAGGAATACAGACTCAACAGTCTCAGCCAGCTAGTCAGGGCTTTCCAAGAACAGAGCACGGGGTGCTTTCCCTTCCTCAGGACACTGTGCGGCCCACACCGTTAGTGCACATTCTAGTCTGTTGGGAGCCTCTTGACATGCGTATTTTAAACTAGTCTAGAAAATACCTTCACCACAATCTCCTGGCGGGTATTTTACCAAATGTGTGAGTACTGTGGCCTCAGCAAGTGTCGACATAAAACGTGAAGGTGCATTTGGCCCCTCCGGGAGGCGTGACTAGGGTTCATTTGTTATGTTATCTCCAGACACATGCTCTACAGTCACTCTGGCTTTCACAAAGGAGAGGACTAATGTTGTCTCTCTCACTTTCCTGGTGGTGTAGATGGGCCAAGGTGGCATGCCCCCGCCTTGAGCTCGGTGACTCACCGCAGCGGGGGCTGAGCGGCAGTGCACCACGCTTGCTTTCGGTGTCTGGTGTACTTCCCGAGCCTCTGTTTTCCCATTTGTATGGTGGTGCAGGCATAAAGGTTTTGTGGGAAGTTAAAAAAAGCAGGTTCAGGAGCATCCGAAGTTATCACTAAACATGAGCTCTTGTCATTTGGAAGAGGAACAACATTGCACGTTTTCTGTTTGTCCGTCTTGCTTAAGGCCTTTTGCTTTACAAATCTGCAGACTTACAAGGAGTTACAGCAGCCCCTGTCCTCCTTGCCTTCTCTCCGGAACCGCAGGACCCCAGGCTCTCAGTGCCACATGCTGTTTGTCACAGCAAAGGCCAAGACAGGGAAGTGTTGGTGAGGGCTCTGCTCACCAGGGTGGAGGGCCGATGGAGGGGCTGGGTTTCTGTCAGGAGAGGGCAGGGTGTTCTGTTGGGGTAAGGTCATGGTAAGGGTGTTCCAAGAAAGGAATATTTCGCCATTTTCTATTATAAAGTCAACAAGCTGTTTTTGTCTTCTTTTTGCAAAACAACCTCATTTAAAGGAGAATCTCGGTTTCCTTTCAGAAAGCAAACTTGTCCATAGCCTCTGAGATGAAATGAGCTTACCAAAGAACTGGCTGATGCTTCTCCAAGGAAAGGGTGCCTGCAGTGACAGCCCTGATGTGTGTGAAGACAGGTGCTCGGCAGCTCCTGTGAGCCGGGGTACAGTGAGTGTCCCGCCCCACTTGATGCTCCTCCCACAGTGCCTCCACCAAGGTCACTGGGGCTGTGGCTAAATCAGAGCTCATTCCTGCGGCTAGTTTCCCAGCCCAGGGTCCTTCCCGTCCACTGTAAGACCTGCTTTCAAAGGTCAGGTTTTGCTTCAGGGGCTCTGTTTATTCTGTGCTCTGGGCTGGTCCTAACAGAACTAAGCAAGTATTCCATGTTTATCTTTCTTTTTTTTTTTTGGGGGGGGTGCTGGTTGTTAAGAGCCCTGGGCACCTAGGCAACCAGTCTCCAATCAAGGTACATCCCCAGACCCCAAATTTGTCTTGAACGATGGCACCCCATGGCAGACTCCCTTATGGCACACTTGTGTGAGCTTTCAGACACTCAGTGGCTTCATCGATAGTTTGCTGCCTGTACAGGGAGTTCTTAATAGAGTGTTCACCTGGGTCATAGTTCTTTTGAGAACTTTACATTCTTTCTCATTTATTCTTTGAGAATTTCATACATGTATACAACAAATTCTGATCATATCTAGCCTCTGTTCCCCCCTGCAACTCTGTCTTGACCCCCAACATAGTAATCTTTTCACTTCAGGTTGTGTTGTATATATATAACACACACACATACCACTGAGGCTCTTTAGAAACATCTCATATTTTAACTATCACTCTCTATCCCGTAATTAAGACTCATCTGCCACTTTCACATTATGTCATAACTATGGTCAGTACTTTATAGGGCCAAATTAACTATTGCAGTCTGAGTTAGAACCTTAACTAGTTGACTCTGTGTGCTTGAACCTTTAAGAAAATCGGGGAACTGTTATGGTCTGTCTTAGTTTAGGTTTTATTGCTGTGAAGAGACAGCTGTGAAGAGACCATGGCCACAGCACTCTTATAAAGGAAAATATTTAACTGGGGCTGGCTTACAGTTCACAGGTTTAGTCCATGACCATCATTGTGGGAAACCTGGCAGCATGCAGGCAGACATGACGCTGGAAGAAGAGCTGAGAATTCTAAATCTTGATCTGCACACTAGGCCTAACTTGAGCATGTAAGACCCCAAAGCCCTCCTCCGTGATGACACACCTCCTCCAACAAGGCCACTCCTACTCCGACAAGGCCACACCTCCTAATAGTGCATTCCATATGGACCAAGCATTCAAACACATGAGTTTTGGGGGGCCATTCCTATTCACACCACCACATGGTTTAAACAAGAAAAGTCCCTCAAGAGCTTACAGATATGCTTGGCCGCTGGATGATGCTGCCACCTTGGGAGGTGTGAGGACTCCTGGAGGCAGTGGGTCACTGAGGACATGCCTTTGAAGGGCATACATAGGCCTGGTTGCCTCCTCTTTCTCTCCCTGATTCCTGTCTACGATGTGGTGAACAGTGAGTATCTTACTCTACATGAGGACTCACCATGGGCCTAGAAGCAACGGAACCCAGAATTCAGAACAGAAATTCTGTAAACATGAGTCAGAATAAATCCTTCCTTCCCTCCATTTGTTTGAGTCAACATTTGGTGGGATAGCAATGCAGGAAGGAGCACATTACTGCTACCCTCAGTACATTTTTAAAGAAGGAAACGAAGGTTGTTTACTCTGACAACTTCAGCAAAGGGCAACATTTCAGTCAAGTAGGTCTTTGCTGTCCTTCCAATCCTACCTAGGGAACCACCCACATTCCATGTCCTGGTGGATTTGATTCTACCTGATTCATGAACGCAGTCTTCATTCTCTAATACTCAGAAACCCGGGAAAGGAGAGGAGTAGGGGGGGACACCCATCTTTTTACTGGGAAACCCCAGTATTTTTCCACCCTTCTAAGGATGAGGGTCATGGCTCTGTCCTGCTCATCTGACTTTCTATGTTAGTGTTGACACTGAGTCTTCGCCCAACATAAAGCACAGGAAACTTCATCCTTCCTTAGCTGCTGAAGGGCTGAGCATATGCCCACCAGGAGCAGAGCCCAGGTCAGAGGCTTTGATTTTTCTTTTGTGTCCCAGCCCTCTAATCAAGCCTTTCTTTCACCCACTCGGATGCCCTCTCTCCTACCTCTGATTTTTCACTCTGTGCCATTCTTCGTCTTCACACACAAAGAAAAGGATTTCAGATGTGAAGAGGAAATGGACAGTTATCATTACAGATGACCCATTAGAAAGAAGCATCCGCTGGTTTGTTTGCTCATACAAAGGTGTCTTTTCTGCCATGAGCTACTGTAGAGAGGAGCACATTCAGATATAATTTCCCATGATTACCCTTTGATTGGAGATTCTTTCCCCAGCTTCTTCTGGGTATTTGGAGATATAAACAAACTGCCTACAAATGTATCCCATCCATCAAACCCTTCTTCCTCTTATATGAAGATTCTGCTTTGCAGGAAAACATTGTCTCCCTGTTAAAATGGCAAGAAAAGAAATTCCACAGTTAAGACAGATCTGGAAAAAAAATCTTTGTCCATGAAATTTGTTCTGAGCCAAATGCATTTCTTTCCTTGGGAAGAACTAGACAATAGATGAAGAAAAACTCATCTAAAGCAAGCTTAAATGGTTAGATGAGGAGCAGAGGCGGTGAGCTGTCAGCCCCATTAGAAGCTAGCTGAATGAATGCTTTGAGTAATGCTGAAGAGACAGCAAGCCAGGCTAAATGGAACTGACTGTTATCATGATTTAGGGGTCCTCCTTCTGAAGCCTTGAGTGGGATGCCGGAGCCCACTCTTGAGCAGCGTGGAGGTGGGATTTCTTTCCTGGACCATGATCGACATGTTGTCAAGGAGTCTAAGAATTACCATCCCAAGAGGATCTTCTCGGGGAAAGAGGTTGGATGGAACTCTATCAATGGGAAAATGTTTATGAGATCAAAGATGTGCACTTAAAGAATTTTTCTTTGAAAGAGACGCAAGGCAGGCCTGTTCACATAGTCAACAGCTAAATTAGAGAGGAAAATGGAAGAATACCTGAGAATTAGATTGAACAATTCCCCAGTGTAAAGAAGGAAACATTTTGGTGGCTTAACAAGACAAAAGCACTCTACACAAAGCCCGGCACGAACATTACTATTCAGTAGGCAGCCTTGTCTGAGGTAATGCAGAGACTCAGGCTTCTTGCATCTGATGATCTTGGACCGTTCTCCGTCAGAATTCCCATATTTAAACAAAACCTTCTTCCTCTTGTATGAGGAAGTCTTCATTCTCTAATACTCAGAAACCCCGAGAAGGAGAGGAGTCAGAGGGGAACACCTACCTTTTTATTGGGAAACCCCAGTATTTGTCATATTTAAACAATAGATAGACGATCATGGAGAGAAGATGTCACTTCCACCCATATTCCTTCAGTCAGGATTCAGTCAGGTGGACAATGTTCCAGGAAGGGAGGGTGGGAAATGTAGTCCTTACATGCAGGAGGTTGAATAGCACATTCTACCCTACCCTGCTTCAGTGAAGCAACAATACCACAGAGTGTCTGGAACTGCAGACAACAAGCTGCTTCAGGAACTGGGAGAAAACCTAAGGTCATGGACAAAGCAGTCCTCAGATCACATGCACAATGAACAGGCTTATATGAAATAGCCAGGTGGCCAAGTGGTCAGCTCTTAGCTAGCAGAGACAGGTAAATCTCTGAGTTCCAGGCTAACCTGGTGTACATTCCAGGCTATCTGGGGCTACATGGTGAGATTCTGTCTCAAAAAACAGACAAAAAGAACTGGAAAGTCATCCAGACAGTGAGATGGTCACAGTCATGTACAACCTATGAGTGAGGCATAAAGGCGGGAAAGACTTTAGAATTAATCATCGGTAGTGGAGCCCTAAACACTGAGCTAGCATTTACAAAAGCTAAGGCTAAGCCAGGGGGAAAAGAGTAAGACCTGGAAAGGTTAAGAAAATAGGAATGAGGTAACAGGGTGGGTATCAAGACAGACTGCGAGATCTTTTGTTCAACTTCCTGGAGAAGATCAGGCTTGGGCCAAGGAAAAAGGCAGAGCCTACCAACAGGCATTACATGTGAACAAGAAAGGCTGGGCATGCGCTATCCTTTAGGTTATCAGTATGCCAGGGTATGGTGGTACACACCTTTGACCCAGGATTTAGGAGGTAGGGAAAAGCAGATCTCTGAGTTTGGGCCAGCCAGGTCTATACAGTGAGCTTCAGGCTAGCCAGGGTGAGATCCTGACTCAAATAAAAACAATAAAAATAGATCTGCTTATTTGTTGTTTGTGTGTATCTCACTCTTCTCTCTGTCCGTCTGTCTGTCTGTCTCTCTCGCTCTCTGTGTATTGGTATATATGTATGTGTATGTAGGCTGGAGGGCAACTTTTGGGAGTTGGTTTCACCATGTTTGTCCCAGGGGTCAAACTCATCGGTTAGACTTGGTGGCAAAATATTTTGTGCACTGAGCCATCTCACCAACCCCCTTCTTAGACACAGGCAAGCGTAAAGCAAAACACTCTCATTTGTACACATTGTGTCTCTGAGAGGAGTGCACAGTCCCTGCTGGAAACATCCCCTGTGTTGAACTCTGAGCTTCCTCACACACGTCTGCTCCCCATTTTCTGGCCAGAAGCAGTCAGTGCTCATACTGTGATTTCCCTCTGCTCTTCATAACCCAGTCACCACTCCAGAGTTCTGTCATATTCAAGCAATCCAAAACAGTTTCCTTCTGGCTTGGGTCTGCACAGCATGGTAACATCGTTTTCTTTAGGTAACAAAGGCAGGGACCACCCAGGAAAGCCAATACCTCAAGACGCTTAAGATGCCAAGATGCATATATTTATTCACATTTTGATTTATGAATGGAAAGGGTTTTTTTGTTCCCATGCCACAAAGTGTTGTTTAAAAAACAAGTACTACCAGTTAATAGCTAATAGCTACGATTTGTAAAGAGAAGTACGAAGTAAAAATAACAGATGCAATTCCTTTGGTGTACACAAGACTTTGACATTTGCTTGCTCTGTCATGAGCCTGTGGGTGCCGCCCTTTTCCTGTTTGTGGCATCTGCCCTTGCCATCCAAATGTTTTCCCCACTTGCTGTACTCTTGTTTCACCGGTTCATGTTTGCAGCACACCAAAACTGCCAGCTATTTCCCACAACAACCTGTTGTCAAGCTTCTGTTCGTTGACACATTACAACAAAAGGAAGCACAATTGGAGCTCATGTGTGTCTGTGTTCAAGACCGGCATGAAAAGCTTTTCACTCGCTCGCTGCCCATCTAGATCATATACAATAACGGTCAAGAACTCAGCTAGCAGCATGCCAACCACCAAAGCCAGTTGTTCAAAGGCTAGACAAACAGAATTCTGGGATGCTGTTTCCGGTCGAGGTTTCTAGCTCGAATGGTTCCAGCTGACGATACTCAAATGTCACACGGTTGATGTGTTTTCCACTGGAGACCATGCGCAGCACAGCATTGTCACAGCTAATTTTCATCTGGGCTATAATTAATGGGGAATCGGGAGGAGAATAAATGTTTTCCAATAGGTTAGAGAACAGTCAAACCAGTGCTGTCCACTATGTAAGTCAAACACAGTGAAAAGGTGAGGGATGGACACAGATGGCACCTTGCTCTCACATAGTCAAATTGCTTTCAGTCAAAACATTTTTTAAAAAACTATACAACCAGCTGTAGACTCATAAACTGGACCCAGCCTTTTCTGCACATACAGGACACATACAGGGTAGAAAGAAGTGAGATTATCTCTTTGGCCTTTGTCTTGTTGTCCTGCCTACAATGCTTAGGTGGCAAGGGGACTCTGCTTCATGCAGGCCCTTCTCCGACACAACACAGTTTAGGCTGTAGACAGATTCTTGGTGATACGAGTCAGTTAGTGATCAGAGGAGGAACTGTAATGTGGGGTGATTGTGTGGACCAGACAATCCCACTTACTCTACTTTTAGTCTAGACAATGACTACATTTTACATGTTCATAAAACCTCATTTGCACAGAGTGGGTGCTCAAAACAGGCTTTTGTTCTCTTGCAGTGGATCTCAATCATCCTAATGCTGTGACCCTTATGCTGTGGCGACTCCATAAGAAATTATTTCATTGCTACTTCATAACTGTAATTTTGCTACTGTTACGAATCATAATGTAGATATCTGATATGCAGGATATCTGATATGGGACCCCTATGAAAGGGTGATTTGACTCTTGACCCACAGGTTGAGGACCTCTGTTCTATTGTTTACCAACGCCTATTAAAACCATCCTAGCATGGAATAGCTTTGAACATTCTCACTTGGCTGACATCCAATATTTTCATTATCTGTTCAGGCATCTGACACGTGTTCATTGCTTCTCCTGGCAGGTATGCCTGAGCAGCTTAGCAGAAAGTCTCACTGTTTTCATTTAAAATTACCTTCCATTTTTTTTTCCAGCAACAATTTGATTCCTGACACACATTTTATATTATTCTCTCTGCCATTTTAATTTTCTCAGTCTTCCTCCTCATGTTTTGTATCTACAGGATATTTATCAATTCTGAGACACGCTACCATTGTGACAACGTCACTGTGTCATGGGTGCCTCACAGACACAATCCCTGCATGCAAATGAGGCAAAATGGCGCCCTGAAGTCACTAAGGTGAAAGTCTATGTGAAAGCATGATGTTCAACCCTGATTTCTTTCAAATGTAAATATGGGAGAACCTAGATTGACTTCTGCCTGGAAAGCCAAGGTTATTTTTCAAGGCTGTTTTTCTTTCTGGTGTCACTCTGAACAAAATATATCCTATTTCCTTCAGTTGATTTGCATACTATTTGTTTTGACATCATTTATAACAAAATTCAATTTAAAGGGCAGGGTCTAGTTCTATGGTTTTGGACGAAACTTAAAGTACATGGGCACGGGGAGAATGAAAGAAGGGGAAGCTGTGTGTGCAGGATGCCAGCTCAGTAGTAAAGCCCTCAGCATATGGGTGAGGCTCTGTGTCTGGTCCCTAGCACCACACAAATAAACGAATAAGAAAAAAAGCTAAAGCAAGAAAGAAACTTAAACTACCCAAAATTAACCAAAAAGTTACAATATTTAAGCTTTAAATCCCTTAACATTGGTTTCTGTTATATTTATCATTTAGACAAAGCAGGTTTTTTTAAACCTAATTCCTATAATTTAACTAGAAATAGTATGGGTTTGATTATCTCATTTTAAGTCACAAGCCTTCTTCACAATCTTATCATTTCACTACACTCAAATACATGTCCTTAAAGGACTCCAAAGGCTGAGACAGGAAGACCAGAAGTTCAGCCTAGGCTGTGTACTGAGACCCTGTCTCATAAAACAAAACAAAACAAAAAATATTTTCTCAGCTTCATCGAAGTAAGTTTAGACACCTTTAGGAAATCATCTTTGCCTCACTGAGATAAATAAGTGCTTGATTTAGTCCAGCCTCACAGCCGTTTCCATGCCTGGGAATCTAAGGAGGGGGCAGGACACAGCAGGACTTCCTGCCTACCTGTGTACATGAATTCTCTTTCAGAGTCATTTTGTTTACTGAGGGTTCAGCATTAGTGCAGGAAGAGAAAATACTGGCGAGGTGACCTTCTTTTAACATCAGGATATAATTGATCAGAAGCCAGTCTGCTTTGCAACTTTATTACCTAGTTGGGGAAAGATCTGTGGGTGTGGGAGAGAAGAACACTGAAGGGGCAGACTGGTCTGTGCAATTTGGCATTGGTGTTCTTTGTCTTTGGTTTTAGTGTGTCTCTTCCCAGATTACCAACGATTCCTGTCGCCTCAAGGATAGGTATGAGGACAGCCTTTATAGAGTTGTTCTGAGGTCGGTAGTTTGGGCCTCATCCTCACCTTAGCTTGAACACATGGCCATCCTCTTTGGTCTCTGGCAAGGCAAAGCTGGCCCTGTTTGGCAGCTACATCCTAAAGCAGCTTTTTTTTTTAATGATGAACACTTGGAGGTTTTAGAATTTGCCTCTGGGTTGCAATGGCCTTTGAGGGGCTGTAGAAGTTGGGGACCTTCAGGGGCTCAGAGACATTCTAGAAGTCTTACTGCGCTGCTGTGTATGTGACTGTAATAATTCATTTCCATATATATATGTGTGTGTGTGTGTATACACATACATAGTAGACACAAATAGATACATGTACATATACCTGTACATAAATATGTGCACATATGAGTATGTATCAGATACAGGTAGTAAAGTTATTTAGTTATTATTTTGTTATTATACTGTTACCAATCATTGATACTTTTACTATTTGAACTGTCAGTCAACAAACAAGTTAGTCTCCAGAGGATAAAAGCAGAGATTCTTCCTAAAGTGGAGAAACATTGTCTTCCTCACACTTTTCCTTAAATACACATTTGTGCTGTTCCGTAGGTTTCTCTCTTGATGCCTGATACTTAGGTAATGAGTTTTGACACTATAGGCTCTAGAGTAAAATTCTCACATTGGCTTGACATATAAAATAATTTCTTAGTAGAATTTACCTTCTTGTATATGAAAAGTTGAAGTGTCTTATTTAAGGAAATAACCCTGATAGCCACATAAATGACAACTGAAGAACGTCTCACCAGGGCCGTGAAAGGGGTAGCACAGGTCCGCCAAAGGCATCATCTTAGAGGGGTCCAATCCAGTTCCTCCCAGCAGCTCCACAAAGTCGCCAGTTCCACCACAGCCAGCAGCAGGTTTCTAAGAGAATAAAGCAGTGGACAGAGCAAGATGCAGATAAACCTATTACACAGGTCAAGCTGAGCCAAGGACGAGTCAGGGAATGCATCCTGTCAGCCTTCAGCTTGCAGCTCTGCCTTGACTGGACATCAGAAACTCCGGAAATTGGTTAAGGTGAAAACAAAAACAACAGCAATGACAACAACAACAAAAATCCAACCTCTCACGAATTAGTTTTCAAAGTCAGTTGAGTTGATTAGTCATTTTTTAATGTATATGCACTTTTTAAATTCAATGACTGGAAAAATGAAACAAGAATACGTAAGCTCAGAATAAGATGTATGATCCCAGAACCTGAGGGTGCCTGGATGCATGCCAGTCGCTGGGCTAGCGGAGTGCAGGCAGAGTGAAGAAAGCTGACACGCCTCTATAGTACAATTATACTAGAATTTGTACGTTAAAATTCTGTGTTCTTTCTCAGCTCACTTCCTTTCCTTTTGCTAAAAAGGGAATATTTCTGTTTCTTCCATAAATAAGGATTTAGATTACTCATGGGTATATTTTTAAAAAGAAAAGACATCTAAAAAGAATGTGATTTGGAGCTCAAGTTAGCCAAATTTATCATTTGCTCAAATTCTTTTCATGTTACTAAAAAGAATTCCTTCTAAGCCTCTGAAACCATCATTTCCTGCTTCCCCGAATCCTCCTCCCATGGTTCTCAGCCAGTAATTTCTGTGCCTCCCTCAACACACACAGAGCGTGCATTCCGGGTCTCACATGCTGCTCTTGGCCCCTCCCTGCTTCTCATGCCCAGGTTAGCCTTGAATTCATGTCACTCCCCCCAAGTGCTGTGGTGATTGGAGTGAGCTGCAAATGTGTACTAAATTCTTAATGAAGTTTTTAATCATGGCTCTATATTTTCAATCTCCACTGTCTCCTGTCATCCATGTAGCTAGGTTTGCCTGCGACCCTGTTATCAGTGATGTGTGCTCATTAAGAGATCTAGTGTGGCAGGTAGCCAGAAGTTTACCTGCTAAACCCTGGCACACAGGAGTCAAAATCTACAACTGTGGACTTTAAATGCCCGTCCACATGGATGCACACACATCAGACATTTAGAAGAACACTGAAATATCACGGCACTAAAGCTACAACATCGTGTAATGGCAGCTGTTTGGCTAAGGAAGGGAGACAATAGGGGCTGCTTATGTTTAAAAAACCTACTATGTGCATGGCTGTGTACGTAGATACTTCAAACATAATTTCATTACATGATGAAATAAAGATTTAATTAGGCCCACTGTGCACAAGTTTGTGAACTGAGAGTCAAGTAAGCTGTTTAGGAATGAAAGAACATAATTGTCTTTCCCATGAGTAGACAGACAGAAGTTTCCACTTGGTGAGCGATGACATCTCTTTCCTCTTTGTAATCCTCTCAGGTTTTCTTATAAACAGTGGTGGAAACTGAGCTGCATGGGGACTGTCTGGGGTTCTAGGACTCAGCAGCAGCTCCTCTATGTCTTTGCTGAAGTATTAAAAAACTCCTACCATCTTTTGCTAGATTACCACCCTGTGCCAAAGGTGCAACCTGGCTTGTTGAACTGGAAGCCAAGTCCCCACTGCTCCTTACGAACGTTATGAATGGAAGTCTCACCTGCCAGAAAGCTGAAGTGCTTACAGAATGATCCGGAGTGGCTCACTAGCAACAACCAGAGTCATCTCACAGGGGCCATAAAAAGGACAGCATGCTCCAAAGACCATTCAGCAGGCGGAAGCCAGAATGACCTTCAGACAGCACACATCAGGCCGAATCCCACCCAACCCCACCAGCTTTCCCACTGGGCACCCGCTGGGCACAGCCTCTTTGGGCGGACAGCACGCTCCAGCACTTCCCAGCTCCCTCTCTGCCTTGCTTCCTCCCATCTCTAGGATCCAGTAAGCCTATTTCTGCCTGGGCAGCACTGTTCCCTCTGCCCCTCCTCCCTCTTCTGGCTGCTGCTCCTTCTTCTATCGCTCCAGTCAGACCTTGAGCACCTTCTCAAACGTTTCCTTTTCTGACCATGTTGTCTCAGGTAGTTCTTTCTGTCTACCCACTTTCCACCTCCTGTCTAACAAACTATTGTGCTGTATTTTGTGTACAGACTCACTGTGATTTGAAATCTGCAATAATGTTGCCTGTGTCATCCCACTAGGAAATAGGCTCCCTGTGAGCAGGACCTGCCTTGTTCATTGCTGATTTTTAGAATCTAGAATAGACCCTTGTACAAAGGAATTTATTATTGTTGTTGTTTTGTTACTATTATTTGGTAGCACTAGTGAAAGGAAGATCATGCTATGTAATCCAGGCTAGCCTGACACAAGGTGTTCTTCTATCTCAGTCTCCCAGTGCTAAGATTACAAGTATAAGCCACCCTACCCAGGTCTCAATATCTAGGCCTCAAAAACAAAGTAGATCTTAAAGGAACTGATGCCTAGAACACAGTAGATACTAAAATCTTAAGGAGAATACCAAATATCTCCTTAGTGTTTCTGTACCTGAAACGCAGATCCCCTGCTCTAGCACCATACTTCCCACCTCCTAGACTGTACATCAAGGACAGCCCAGCATGCAAACACTGCCAGGGTGGGCTCAAAGCATGCAGACATTCTTATCAAAGGATCCCTCCTCGGTCAAGGTCCAACAACAAAGAAGCAGCAGGGACAGAGAGTCTGGGTGATGGAGGAAGTTGGGTATAAATTATTTCTCTCAGTCATGTTCCTTATTTAGTTTTCACAAGGATCTATGTATTTAGGAATGCTGGCTGCCTCTGATACCACTAAATGCATGTGTTCTCTTAACTCGGGCCTATGAACAATGACAAGGAAATGAGTGTGACTCACAGAGAAGTCACTATCTATGCAAATGGACTGCACAAGTTGGTAGGAATTTCACAGCTAATTTTTTTTAAAGCAAAATGTCATATAACACGCTCTTCAGAATTTTACTGCTTTTGTGATATCAAAATCCAATTCCATATTTTATGCCACTGTTAGCATTCTTTCATAGCAGAGTGCTGTCAATGAGAGAGCCTTCCTTCGTATCAAAAGAAAATTCCAATAATCAGGAAAGCAGCTGTGTCGATGACTCACAGGCAGCTCGGCTAGAAGAGGAGTTTTGTAAAAGAGGAAAGTACAAGAGTGTTCAATTGTAATTACATACTGCAGCTTTACCAACTAAAAGCATTTCCTATGCTACAAGAGAAATACTAGAGTAGTCAGAATGGACACCTGAGTGTTTGCCTGCAGCATGACTGAAATAGATGTTGAGGAAGCCACATCTTTGAGAGCATCATGCAGAAGACCTAAAAGCCTGGGGCCCGAACAGTTTCAGCTTCTTGACACATGGAATGCTCTGGCTCTGATAAAAACAAGTGGCCTTACCAACTGGCCAAGGAGCAAGCAAGCCACTAACCTTTACCTGAAGGCCGTGCAATTGTCCCAGGGTGAGGTCAGAGATTTTGATTGCCACTGGGTAAATGATGGAGAAGCTGCAGTTTTGGTGCTGGCGTGGAACCACCAGAGTAAACCTTCCACTCGGGGTCTGGGAGATGACATTGCAAGCTTTAGGAGGAAAAATAAAATTACAGTTACATTATTTGGAGTACTGGGTTTTTAATAGAAATTCATGGTACCCTCACTCTAGATTTCAGTTCATGGTCTAGAAGATATGTCCAACCTGGACCCGCTGGCCACATGTGCCCCAGGATAGTTATGAATGGTGCCCAACGTATTTGTAGAAGACCAGCATCCAAAGGCTGGACCTCTCTGGTTAGGTTTTGTGCCCAGGAAGAGGTATACATCACCATGACAAGCCGGGAAAGGGAGCTGGGGAATCGACAGTGCCATGTGAATATTGTCAGGAAGTGCCAGCTACATGGGGCTCCTCACCTTTGTCTCTGGGTCACAACAACTCTAAGGTAGGAACTCTTTACCAGTCAAACAGCAGGGCTGAGAATAGTTCCAGGGGCACTTCTGTAAAGTTGAGTCTGGGTCTGATCTGGGAGGACAGGGCTCAACCGTGAAGTCAGAACCCAATCCCGTGTGAAATCCTCACCCATAGACTTTAGACCCATGGCATTAGCTTTTAAATAAGGCCATGAGTAATTTTATTCTAAAGATGTCTTGATAGTGACAAAAGAAGTTGAGAATAAAACAGACAAAAGAAGTTGAGGATAAAATAATACATATTTGCTGGGTATTGAAAAATGTAACGTTGACTAAATGGTCAATTTTTAAATCTTGGTAGTCTTAAGGTTTTCTGATTTTTTTTTCTAATTTCAAGTCTAAACTTGCAAGTGAGTTCTATCATGAAACAGAGGAATAAGATTTGCCTTTCTGCTTCCTCACCTCCTGCCTCCTCCTTATATTTTTAATTACACTTAATTTCAGAAAGAGGTGAAATTCCTTGACAATCCTCTGATTTCCCACCAAGCAAACACCTGGAGAAACATATCCTCCTCAATCGTTCTACTTCTCAGACAGCCTCAACTTTTTAGTTCTCTCCCCCTCTTGCTCCCTCTTTCTTCCCTTCCTCTCGTTTTCCCTCCCTTCTTCCCCCACTAGTGCTGGAGTTTGGACCCAAGTTTTGTGCGTCCTCACACAATCGGTTTACCACCTAACCCTATCCCTAGATGCCAGCTTTTTCTCTTAATGAGGAATTGAGCCAGTGCATGAACTCAGTTTGCTCAGAGTCACACCCTTTCAGCTTTGACTTTGTAGTTTTACAACATACATTGTGTGTCTCTCCATCAGAAGTGGACTGCATTAGGAGGGTGGCTTTGTGGTAGAAGATGCTTATCCTGCCTCTGTGGGATGGCTAGGGAGATCCAACTTGGTTGCTGAACTCATTTGCAATGCCTTGTGAGGGCAGAACAAGAGTTTGGTGAAAAAAATAAAAGTGTCTGTACCATGTGTTCAAGAATTATCTAGCCTGGGAAATAAAATAAAAAACTGTGGTTTAATTTTCATAACACATTCATAATGAATGAAGAGTTCACACTATTTCTTGGTTTCATTCTGTGAGGTAATATGGTCTTTACAAAGTAGGGGTGACCACCTCCCACTGTCTTGCCTTTTGCTTGAGCTTACTTACGGAAGAGGTTGGGATCTGTCTTTACGGTTAACGTGAATCCATTTCCTGGTTCATGGACCCGGAAGAAGACCATGGCCACATTCTGGGAAGATCTGATGCTCCTTCCAGTGAGACCATTCTCACAGAAATCTGTGTACCGCTTCATGGTGGGTAGAGGGTGATCCTGAGAGCTTGGGAATTTCTCCCCCTTGAGGATCCAACCATCAAACACCTTAAAATGATAATGACAACAATAATAGTACAGGCATAGCCGGCCACTTTCACCCTCTCCTGAAATCAGACTTTGTCGGAAAGAAGGGAAAGTTACCCAGCAATGAGCTGCAAGTGAGGAACCCATAGTGCCTGCTCACAGCTTGCTTGTTCTTCATCCATATTTATTTACACTATGCAGATGTGATAATATTATCAATTGATATCTTTTCTGCATAAGCCTTTAAGTTGCTAAGTTAGCACGCCTTTTTATACTTTATCGACTAGTTTGGGAAAAGGAAATTAATTATAGACATCGCTGGTTCTTCTGCTGTCGTTTCCACATTCAGATGAACTCTCCAGGAGTGCTGTTTGGAGTCTAACTTCAGTTTCTATTCTCCTCCAATCAGTGAAATGTGAACAACAGCAACATATCTCAAAAAGAAAGGAGCAACAGGGCTGGAGATGACTGAGGGTGTTTGTAATCCCAGCAGGCAGAGGCGGGAGGGGGAGGGGAGCATCGTGAGTGTGCGTGTCAAAATGATGGAGTGAGAGAGGAGGGGAGGAAAGCAGAGTAACAGGCTTCTGTGCCAGTGGCTCACTCTTCACATTAAAAAAAAAGTCACCTCAAGTTATTTATATATATAAATATATATATAAATAATTTATATATATAAATAATTTATATATAAATAACTTATTATATATATATATATATATATATATATAAATGGTGCAGTCAGGCAGTGCTGGCTAGCAAGCCATGTAAGCTGGGACAAAGGGTCAAAATCAATTGACACTGCTCTCAAAAATCACCGCAGGTCTCCGTTTTAATGAGTCCACCATTGCAAAATCACCAACAACAATAATTGCAAATTATTTCTAGCAAGCTTGACAGGTTCCCAAATGGTTCTACTTTGGAGGTCTTAAGCGTGACTGTTTTCTTGGGGCAGTAGAACTGCACCCAGCCTCTCTCCACTGACCTGTGCTGCTGTGGAGACTGAAGTGGGGATGATGTGAGGGCTGGGTGATTCCCCTCCCTTCTTGCTCTCCGGTCTCAAACTCCGCTTTCAGCCTCCCTCCCCCAACCCTATCAGTGCCCCACTACTCCAAAACCCTGTCAGCCCTGCTCTGAAGAGCCTCTGCGCTCCTGGAAGAGCGAGGTGGGTCCAGACCTCAGAGGACAAGAGAACTCATCTGCCTTTGTGGTAGACTCGCGCGCTCCTGCTAACTATTTTTTGCCATGTTTTGTCTGCCCCAGATTGCACTACAGCGTCTCACGCTGCAAGTTCAAGCGCTAGGAAGTTCCCACTTGGGGAGAGTACGGAAGGGATATTAAACCGCCAGCGTCCAGGGCTCCAGACCTGCGGTGTGAGGCCAGCCTCCTGCTGGGAACCCACCCTCCCGGGCTCCCCCAGGGCTCTTCTGCGAGGCAGACACGCATTGCTTCAGAGCTGACCCCCGGAGTCCAGGCGTGGGGACATGCGGGCCGAGGCTGCGTGGAGGGGAGCCCCTCACCTTCAGGAAGTCTCCACCCTGGCAGTCGATGGAAACTAGGTCGTAGTGGATGGTGATGAACTCCTCCGGCTCCCCGATGAAGAAGGCGGCGCAGTGCAGCTGCGGCCGGTCGGCGATGAAGGTGAACTGGCCAGGCAGGCTCAGCATGTCCAGGCACCCTGGGAGAGAGCATGGGCCGGTCCCCGATGGCCGCGGGAAGCCGCTCTCACCACGCCCCATCCCCTGACTCCGCAGCGCGCCCCAACCTGGAGCTCCCAGCTCAGGCTGCGCGGGATTCCCTCGCTGTGATTTGGAAGGAGCCTTCAAGGAATGCCACACCCGGGAGGTCCCAACCAGCACCCGGCTAGAACCTGTGTCCTAGGTGCAGAGCGCCCGCCTCCCGCCCCCCAGGCCCACACACTGGAGCAGGACAGCCCCAACTCACGCAGAGCCCGGCGGTACGGCTGCTCCTCCGCCAGGTCCCGCTTCAGATTGGCGCTAAAGAGCAGGAAAGGGTCGTAGTCCAGGGCTTCTTGCACCTGGCAAGGAAAGTGGATTTGTCCGGCAAAGTTCAGGGGGAGGGAAAGAAAGTGAACCAGGAGCAGGCCACCCTTCTTGCAGCACAGAGAAGCGAATAGGGAGCGAGGGAGTCCGTGTCTCCCCAGAGGCAACAGACAATGTGTGACTTTCACTCTTTGCATCAGATCGAGGTTCCCAGGCCAGAGAAAGACAGGCAGTTAGGATGCTCAGAGGCAAGGAGAAAGTCTAGGGGGAAAGGATGCAGCAGAAAAAGAATCAAAGCCTGCCTCTGTCCCTGGCTGAACACGGGAAAGGTGTTTAGGATCAAAGGAGGATGGCTCACCTCTAGGTGCCGGCTGTCTCCCCTCAGGGCTGTCAGGAGGAGCAGGACGAAGTGACCCTGGAGTTTGAAGTTCGGTGACATGCTGGCCTTGGCTCTGCAGCTGCCGCGCTCCGGCTGCGGAGATCTCAGCCTTCCCACACCCTCGCGCACACTGAGAGCTGCTAGGGTCCCTTTCCTGGGTCTCTTTTATAGAGCAGGAGAGAGGGGAGGCTCTCTGTCCCTTAACTGATCGGAGCTTAGTTACCATGGGTTACCCTGCCTCGGTGACAAAAGACGTGGCGATGACGAGGGTCCGGCTCTCAGCCACAGGTATTTCAGCGTGGCCCAGCATTATTCACCAAGAATGACTTCAATCACCGGAACCTAGCGTCTGACCTAAACGTATAGGAGAAAGAGGGAAGCAGCAGCAGAGACGGCAGAGAGGCATTTTATTTGGCTTCTCAAACATTGTAGTATACTCATATTATATATATTCAGGGGGTTTTTAATTTTTCAAAAGCAACTGACAAAGTTGCACATGCGCATACAGTACGCAGACACAAGTGTCCTCATCACAGGGCCCAGTCATATAACTGTGGATGGGATCCTGCTGGGAACAGCCAAGAGAGCGAACTATGGGTGGATGCTCCCAGACAGTTCTTTGTAGCCAGAACTTTGGCCTCGCTGGAATCTCTGGGCAGAGCACATCACTCCTCTCTGTGCTTCCAAATACCTGGGTCACTTGGATTCACTGGTGGGGAAAAAGTGCTGAAGCTTCCCCAACTGACACACAGGTCCAGTCAAATGGGGGGGGGGGTCTGGACAGGAGACCATGATTTCTGCTTTCTGTCCAGAGCTGTGGGCAATGTTAGAGAGAGACACCCCTCTAGTCTTCCCTACCCCTGAACCACAGGTGGCAAGCACTGCTGGAAAAATTAAACTCGAGACCACAGTGTAAGGTTTTAATGGATGAGAATGGTTATATTTGTGATTTGAAAATACTCAGAAGTAACAGGAATCTCCTGATGATATCGGAATTTGATGTTTTCATATTTGAGACAATGCTGAGCTCTGAGGGCTTTTGTCTTAGGATTTTCATCAGGAGCTCTTCCTGTCCAGCTCTAATGCTGTAGACGGTCCTTAGAGCAGACAACAGAAGCAGAGAGAGCACGCGTGAGCACAGCCATCGCACCCTTCTTTCCAGCCTCCACACTGATTAGGCATCTGGATTTCAGATAGGGATCCAGAGCCTTGAGAGGAATGACAGGAAGGGAAGCGGAAAGCTTAACACCACCCAACAGCCTCAGAGGCAGCAGGACCATCTCCCACCTTGTCTGCACCTAGATTCTCAGGCACATTTGCCTGGCACCCCATGACCTGCCCTCCTCTCCCATCAGCATAGACCAGACCTTGGCTGACCTAGGGTTCACCCCATCACTCACATCCAGTTTGGCTGCATAGTGAGACCTTGTCTCAAATAAAGAGGAAGTATCGTGGAGGAAGGAAAGAACGTAGGATGGGAGGGCAGGAGGAAGGAACGAAGGAAAGACTATGGAATAAAACTTGCCATAGTTAGCCCAAGTCAATAAAAGTATTTTCACTTGTAGCTTGAGCCGGCTGCTATTTATTTTCCTGTGGTAGGAAAATGACTTGAATTCTACTGCTCAGCAGGCAGCTCAGTACAGACATAGTACAGTTTGTAGGATGGTCCTATCCAGCTGATTTCTAGAGCTTATCCATCCTGAAGATCTGAGACCTCACTTGTGTAGATGTACAATTCCACTCACCACTTAGCCTCTGGCAACCGTTGCCAGAGCTATTTTAGATACTTTATGTAAGTTGAAACCTCAGTTTTCAAGAGGGTTGGGAATTGGAGTGTTCCCAACACATGGAAAGTCCTGGCCAGGCAGTGGTGGCACAGGCCTTTAAATCCAGCACTTGGGAGGAAGAGGCAAGTGAATCTCTGTGAGTTCAAGGCCAGCCTGGTCTATACTGAGTGAGTTCCAGGACAGTAAGGCCTGTGTAGAGAGATCCTATCTCAAAAACAAAAATAACAAACAAACAACAACAAAAACCCACCAGACTCTGCCCTATTTGTCATCTATGGCTGGTTTATTTCATTTGAGGTTCATCTAGACGTAGTATGCTACGGGATTCCCTCTTTCTTTGACAATAGCCATCTCAGTAGACAGCAGGTGTGAAGTCATGGCTCACTGTGTTTTTTATTTGTTTTTCCTTGCTTATTTGGTGATGTTGATCATCTTTTTGTATAATTAGTAGTCACTGATGTGCATTCTTTGGA
The DNA here is from genome assembly GCF_030254825.1 of Meriones unguiculatus. Taxonomy (NCBI): domain Eukaryota; kingdom Metazoa; phylum Chordata; class Mammalia; order Rodentia; family Muridae; genus Meriones; species Meriones unguiculatus. Next base: position 68,366,372 of record NC_083354.1, read on the forward strand.
GAAATGTCTCTTCAAATTCCAAGCCTGAGCTAGGTTTAATCCCAGCCCTGGGGAGGCAGAGGCAGTTGACCTCTGAGTTCGAGGCCAGCCTGGTCTACAGAGTGAGTTCAAGAACAGCCAGGGCTACACAGAGAAGTCCTGTCTCAGAAAATAACAACAAAATCCGGAGTCTATTGATAGTAAAGTGATTAGGTTTGGGTTTTGTTGTGCCTTATAGAATTCCTCCTATTTTGTGGGAATTAATGAATCATCAGAAGAATGGTTGTAAATATTTTCTGGCATCCGGGGGTTTACCTTTCCACCATTGATTGATTCCTTTGCTCTGCAGAAGCTTTTTAATTTGATTTATCACCTATGGTATATTTTTGCTTTTGTGACCTGTGTTTTGTTGTCTCAGCTATGAAATCATCGTAAAGATCAATATTGTAAATCTTTTTCCCATTTTTCTGGTAGTTTTGTAGTTTAACATCTTTCCTGTAAGTTATTAATCCATTTTGAGTTTACTTTTGTAAATGATGTAACATAAGGTTTTAAGTTCGCTCTTGTACACACGGATCCTTACTCTTCCTGGTCTCGGGCATTGCTAATGCGATGCATCCTGTCCCCACTGGTTATTCTTGGCATCTTTGTACCAGGTGTGTTCACCTGAATATAAGAATCTGTTCCTGGACGTGTTGTTCTTCTCAGCAGGCCTTTTAGCTCTCCTTATGCCAGTACTGAAATTGACAACTGAAGCTTAGAAATCTGAAGTCAGTAAGTCTGATGCCTCCTGGTTTTTTGTTTTTTTGTTTTTTTTCTCAAGGTTTTGAGGGTTTTTGTTGTTGTTGTTGTTGAGGTTTTATGTTAATTTTAGAATTTTTGTATTTTCATATAAAATAGATTTTATTATTTTCATGTGACTATTTATAGTTATTAATATTATTTTTCAGAGGCATTTGAGATCAGAAAGGAACTAAGTGGATCCCATTTGGGAAATGAGTGTGAGTCAGACTTCGAATGACACCCTCATGTTTCAGCTGCTTCCAACCCCCGTGAAGAGCTACAGTCAGGAGAAGCTAAAACTTCGGCGGGGGCTGAACAAGTATTGGCTGAGAAAGTTCCCACAGTATAATCAGCATGTCAGTGTAATCCATTTTCAAGATATGAGGGTGTCTTCAGAATTCATGGAAAAGGAAAAAACTGAAAGTGGGTCCTGGAAAGCCACTCCCCAGTCTCTTCTGTAGGCTGCCATTCCCAGTCCGGGGTTACTGGGGCTTCACCCAGGCCCCAGCAATTCCATGTCACCACAAGACAGATGAAAACACCTCAAACTTATGTTCTCAAAATCTTCACCCACAAACTGTGGGAGAAGGTCAGAGGCCAGGGCAGGAGACTGTCATAACAAGGCTGTTCCCTTGAGCAAAAGGGGGAAGCAGATTCCAGAAACTTGGAAGTTGTAGGTACCCGGCAGAAATTGCTGCTTTCAAAGAATAGCCATTTCTAAGATAGTTTATCTTTCATTTACAGCAGAAAGCATTAGAGTTGAGCTACAATATCCATGCATTTGTGTCATATACTACAGAGTACTGTGCTGTGTCTGGATAACATTTCAGTAACCACACAAGAGCAAACAAAATAAAACCCACATGAGTTCAACAAGCTTTTTAATCATAAACTTTCTTATCTGTGAAATGGTAGTATACTCTAGAAATTACTGTAGGCATCAAATAGTGTCAGGAATACAGACAGCCTAGATGTAAAAGGTAGCTGTTATTTAATTACCAGTCCTATTCTACATCTTCATCAGCAGGTTTTACCTCTAATGATAATAGTTTTATAAGAGGCATGCATGGGATGTGTTTTCATAGCATCACTAAATTAGAATGAATGACTTCATATTAGAACATTAGCTGACTTTAAAAGCCATGGCTAGAAAATGAGAGGACTAGATTAGAATCTAATTGCAGCACTGCATTTCAAAAGATTAACCAGAAATAGGTCCCATTAAAGATTATGTGTATAGTAGAGGGGAGCTGGTCTCATCAAGGAGAAAAGATGAGATGCAGAGTGGAATAAAATCGAGAAGATAAAGGAGTGAGAGAAACTGAAGTTGTAAAGCAGAAAAAGGAGATAATCAGGACCTGCCCAAAGGAGGAAGCATCATGAAAGCCCATACATACCCCAAAACCTCCCTGCTGAATACTTCCTGCACTCCGCCCTCAGGAGCCAGAGAAACGACTACTGCCCTTTTGAGCCACTGAGGTTTGGAGAGGCCTGTTACTCAAAAAGGAGCCAATAAGGATTCTTCCACTTCCCATCAACATTCCTGGGCTTTGCCCTGCGGATCTCCAGCTTTACAGCTTCTGTCTGTAAAACCCTTTCCTCAGTCACCATCTGTGTCCATGCATGGCCTTGTTCCCAGACAGCCACTTCCAGATCGAGTCAACATCTGTAAAAACAAGATGCCAGTGACGAGCTGAGCTTGTGGGAGAAGAGAATGTGACTAAAAGACAGACGCCAGAAGCCTGTAGCCCTAGCCCTGTAACCAGCAAGGGCTCACCAGCTGGTGCCAGCGCCCTGAAGTGTTAGGAGCACTCTTCCCTTTTCATGCTGACATGTATAAGTTCCTGACTGGCACCACTATGCGCACTTCCTCTGTGGTGCCTGGGGAAGGAAGGCCACCTCACGTCGAGGAGTCAGGGTTTACACAATAGAATAGAAAAATACATACATTACTATATATAATATATTATGTAGAATTTTAATTTTATATTTATATATTATTTGAATATATTATATATTAAATTTTATGATTTTATAATTTTAATATTATATAATTTTTATATAATAAACATTATATAGATAATATATATATTCATCCCTTTGTATCTCATGGTTTTGAAACAGACAAGAATGCTAACCAAATTTACCATTAAAAAGTAAACACCAAGCTCCAATGGAAAAGCTTTTCAATGGCCAAAATTGGAACAATTTGAACAATGAAATAAGATAATATGAGAGTCTCACCAGGTGTACCAAATAACTTCCACAAGCCTTGCTAGTGGTGATAAACGATTGAATAAAGCCTAAGTGGAGAGACCGGACAAGTCCCTCATACAGAATAATCCCAAAACATGTGGCCATTAAATTACTGCTTTCCTTCTCCAAAGTGTCGGAATGGTGAGCTAGGAGTAGCATTAACAGTAAGAAACCCAACAAAACTCTGCCTCAGTCAGATTACAGTAAGTATCAGTAGTCAAAAAAATCATACTGACAGTATGACCCTTCATATAACACACACACACACAAAAAAAAAAAATGGCGCATTTTACCTGAGACGTTCCTCTTCCAAACTCTTACTACTCAGTCTAATCGTGGCTAAAGCATGAGACAGTGTCCAACAGAGATACATCCTGCGCTGTGCCTAAGCAGTAATCCTCAAAACTGACAAGCTCCCAAAAACCTGAGAAATGGTTACAGCCAAAAGTAGCCTAAGGAGACATGGCAAGCAAACATGGAGTCATACCCTGGATGGGACCCTGGAACCGAAAAAGAATATCAGAACAGCTAAAGAAATCAGAATAGAGGGTGAAGTTAGCTGTGTGATTTGGGGGCTTGGGGATGCTTTTTGTTTATTTGTTTGTTTGTTTTGCTCTACAGAAGCTTTTAGATCGATGGCGTCCCGTTTGCCTGTTGTTGCTCTTGTTTCTTGCACTGTAGGAGACTATAAAGACAGGTGCTCTCTCTCATATGTGAATCTTTGCCTCACACCTTTAGATGTATATTCATTTAACTTGACCTACATGTAGAAGCCAGAACACTGAAAAGGGGCCATTGGGAAGGGGAAAAGGAAAGATTTGATGGAGAGGCACAGTAGAACACAGGTGGTATAAACAGGGAAAGGATAATGGGGGGGGGGCTTTTCATGAAGAGAGGAGACTAAATGAGAGGTTGTAGAGGGATAACTTACACCAAGGATAACTAACCTAAGGAGAGAATTATATAAACCTACTATTTTATAAGCTTCCAAAAACCATAAATTAAAAAAGAGTGTGTAAATGGAGTCACCCTACATGGGGGATAAAGCTCTCCCCCAAAGCCATTGGCTGTCAAACCAAAAAAGCCCAATGACAAGTGCAGGAGTCCTCCTTTTGAGCTGTTCATGTGGGGAGGTCCCAGAGACGCACCCCAAAATCAGTACAGACTACTGTCATTGCCCTGCTCTGCCCACCAGAATTTCATGATGAGACCCCATTGCTGAAGATGCCACACGTTGATCTCGGGACATGAAGAAATCAGGGTGGCTCTTACCTGGCAGCTCCCTGCCGACTGCTTTCATACCATGAGAAGGTGCTCTGCAGGCTGCTAGAGGGGAAAGGCATCTCACCTAGCTGTGACTCCACCAGCTACAGCCATGGCAGATCTCACCTAGCTGTGACTCCACCAGCCACAGCCATGACAGGCCTCACACTTTCTGCCCCAGCTCTGGTCCTCAGCCCTTTATTACACAAAAAGCCATATTCCAGTTGGAACCAATCTGCAGCCAGACATTCATCTTTTGGGCAAGTGGGGAAGGACAAGCATTTACAAATAAACCTGGTGCTGGGCCACAGAATTGACAATACCAAAATCCTTCCATTGCTTAGCTCTCTGAGGGCACAGAATTAACAATTAAAAATGCAGGGACACACCCTCCCAATGTGAGGGAAGGTCACCCCAACAGGGCTGGAAGAGGAAGAGCTTTCTTCAGCGATGTGGACCCTGGTCGGCTGGCCATGCTGCAGTATATGGCCATGCTGACAGCGCTCAGGACTCAGTGGCTTTCTTTAAAGACGTAGAGTGGGAGGAGCAGGGGAGCAAGGAATCTAGACGCACTGGAGGAAGAGGATCAAAGTCCACTGTGTACATGTATGAGATTATCCATGAGTAAGTTCTAAAATACTGTATTGTAAATTTTCTCTTGGACCACCAAGATGGCTTAGTGGGTAAAGGAGCCTGCCACCAAGCCCAACTCCCCTGAGTTCGGTCCCCACAATCCATACATATGATGGATGGAGAGAAAGGCCCAAGTTGGTCTTGGTGTTGTCTTCTTGATGAAAGAGAAAAATATGTTAATAGAAATATGAATGGAATTTAGAGAGAGTAATTGAATGTACCACCATGGTTTAGGGGCATAGCTTTTTCTCTGTCTCTGTCATAAAAACCACCATAATAACAACAAGAAATATGCTCATAGTTGAAATTTTTATAAACTTAAAGTATAGATAAAGACAATCCCACTGAAATCAGGGACAAGACAAGGCTGCCCACTCTCTCCATATCTCTTCAACATAGTACTTGAAGTCTTAGCCAGAGCAATAAGACAACTAAAGGAGATCAAGGGGATAGAAATTGGAAAGGAAGAGGTCAAAGTGTCACTATTCGCAGATGATATGATAGTATACATGAGTGACCCCAAAAATTCAACCAGAGAACTCCTTCAGCTGATAAACACCTTCAGCAAAGTGGCTGGATACAAAATCAACTCAAAAAAATCAGAAGCCCTCCTGTATACCAAAGACAAAAGGGCCGAGAAAGAAATTAGGGAAACAACACCCTTCACAATAGCCACTAATAACATAAAGTACCTTGGGGTGACACTAACCAAGCAAGTGAAAGACCTGTTTGAGAAAAACTTCAAGTCTCTGAAGAAAGAAATTGAATATTTTTTCCATCTCAGAAAGAAATTGAATTATTTTCCATCTCAGAAGATGGAAAGATCTCCCGTCCTCATGGATTGGTAGGATTAACATTGTGAAAATGGCCATCCTGCCAAAAGCAATCTACAAATTCAATGCAATTCCCATCAAAATACCAACTCAATTCTTTTCAGACCTTGAAAAAAAGATTCTCAGCTTCATATGGAGAAACAAAAAACCTAGAATCTCCAAAACAACCCTGTACAACAACAGATCATCTGGAAGTATCTCCATCCTCGATCTCAAGCTGTACTACAGAGCAATAGTAATAAAAACTGCATGGTATTGGCATAGAAACAGAAAGGAGGATCAATGGAACCAAATAGAAGACCCAGAAATAAACCCACGTACCTATGAATACTCAATTTTTGACAAAGCAGCCAAAACCATTCAATGGAAAAAAGATAGCATCTTCAACAGATGGTGCTGGTTTAATTGGATGTCTACATGCAGAAAAATGAAAATAGATCCACATTTATCACCCTGCACAAAACTAAAGTCCAAGTGGATCAAAGACCTCAACATAAAATCAGATATGCTAAATCTGTTAGAAGAAAAAGTGGGGAACAGCCTAGAACTCATTGGCACAGGAGACAACTTCCTGAACAGAACTCCAACAGCACAGGCTTTAAGAGCAACAATCAATAAATGGGACCTCATGAAACTGAAAAGCTTCTGTAAAGCAGAGGACACCGTCATCAAAACAGAACGACTGCCTACAGATTGGGAAAGAATCTTCACCAACCCTTTATCTGACAGAGGGCTAATATCCAGTATATATAAAGAACTAAAGAAGCTGAAAAGCAGCAAACCAAGTAATCCAATTAAAAAATGGGGAACGGAGCTAAACAGAGAATTCTCTGTAGAGGAATATAGAATGGCAGAGAAACACTTAAAGAAATGCTCAACGTCATTAGCCATTAGGGAAATGCAAATCAAAACAACACTAAGATTTCACCTTACACCCATCAGAATGGCCAAGATGAAAAACACAAATGACAACACATGTTGGAGAGGTTGTGGAGAAAGGGGAACCCTCCTCCATTGCTGGTGGGAATGTAAACTGGTACAACCACTTTGGAAGTCAATCTGGCGCTTTCTCAGACAATTAGGAATAGCGCTTCCTCAAGACCCAGCTATACCACTACTAGGCATATACCCAAAATTTGCTCAAGTACACAATAAGGACATTTGCTCAACCATGTTTGTAGCAGCTTTATTTGTAATAGCCAGAACCTGGAAACAACCCAGATGTCCATCAACGGAGGAATGGATACAGAAATTGTGGTATTTTTACACAATGGAATACTACTCAGCAATCAAAAAGGAAGAAATCATGAAATTTGCAGGCAAATGGTGGGATCTAGAAAAGATCATTCTGAGTGAAGTATCCCAGAAGGAGAAAGACAAACATGGAATATACTCGCTTATATAGACCTAAAAGATAGGATAAACATAATGAAATCTATACACCTAAAGAAGATAATCAAGAAAGCGGACAGGGGGTATGATGATCTATCCTCATTTAGAAAAACAAATGGGATATGCATTGAACGTATGACAGGAGTCTACCTCAGAAAGCATCTGAAAGACTCTACCTAGCAGTGCTCCAAAGTAGATACTAAGACTCATAACCAAACCTTCGGCAGAGTGCAGGGAATCATATGAAAGAAGGGGAGTTTGATGTGGAAAGGATAGGAGCTCCACAAGGACCAAACGTATCTGGGCACAGGGTTTTTTCTGAGATGGACACTCAACCAAAGTCTATGAGAGGATAAAACCTCGAACCTCTGCTCGGATGTGACCCGGGATAGCTCAGTAACCAATTGGTTTCCCATAGTAAGGGGAACAAGGACTATTTCTAACAGGAACTCAATGACTGGCTCTTTGACCTCCCCACCTCCCAAGGGAGGAGCAGTACTGTTAGGCCACAGAGGAGGACTTTGCAGCCAGTCCTGAAAATACCTGACAAAAGGGAGTCATATGAAAGGGGAGGAGGTCCTCCCCTATCAGTGGACTTGGAAAGGAGCAGGGAGGAAATGAGGGAGGGAGGGTGGGATTGGGGAGGGAATGAGGGAGACAGCTGGGATACAGAATTAACAAAATGTAACTAATGAGAAAAATAAAATAGAAAAAAAAAGTATAGATAAAGAGAAAACTCATAATGCCCCTTAATTCTATAATGTATATACAATCATAGTTAATGTGGCATTCACCTTTTCCAGAGACTATACATGTGGGACTTTTCTTTACAGAAATGGGATCATAATTCACACTTACAATGTAATTCCTTCATGTCACACCACAAAACATCTGTGCGTGTGCTTCCCTACATTATTCAATTGACAGCACAGCATTGTATTGGCACAAAATACTATTTTACTTAACCAACCTATGGAAGAACACATCTACTGTTTCAAACAATTAAATCATATGTTTAAATCCTTTATTTTAATTCTCTAGACTTGAGGGTAAACACTTAAGCCAATGTCTTCTCTGTGGCATCTCCTTTTGATTGGGGTCAAGGGAAAACCAAGAGGCCAGGAAGACGACATCTATTCACATACATGGCATAAAAGGAGAGACAGTTGTATTTATCTTTTCATAAAATCATGGTACTCTGAGTCAGATATGCCCCCCAATGCACACTCATTGCCTTCACTCAATTTAGAGTTTGAAAGGAAAGGAGCTGAAGCCTGAGGTCAGATGGAGCAAGGTGGCTGCTTCATTTATGATGCTGAAATGGGCGTGGATTGCTGCATATGGCACGTCATAGCACACTGCTCCTGCCCGGACAGACCTCTCAGTGTGATGAGAGCAAGAGAGGTCAAATTAATCTCAATGATGTGTCAAATTAGTAATCATATTAATTCCATATTGTCACCTGCTCTTTGGCAGGTTTGATAAACCAAGTGTAGGATTGATTATGCAAATGATTTCTGGTAAATTAAAACATCTGTTCCACGCGTGACGAGCCTTGAAGGTGAAGGTCTTGCTGAAGGTGAGCTTCAGTTCCACAGGAAGCTGACACTGGCTACCTTGCACAGTGGCTCACCAGCACCTCAACTACCCTTTGTGTCCTTCTTCTCTTAGGTCCTCCATTTGGAGGCTCCATTTAGGTGAACTAGGCAATAAACCAGTTTGTTTTTCATCCATAATACACATTGACATGAACTATAAAAATGAGAATGAAAAATATGAAATAACTATGACAGACTTCTCTTTTCCATTCATAAAAAAATAACTCACAAGGCCACGAAGGACAGGTAAGGTGGGCATGCTAGAAATCATTCTAGAAGGCCTAAGTAGGGTACTTAAGCTTTGACAATGCCTACAGTTCTATCTTAGACTATTCGTGCGGCTGCTACAAGACAAAACAGACTAGGTGAATTATAAACAAAAGAAGTTTACCTCTCACAGTTCTAGAAACTGGGAAGTTGAAGATCCAGGTGTGAGTGGTTTTGTGTCTGCTAGGCTACCCTCTGCTTCCAGTAGGATGCCTTGATGCTGTCTCTTGTTGAGGGAGAAATGCTATGATGTCATATGACAGGAGGAATGGAAGGGCAAAAGCTCTCCTTTCAACTGGGAGCCCCCATGAGGGCACTAGTCCTTTTCCGAGAAATGAAGCTCCATGACTTAATCACATCCGAGGCCCCATTTCTTAATATTCTTGCATTGGGATGAAGTTTCAAGGCAAGTCTTGGAGAAGATATCATTCAAACATAGCACATACTACATTTTATTTTAGTGAGATCTCTGGGAACAAAAGAACTTTAGTCTGCTGTGATGACATCATTTTCTCCTGTTTCTATTGCTATGACAAAACCATGACCATAAGCAAGCTGGTTGAGGGTTATTTGACTTACACTTCCACATTTATAGCCCATCACTGAAGGAAGTCAGGACAGGAACCCAAGCAATGCAGAAACTGACACAGAGGCCATGGAGGGGTGCTGCTTGCTGGCTTGCTTTACATGGCTTGCTCTACCTGCTTTCTTATAGAACCAGGACCACCAGCCCAGGATGGCACCACCCACAAGGGGCTGGGCCCTTCCTTGTCAATCACTAATTAAGAAAAAGTCCCCACAGGGTTGCCTACAGCTGATCTTCTGGAGGCATTCCTCAACTGAGGTTCCCTCCTCTCCGAAGACTCTGCTTATGCCACATTGACATACAACTGTGCAGAACACTCTTCTATAACCTTTTCTCAGTTGTATTTTCAATAAAACAACGAAGTGATTCTCAAGCTCTGGTTTCTCATAAGAATCACTTACCTGGACCAGGCATGGTGATACATCCTTTTAATCCAAACACTAGGGAGGCAGAGGCAGGTAGATCTCTGTGAGTTAAAGACCTGCCTGTTCTACATAGCAAGTTTCAGGACACCCAGAGTCATACAGTAAGACTCTGACTCAAAGATAGATAGATAGATAGATAGATAGATAGATAGATAGACAGACAGACAGACAGACAGACAGGCAGGCAGGCAGGCAGGCAGGCAGGCAGGCAGGCAGGCAGGCAGGCAGGCAGGCAGATAGATAGATAGATAGATAGATAGATAGATAGATAGATAGATAGATAGATAGATAGATAGACAGAACCAATCATCTGAGGAGCTTGTTATAAGTGAAAAGGACTGGAATAGAACCCAAAAATCCATACTTTTCAGTCCCTCTAGGTAGTCCTAACACATCGGTCTATGGGTCTATGTTGGAAGAAATGCTTGAGAAGTGACTAACAGCAGGGACCTTGGTCGGTGACATGCCTGGGTTTGTTCTTCCTCAACCCCTTAGGGCTCTGAGCAAAATATTTCTCTTAAGTCCTGCTGCCTGGCTTATAAAAAGAGAATATCACAGCATGAGTGCACCTTGAAAATACTTTGCTGAGTAAGAGATAGAAATGGACAAACCTGTGACTCCATTTGAGGAGCCTAGACCAGGAGGATTAGGTGGTGGCTCCCTGGGTTTAGTGGATAAAAAAAATAGGGAGTGAAAACAAAAGTTTGATGATGAAAACAGTGCTGGAAGTTGGGAGTGGGAGTGGTTGGCCAGCACTGTGCGTTTATGGACGCTACTAAGTTGTACACTTGAAGATAGCAAGTTTAGTCGTGGTTATTTTACCAGAGCAAAAAGATAATAGGCATACATTTGAGAATAAAATTTTATTTCTAATACACATAATATTTCTGTTCCCCAAGGTTCTGGTAGATATTGAACAAGATAACATGGCTAGTGAGATAGGGTGTTGAGACCAAGCAAGACTGATGCAAAAATGGCAACTCTGTTGTGGAAGTAACTGATGCTTTCGGTTGAGTTTGATGCCTACTCCACAAGAAGGAATGCACATCTGGCACTATAAACCTGGTGAAAGAGCTGTGGCTGGGAAAGGCAGGAAAGCTACTGCGAATTTTGCTATATGTACATGATGTGCCTGTCAAATTATTTCCTAAATAACTATGTTTGCGTCTCTAGACCAGTGCTTTGATCAGAAAACATTTCTTTTTGCAATGGTCAGCGGTGACTGCAGAGAGTCAGAACTGATCAAAGTACTGAGAATGAATGACTGCTGGATGTCCAGCCATGAATGGCACATTATAGCTTCCTCGCCATGGCTCAGCAAACATCACAGAAGCAATGGTGGGAAGGCTGTAAGAGCTGAAGGGAGCTAGGGGAGCAATGTGGAATGCTGATTTTCAGGCATGACAAAGCTGTTGTACTTTTGAAATCATGAAAGCTATGGTTATCTGCATAAGCTTTCTGCAAGACTGGGCCTGTCAGCACCCTGTCTGGGAAGGGAGAATGCTTCGTGGGGCCTCACACTTTCCTGAGGATCCATACACAGTCAAAAGTTGATGAAGAGAAAGACAGTTCCTTTAGCAGTCTAGCCACCTAAACTACTGTAAACAACCACTTACTCATGATCCCATCAGCTGCCCTAATTACCCTTCCTGGGTCATGGGGAGGAGATGGTGGAGGAAGAGGGGGAGACATGACAGTAGAAGAAAGACTAGTTGAGAAGGGATTAGCGAGAGTGAAAGGGTGACTGGTAGGGGGTTAAACATGATTGAAATGCATATGCCTGTGTATAAATGTCAAAATGAAACCTATGTAATCTGGAGTAGGAGAAGACAGGGATCAGGACAGGGGCCTTTTACAGGGGGCCTCTGAAGGACTCTACCCATCTATCAAAGGAGATATTGAGACTTTTGGCAGAGTGCAGGGAACCTTACGGAAGAAAGGGGGAGATAGAACGACCTGGAGGGGACAGGAGCATCACAAGGAGAGCAAGAGAACAACAACAACAAAAATCTGGGCTCAGGGGGGACTGCAGAGACCAATACTCCAACCAAAGACCATGCATAGAGAGGACCTAGATCCCCCCGCTAAGATGTAGACCATAGGCAGCTCAGTCTCCATGTGGGTTCCCTAGTAAGGGGAGCAGGGGCTGTCTCTGACATGAACTCAGTGGCTGGCTCTTTGATCACCTCCCTCTGAGGTGGGGGCAGCCTTACCAGGCCACAGAGCAAGAGGATGCAGCCAATCCTGATTAGACCTGATAAGCTAGGGTTAGATAGAAGGGGAGGAGGACCTCTTCTATCAGTGGACTAGGGGAGGGGCATAAGGGGGGAAGAGGGAGGGTGGGACTGGGAGGAGATGAAGGGGGCTATAGCCGGGATACAAAGTGAATAAACTGTAATTTAAAAAAAAAAAAAAGAAACCTGTATAATCAATATATGCTAGCTAAAAAAACAATTTAAAAATAAGAAGAATTTAAAAGATAAGGTTTAGCATGTGAGGATTAAACATTCAGTGGCTGCTAGCCCCCACCTGAGACAGTCTTCCCCAGTTTCCCCAGCTGATCTTAGAAAGTAGGTGATTATCCACCAAGATTTGCCAGGCTTGGCCAGATCAGAGACTTCTTCTGTTTGTTTTGTATTGTATTGTAAGACAGGGTCTCTCCCTGTGTATCCCTGGCTGTCCTGGAACTCACTAGGGAGAGCAGGCTGGCCTCAGACTCTCAGAGATCTGTGTGCCTCTCACTCCAGAGTGCCAGGATGAAAGCCATGACCCACCATGCCCCACTAGAGACTTCAGAAAGGGGCATTTACACTTACATCTCCATCCTACTCAACTACACAACAGCTTCTAGAAAGAACCATCTTACTCAGTAGGGTTTTCCACTGTTCTGCTGCCCCTGACGTCAGAGCACACACTGAGGCGGAATTCTGCCTAGCAGCATAGTAATGCTCAGGCTTGAGCAGCCTCACCCGGGGGCTCCAGCCTGCTTTCTCCACAGCTCTGCAGTAGCCTGTCACCTGCTTCTCTGAGTCATTCCAACTGTACACAGAGCTTAGCATGCTGCCTACTTTATGCAAGCAAATCCTTAAACAATCTTTATTTTAAAAAGGAAGAAAGAAACTCACAGTTGAAATAGCAAGGACACACATTATTCCAGTCAGTTAAATTTAATTACGGAAGTCCCTCTTTGTTTTCACTAGAATTTATTTCTGAATTGATAAAGTGAGCCTCGTTTTGGTTTCTAATTAGTTTTGGCTCCCACTGGTGCTGAGCCGCTTTGTTTAGTTTTAAATGTTACAAGGGCTTAGTAAAAGCTTTTCTATTCTTGGTTTCCTACCTTTAATCTTCCTCTCCAAAGTCACGCAGAAAAATTTAGAAGTCTGGTTTTATTTGCTTTTACTTTTCTTGAATGCTGATGAATGGACAGATAGTTTTTCTCTGGGAAGGAGGATGATGGACTCTTTCATCCATGGCTGGGGAAGGGCCCTGGGCACATATTCCTAGCTAGAGTTCCATAGCATTCTCTGCTTCTTTTGGTTGTTTTCTTTGCTTTTTTACTTGAACTCATGGTAAACCTCCTACCTCAGCCTCTTCCATTTGAAATATGAACCACCAAAATGACAG